>NW_015090880.1:9665226-9794321 GCF_001431845.1 Calidris pugnax
TAATTGAGGTGAAGATGAGAGGTAATTCTCACTTGATTCTTTTCTTCCAGGAAAACTGAAAAGGAACTTCCAGGAAAGAATCAGAAGAATTTGATATGGGACAAATATTTGTTCCTTATTGTGCTAAAATAAGATTAAAATTGAACATAGCGTTACTAGAGTGATGTATAGATTCATAGTAGTAACGACCAGAAGAGATCATTGAAGCATTTAGTTTGATCTACTGCGTCAAGAATGTAAATTTCACTTGTTTCTCTGGATGGAGGCAAATGTGTTTGGCTAAAGTGTATCTGCTGGAAAGCTTGACTTCATTTGAAGAAACTGAGTGGGATGAGCATCCACTTCCTTTGGTAATTAGTTCTACTTGTTTGCTAATTATATTCCAGATTAAACTTTAGTTTGTAACAAATTGATCTTTTGGCTGTGTTGAGTTTTCTCGCTGACAAATACGTAGGGAAATTTCCCTGCAACTTCAGAGGAAATCAGTACTGGCCAAAATCACTTTAGGCTTGGCTCCCCTCTCTATGTACATGAGCGCTGGATGACTTTAGCAGTAATGACTAAATGTGGTGTCATTTAAAGCAGTAGAGAAAAGCAACATTTTGTTAGTACAGACTTTTTTCATACAGTAGTAGCTGAAGAATGTAAACATGATTATTAACATATAGGCCAAACATTCACTTTTTACTGGTAGGCAGGTCATTACTTTTATATATGTATGTATTATCCCTTTGTAGCCTTGAAGTACAGAAAGAGGATACTGTAAAGAGAAGTGTGTTTATTACATTACATTGATATCATTGCCTTACACACTTTGCTGTTATATTCACAGACCTAAGTGCATAAAGATAAAGCTGACAGGACAATTTCTTTAGCCACCTGGCTTCCCTATCATACAAAAATGCTGAGTGATAGAGGGAAAATGCAAAGAAAGCTGATGTGCTGAGGGTCGCCAAATCTTAAAGAATGACTGCTGACTTCTGCTTTGTTTACAGTGGTTAAGTTACTCTGGTGTAGTTACATTTGTGAAGTTTAATGCTAATGTATTTAAAAATAAATGCACTGGTACTGCTTCTGGTCCCCAGATGAATAATGCCAGGTGGGAAAAAAAATAATTAAAAGTGGCTTTTTTTTAATGGTTCTTCTGAATTTGCACAAGGCTTGCTCATGCAGTAGCATGCATCAAGCATTTATTCAGAAAGCAGGACATTAAGATACATCATACTGTATAGCTGTGAATTTTTCACTGTGTTTTAAGTGGATTAATATATAAATTTAGGTAGCAGAACATAATAGTTGTCTGTGTATAAAGTATCACAGTAACTTTCGTTTTTCCTTTGAAGATAGTTCTGCATTCTGTACTTATAAATGTGTAACTTAATTGTTCCTTGATTAATAGTTAAAGTGGAAATAATTTTTTACTGAAAGGAGATTGGATAATACACTAGGGCACCCTGACAGGAACCCATTTTCATCAATAACCTTTTTTTTGGTCAGATCCAAATATCCTGTAATCTTTTTTTTTTTTTTCAATAACGACTTCTACTCATTTTGAGATGAGATTTTCTGTTGTCAGTTTCAGAAAGTGGAACTATGAAAATTAAAACAGCCTGCAACATAAAAGAAAGATTTAGAAATTCAAGATAGTCACATTATGCAGTGAAATTTAAATTGATATGAATTTGTTGTGTCATAAATTGTAAATCACTAGGATCAACTGTTTAAACACTTGTTAAACAACAGATTTGTATAATATAGAAGAAACAAATGTATGCTGTACTGTGGTATGAGCTTGAGGTTGTTTTTTTTTCTTGACCATGTTCACATTTTATGACATGGTAAATTCACATTTCGTATTTATATGTACAGTTAAACTGTTTATAGATAGATGAATTAAAAAGAGAGAGTGTGGAACAAATGTTTGCAGTGAATAAAAGTATTTTGAAAGAAAACTTTTAAGAGAAGCAAGAAGGTGTACTCGTACGTATGGCAACAGCAATTTGTAGGTTTACAGCTCTTAGTACCTGCTTAATTTTCTGTTAAACTTCATGGTATTAAGTATCGTGGTACCTGTGGTGTTCCATGCTGTAGATGACCTCTGATCCAAATATCCTGAAGCTGTGAAGTGTGAGCCCCTTTAGCACTGAGCTGATCTCAAGCTACTATGATTTGCCCCCATAGCATAAGCTACAGATCTGGGTTTGATGTCAAATTAACAGAATCATGCAGCTTTTCTGTGGATTGAAAAGGCATTGTAGATATACCTTTAGTATGTTAGTAGGATGTTAGATAGACTGGGTAAGCAGGAAACAGCAATGAAGAATCTTGATTGTGGAATCTTGTATGTGGCTGTAATGGAATTGTAGGTGTTGATCTCTGTGTCTCTGTGAGGGCCCAGTTGCATTGCTTTTGAGCCCTGAGCAGACCTAGTGAACTGGATCAATTTGTCTTTTTGTTAGAACGTGTGGCTTGAATTCACGATTCTCTGAGAATGCTCATGTTTGAACTGTGATTAGTCTGGCTTCGGATACAGGAATAGGAGCTTTGAAGGCAACCTTGAGAAGAAAGGAATGCAAGTGTCTTTTTTTTTTTTTTGCAATTCTGTGTTCGGTTCGGTAGTGGAGGACTGTTAAGAGCTACAACAGTTCTCTTGTCTGTTGGAGGCCAGTGGTTGTTTTCTATATATGAAGTGTATGTTTATGTGTGTGTGAATGAGTAATCTCAAATAAGAGACTAGAGATGCTGCAGAACCAGAAATATTTTTGGATGTCGAGAACTATGAAAAATCTTTATATCTGACTCAAGAAAGGAACTGATTGTGTAGACAGAATGTAAAGAGTAGACTTGACAGCATGTAGGCATCAACCAGTCATGATTCTGAATTCTGTAAGAGAATTGACATCCTGAGACAGCCAGGCCTAGAAATTTCAAGAACATATTCTTTTGTGTATAAGTCTATGCCATGGAAATTGCTGAAGATGTAAGCACGGATAGCTACTCAGCCCAACCTTTTAAACCTAAAAATAACATATATTTAAGTTTAAGTAGACTACTGGAATACCAGCAAAGAAAGAACGTAATGGTATATAACTGGTGCCGTCATACTGCTACGCAAATTACAGATGACTCTTGATTTCTGAGAGATGTTGAAGGACTAATGTCTGGCTGCCCTTCTCAGGGCAGCCTCTCACTCATTCAAAAAAGAAGGAAAAATTGTTGAAAGCAAACTATGACTAGTCTATTAGGGAAAATGAGTGATGTGGGTGAGTTTTTTGTGGATTATTGACCCACCTCCAGTAGGAGGGGGAAAATGAAAAGTTTGTCTTTTGGCTTGGAATATTAAAATAAATACTTGTAGCCTTGCTAGAAAGGACTGAGGGAGTCAAAGTGGAGGAAGAGCAATACAATGTCAAAGTGCTGCTGGGTGTTTGAGATACTGGCTATCTGGAAAGAAATAATCCTAAATACTGAGTTATTAGTATTCTAACAGGAAAAAGCACAAGAAACCACATTCGTCAGGGCTATGGGACACAAAATTGTATTTGAATATAGGATATTGACATTCCTAGAATGTATGAAAGGTGGGACTTGCTATCATGTGACTAAGAATGAATTCTATGTACTGCTGGTTTTCAAATAATCTCAGATTTTCCAGTTGTTAAAGGAAATAACCAGGAAGGACAAAAAAGCATGGAAGAAGAGCAATTAAACTAGAAAAAAGAATAATAACATCTTAATCACTGGCACATCACTAAATGGCAATAATGATAATGCTTATTAAGTGGAAAGACAGAAGTGTTCAGGAAAAGCAGTCCATTTGCAAAGCTGTGTATTCACATTTACTGCTTGCACTATAGCGGATCTAAATTTGATCAAGTATATTTGTCATTGACAGGCAGCAAAAGTTTCCCCACTAATTGTTCCTATTGCATTTTGTCTAATTTATTGTGGACTTGAGAAAAAGAAACACTAATAGTTGCTCAAATTCCACAAATGAATGGGAGCAATCATACCTTGAAACAAAAAAGTAGTGTCCAGTTCCTAGAGGAGGAAGAAATGTGTTCTCCAAATGCATTTGTATTTAAGCAGATTAATTTAGAAATAGCTTACTTGGTGAAAGCAGCAAAGACCTGTTTTCCAAACGGCCTCCATTGATATGTCTGAGATTTCTGTAGTTTGCTTGTGAGATGATTGATTTTAATGTTTTTCTGGAACAGTTGTTTATGGAAAGCATCACTGGGTTATGTATATACTTTGAAAATATAATTGCATTGAACAGCATAGACTTTTTTTTTTTACAAATAAATGATCTGAATTTGGAAGTAGTTGACTTTAAAAACCTGACCCTGTCCTGTAGAAAGCAGCAAGGTAGAATTGAAATGTATGGTTAATATATCCTCTTTTTAAAAGAGTGAATATTTATAGTAATAGAATACCAATTATATTATTGATGCACCAGAAGAACTAAAAGGTGATTGCTTGAATTAACGTGACATTGTGTGTGAGTGTGATCGAATTTAGGTTCCCTCTTAGCAAACACAATTGGTAAGCCCTTAGAATCTCCAAATAAATACTTGTGCTTTAAGGTCAGTCCAGACCTCATGGATTGCTTTTGCTTTCCCTGATAAAAGCAGATGCAAGCATGCCAAATTGCTTTGCTCCAGCTTAACCCTAGCACTGTTTGAATTCATAAATGCTACAAAAGGAAAGCTTATAAACGCATACAACAGTGAAGTGGAAAAATGTCATGCCTCCCTAATCTATTTCCTGGGAAGGGGAGAAAAATCTTTTTACTCTTTTACTGAGACTTTGGGAATAAAATGAGGACTGGATGTTATGCTTAGAACCAAGAATTGTCTTTCACATTTTCAGTGGATATAACCCCAACATTTTCTGTTGTCTTTCTGGTGTATTGTCTGTGACAGTAAAAGATTTTTTTTTTTTTACTGTATTAAATGCAGCATACTATTCTAATTTAAATAATTTTTTTCATTTGCTGTACTTGTTTATATAATAGCTATTAAACAGCTGTTTTTCTGAAGGTCTTGGTTTAAGGCAAAAGTGTTCAAATGGTAGGAGACCATTTAGTAGACGAAACAACTCAATACTGCATAAAGGCTTTATACAGTAACTAGTGTACAGCAGTATTAGTAATGGCATCAGTGGGAGCTTTGCTATGAATTGATAACAAGTGCATAGTTCTAAATAACTTGGACAGGAGGAAAATGCTCCTAAAATAGAGCACTTGAGGAAAAATTAGGTTTTCACACTGTAAACAGGGCAGGTTATTCTTATGTTAAAATAGCTTTCCAAATGTTATAGTTTATTTAAAAAACAAAACCAAAAACATTTTAGTAGATCAGCCCAGTGAAGTATCGACAGGGATTTATAGGGTGTGCAGATGGCAGAGGAAAAACCTAATATTTCATTGCTAACATGCATTTTTCATATTCTTTCTGATGACACTCTGGTTATTACGTTGCTAGTTGTCTCACAAAACATAGCATGTGGCTACCTAATTATATTGCTTTGAAACCCATTGGTAATGTCAAAGTATTTCTCATAATCTTTTTGCCCTGGGTTGCTTTTGTTAAAGGTGAATGTCTCAGTCTTGGGAGAGAAGCTTGTTCATTGGGCTAAACATGAAAAATGCATTATGCTTGATGTTCTTGGTAAAAGTATAATGTGCAACAGAATTCTCTCTATACTGTGTCTCTTGAAGTTGTAGCTTCTGGGCAGAAATGGCAAAAAGATGTTCAAATTGGAGCTAAAGGGGTTCCACTTAATCATAGTTGGTAAGAGATTAAACTTTAATCATTCAATTAAAGCTTTCGGCCTAACTTTAACACTAGAAGATCAGTAACAAAAAAAAAAAATTGGTTTGAGTAAATATGTGTTGCTTGACTGTGCAAAACAGTATGCAGTTTGCACTAGCATATTGAATATTTTGTAAAGGAATGGTTTGTATTTAATATGGTAGCTGAAGAAATCACATAGTAGTAGTTTTTTTTTTTTAATATGCATTAAATTAGTCCCCTAATGAAACCTACTTTGTCAGGGCTTCATCTAATGGAAACTGCTGTATACTTTTTACTATTAAAAAGGTAACTACCGCACTTCTGTGTGAGAGCAGCAAGTCTGAAAGATGTTATTAAGAAATTGCTTATTTAAAGGTACTCAAACTCAGTTGCAGAGAATTGAAGTCACCAGGAAGATTTAGTAAAGAGCTTTGAATACTTAGCAGGAAAACTTGATGCATTCAAGCCCCTCCATTTCATGTACCCTCAGGGTAAAGACAAAGCTAATGTTTGAAACCATTTGGTTGTCTTTTGAGCTGAAGCAGACCCAAAGCTGGACTGTAAAGCCTAGACATGACAGGGCCATCATTTGTCATTAAGTATGAGAAAAAACACTTTTCTTTTTAGGAGGGTCTTATTTTCTTAAACTATGCTTTGAAAAAAAAAAAAGGTAAGAAACCAAAATAAACACACACCCCACCACCCTTGGCTTTATAACCACTGGCATATATTTATTGTTTTTTTGAAAAGACTTCTGAAGAAAAAGCCACTGAAATACATCAGTGCCCTGGTAAGGGAATTTTGTTAGGAATAGAACCAGAGATAGTACATATCACTGCAGGTATTAGGCACCCTTTAAACTAATTCAATTAGGAAAACTGTCAAAAGGTTAATGCAAATCAATTTTCAAGTAAAGACATTCTTTATCAAGCACTTCTGAAATTGCAGTTTTGAACTCTTAGTAGAAATTAAACAAAGAGTCTAATTTTGTCTTTCATACTGTATACTGTGAATGTAAAAAGCTGGCTTAATTTGATATGAGTTCCCATTTATATCTAGAAGTTGTAATTTTCATTATTGCTGTGTAGCTTAGGCATTATTCCTGCTTATCCATACTAGATGTTTATAGTGTCATTTTTGTATGATGATAAAACTTTAATATGTAAATATTCATACTACTGAAAACACAGTATTGTATTTTACAGAATTTCACATTTAAGAATAGAAATTTATATAAATTTAAATCAAAGTTGCAGTGTTTTGTTACCACTAAGTATTTTGATGATCACCAGATAATTATGCAGTAGTTCAGTTATTCTTCATTAAACAATTTTCAAGAAGCTTCTGGTTATCATCTTTAAACCCACACCACGTTTTTGTGGCTCAAACTATTGTCCTCCATCTTCCTTTCCAAACGAAAACAGAGTTTCCTGGCATCTCTGCTCATCTTCTCAATGGAATGATAGGAGCAACAAAGGTAGAAACTAAATTGTTTGTTCCGTTTGATATTCTAGAAGTCTGTGTCTGGTGGTTTTCCCTCCCTGCCCAGAGAACCTACCTCAGGAAAGCTGAGTTGAGTGGTTTCAGTGAGGCCGAGCGTCTAGGAGTGGTTTCATTGTAGAGAAACTCAAACTTGGGTTCAGTGCAACAAAGCGAGGATGGCTTTTTGCCATGTGCTTGTTGAAAAAGTAATACTTTTTTTTTTGCCTCTCAAATGTTGTTACTAATGGTTAGAATGAAGAAGCTGCAGTAGCTAATTGATTCTTCTTTTTCCCGATGTCAGTGTTCTGTACTCTGTATGCGGGAGCATAAATTCTTACTGTAATTCATGTGTAGGATTTACAATATAGATAAATCTGTTAACTTGCAGGTAGGTAAACCTGCTTATTTTTATTATAATAAAAATGAGATGTTGAGTAGCGATAGGTTTCCAGTGATAGGACAAGGGGCAACGGGCTCAAGCCGGAACTTAGGAAGTTTCATTCAAATATGAGAGAGAAAAACTTATTTACAGTGAGTGTGACGGAGCACTGGAACAGGCTGCCCAGGGAGGTTGTGGAGTCCCCTTCTCTGGAGATCTTCAAGACCTGCCTGGATGCGGTCCTGAGTAATGTGCTCAAGGCGATCCTGCTTTAGCAGGGGAGTTGGACTAGATGATCTCTAGAGGTCCCTTCCAACTCCAGCAATTCCGAGTAAGATAGTGGTAATCTGAACCTATTAGTAAGTTTTATGCTATTTAAGTCAATATTTTAGAAACATTAATTTTAGTATTTTTCTGTAGGTCATGCTGGTCTCTGCTGCTACTCATGTTTAAATAGTTTTACAAACTAGATTTCTTCCCAGATGATTTTTGCTCACTTCCAAGCCTGGACAGTGCCTGAAAGATTCTAAAAGAGACTTGCCTTTTTGTTACGTATTTAAAGACTAATTGCAAGAATAAAAGTTTAGTGGTGAATACACTTTTCTAAATTGATTGGAGAGTACTATAATACATTTTTTTGCCTCTTCTAACTTAGTAGCTTCCAGTTTTTTTTTTCATTTTCCAGTAACTGGCAAAAGCTAATTTAATTAAGCAAACCAGATTACACTTTGGATATATACAGAGGTTGGGTCCTCTTTAATATGAGTATTGCTCCTTGGGTATATCTCAATTTTCTCTCGTAGGACTGATAGATGCCTAAATGGAAGAGATTATACTTGCAGTGGGAGGCACTGACACCAACTCAGTTGACCGGGTTGTTGGTTCTGTCTGATGTTGTCCCTTCTAATGTTACAGAACAAATCACCTTGCAAAAAGTAAGAAGCATGCCCTGCTTGCTTTTATTGAAAGCTGTTTCTTCTGATCTGTCATGTCATGGTAGCTTGTTTGAACAGTTTTCTTGAATAATCTTACGTTCAAGCCAAACTTTCAAAGCAGCTTTCCATTGCGGAGTGATCTTATATGCAGTAATTGACTGTGGATGAGTATCAAAGGGTCTATTCACTGTAACATCAAAGGGTCTATCTATTGCTACTAAACCACGTTAGATTAAGTTACAGACATGCAGGTATCCTATATGGCAAGATCCTTCTGGCATAAATCCCTTTGTTCAATCGCCAGATAACAAAACTAACAAACTTGATTTGTCCCACATAAGTAAATTAAAGAAATAGATCTTGCTGAAGTATTTAATTCATTCCTTTCTTTAGAAGTTCCATCTTTCCTTTATCCAAAATTGTGATTATATTATGCACTATATTTTATGCTTTATATTTTATGGGTTTTCTAATTGCATGTTGTTCAGAAGATTTAAATTTAATATTTAGATTTAAAAATAATGAATTTTTAGCTCAAGCCTTTTTAGGAGGGAGAGGTTTACTGCCAACACTCCATAGCATGCTTACAGTTATATTGAAAGAGAAGGTGATTATGTGTAGCCTCTTCTTTCAATTAAGTACATCTTGGTTTTGTTAGTACTCAGAAAACTTGACAACAGTGTTGTCTTGTGAATCTATTTATTGCACTTTTTCAGTATGTTTTAAATAAGCTGTATTGTAAATGGTGCAAGGACAAATCTTTTGTTAGAGGTGGATTCTGCTGTTGCACTGCTGCCCCTTACAGAAAAAGTAGTTCTGGCCATTTTTTCTCAATATCAGCTGTCTAATTTACTATTACCCTCTTCCCACAAATACACAGTGTACCTTAAAATCATTTTTAAAAATGGAGGGAAGGAATAAGGTGTTTTTTGACACTATTGATCTAGAAAAAAAAAGTGTTGGAGAGGAAATGAGCTCTCCAGAGAAGGATGTCTTGGGAGGAAGTGTTAGCAATTTCAAAGAGAACTTTTGGAACAAATACATCTATAGGTAGCCCTCTTTGCTTAGGGTAGGAGTCAATGTGAGTGAAAACTGAAAAAAGGATAATGATCTCTGGAAACTCTGTCCACTGGAGCATTCGTACTGCAGAATACCATGAACTTAAGTTCTCAGAGTAAGCTACCATGTGGGTATGAAGTGTTTACGTTTACTAGAACTGTATTCTAATAAAAGCTTTTCCTAGGCTTTGTGGAAAAGTACGATGTACTTGGGATGTGTAAATGAGATGTTGGCTTGCTTGGGAATGGGACAATTCAGAGCCCGCTTGAAGGGTTTTTTCATTACAATGACAATGTGTTTTAGTGTTTTGGTAGGCACAAACAGGTAGAAGGTGCAGAGGCAGATAAAGTCATCTTCAGCATTGAGATGAACTAGAGTTAATCACGTATTGCTGTACATCAAAAACTACTTTGTTTTCAGAAGATATTTTGACAGATTCAGGGAGGAGCTGGTTGTATCATTAAATAAGTTGATAATTCTGTAACCAGCTTTTTGGTATTATAGCTCCAGGGAAAGTCAATAAGCTTTGATTCCCAGCATTAATGTAATTATTTTGATTTTTTTTCTTCTTTTTTTCTATTCTGGCTCCTTCTGCAGAGGCTGCAGTAATGTAATATCAGATGGCCAAAAGCAATTCAGAAAGTCAGTGTCCCATAGGATGACGTACAAATGTAGGAAGACTGGGGGTGGAATAAATCATTTTCTCTGATCTTGTTAGGGATGAAAATATTCTAGAGAAGGAAATGTAATTTGCTGAATATTCTGGGAGGAAGAGAAGTATGAAGTTTTTTTGATTACCAAAGGTACTCTTTTTAAAGTGTTTTCCTCTCACCTACACTATTTACCTTACAGAGAATACAAAGGTGTTCTCATTGCCCCTTGTTTTGGTAATTTTAATATACTACTTCAGGTCAGCTGCTACTCCTGTATTTTGGTTAATTTGGGATAATCAGACATTAATCTTCATCTTCCCCTGACCTTGGCCTAGTGAAAAATTAATTTAAATGTTTCAGTAATAAAACTTACATTGACTTTCTGATTATTTAATTATTCTGATATTAATGTATTCAATTTCATGCTCCCATGAGAGAATACGGGACAGGTGAGATGGGTGAATCATAATAATATATGTACCCTGTTGAATAGTATAGGCCAAAGAACTTGCAAATTGACCTTAATGCACAAAAGCTTGATCAATTTCCTGTGAAAACACTTTACTCTGAACAAAACAAAAGGAAGAGATGATGTACTGAATCTTGAAAATGAAAGCTTTCCATAGGTAAATGAAATGCATCTTGATGTGTTGCTTAGTGCCAGCAGCTTAGGAAAGAAAAGTAAAAGTGGGAGACCCGTGTGTTGACAGTATCTTTTAAATGTATTTTGTTTTGGAAACCAAAGTCTGTAAAATAGAGTATCCTAGAAGCCTATAACCTTTTCTTAGCCTTGTTTTCAGGATTCAAAGAGTAAGAATCATGAAAATGGTACCTTTTGATGTGTCTTGATACATTCTTTTTTCCTTCCCTTTCATTTTTACTGTATCTTCACTGGGACATATGAATACAAGAAAATGATTTTGAATACCTAAACTTCATCCTTAGAACTCTATCTACAGAACTCTAGTAGAAATAAAATAATCCAAACTCCAAAACGAAAAGTTTGTGTGCTCCCTCTACACGGAAAGAATAGGTGACTTGTTTAGTGTTCAGAGAGATTCTTGCCAGGTCCAAACGGAAAATGCTAGAAAGTAGTGTTTTTTCTATACCTGCACTAGTCCTTGCAGGACAGTAGTAAAGACTGTTCCAGACCTGGCCAGAACTACCTGTCTGCTGCAAACTACCTGTAAACAATCTCTGGTGAGCCCTGCTGCTCCTATTCTTTCACCTGAGAGCTGCACCATCTGTGGGAAGCTTTTCCTTTCACCAGTCAGGCAGGCTTTGACCCAGAAGTCTTTACTCTGCTCCCCAGTGCTACTTCTGTCAGCACAAGCTGTAAATTATAAAAGTGCAGCAGAGGCTGTGTTGCAGAAGCATTTTGTCTGATGTGAGATGTGAATGCTCTGTAATATCCTGTTGGGACTGTGGTTATTTTCATAGCTTCCTACCAAAGACTGCAACTTAAAATCATCATCTGTGTGGTTATTTAAGGCTGACGAACTACATTCTGTTCCAAGTGTCATGTACAGCAGTAAAGCTAATCAGGTGTGATTTAGCAGCTGTGGTCGTGTCGATCTGCTTTCAGCCACTTGAGCAGCTAGCAATTAGCAGCCATCATAGAAGGTTATCTTCAGCGTTCATCTCAATGCAAGTCTGCCCTGAAGAGTCAAACACTAATAACTGTAACTAGGCAAATACAATTCCATGTAATTCTCTAACTTCCATAATCTGGGATTTCATGTGCAGCATTTTCTAGTTAAAGCCGGAAGTTGGTTAGAGTTGCCAGTTATTGTTAGGGAGGGATAATGTTCCAAATGGCTAAATTTAAGGGTAAATTTTTCAGGTATGTTCAGCTGACTGAAGTGCCTAAATTCCAGTTTTGGGAGATGCTTGAATTTCAACGAGGTTAACACTTTTTAACCTGATTAATTGAATGAATGGTAAGAGACCCTGAATTTACTACTTGGTAGTTGCTCAGTGGTCCTTTGCCAGGTAAACATTTGGAGAGCACACTAACGTAGGGTGCACTTGTTTGCACTTCCTCACACTACATACTAAGACACGTCCAGAAGATTGGTAGATTGTATCATGATCATTCTTACTTTGATTTATCATAGTAACTTTGCCATGAAGAAAATCTTTGAGGCTCATCAGTACGTAGGAACCAGTTTCACAAAGCAATTGCTGGTTCAGATGATGTAGCTGAGCATGTCTTATAAACCCCACTGTCTGAATTATTAAATATTTGAATTTGGTGACCTGTGGTAATTAGATTGTGTGACTTTTCAAAACAAGAATAAGGCTCGGAGGTCACTCAGGTGACCTTTGGAAAATGGTACTTTGTGATGCTTATCTTGTACAACTGATATTTTTTGGCATTTAATAGGGAAAATCTTTTACTACATGTAAAACTGAACCTGAAGAAGATAGTCTTAAATTTTCCTTCCTTGTGGTTTCTTCTTGTTTTTTCCTATTTCCCTTTTGGTAGAAACTGATAATTGGAATAGCAGACCTCTGTCTGGTAAGAGCTGTTTTGTATAGCTGGAAGTAGTATGACAAGCATTTCAACTCTGAAATGCTGATGGGCCTTGCATAAACCATGATCTGATTTTTCTTGCCTTCTGGTAAGAGGGCAAGATCACGATGCTTTAATATTGAGGCAGGTTCTTGTGTAGTGTAACTAAAGCTTGAAAAATCTATCACATTGTTCTAAATTTGATTTCAGCCAAGCTGAGCCCATGATTCTCTACTGCAGAGTCTTCAGTGCACTGACTCACAAGTGTATTGAGCCAACATGACAGTTAAAACTATAGAGGCTGAGTGAAGGCAAAAGTAAAGAAATATAATTTACCTCACTTGTTGGTTTTACTTATTAAATAGTTGTTATCCTGCCAAAGTTCTGCAGGTAATAAAACTGTGTTGAACTGTCTTTGGTGGTGGCATTTTTTTTTTTGTTGTGTCACCTTCTTAGAATGTTTTGTTTGTTTGTTTTGTCCTTAAGACATAACTTCACCTTTCCCAAGCATGCATTTTATACTTTGAAGTGATCATTAGAGTATATCCTTTGGAAATATATTTTATTGGAGCATTAACAATGCAGCTGAGTCATTGAAAAATGTGGGAGCCTTGGGCACATGAGGCTTGCCAAGTATAGTTTGCTGTTGGTAGAGAATAAGGGGATTTTTTTTTTTAGTGGCCTTGTGTAGAGGCAAGTGTCAGTAATGTTTACCGTGGTGAAAACAAGGTATTGCAAGTGGAATAAGCCATAAAGATATTAACTAACTAATATTATGAATAAAAGTAATCATTTAGGGTGCTTATTAGCACATGACACACAGTTGCATATAAAACAGATTACGTATAGAACTGTTCTGTATACTACTGAAACAGCTGATATCAGTTGATATATAGGTAATTGATGGGTTTAATGACTTTTTGCATGCTTTCTTGAAAACTGACATAGGAACTCTGTAGTTATAGTTAATGGTAGCATCACAGAGGATTGCATAGTGACTTATGTTTTATTCCTAGGTGTGTATATACAGATCATTAAATTCCTATTCATGGTGCAAATATTTGTGTAAGTTCAAAATCCTGAATGACCAAGCAAATTTTATAGTTTGAAGTAATCTTCCACAGGCAGTTGGCTGTATGACTAATAGAATTATGTATGCGTAAAATTGCTTTTACTGTAGAAGCCAAAATGCAGAATAATAGCTTGTCAAACTGTCATTTGCAAGTGAGATCATAGATTTCATAGTCCAAATTAGGTTGTGTTCTTTTTCTTTTTGTCAGGTCACATTCTAATAACCATATTGTGCATTAAACCCTGTGATTATCTGAACACTTGACAGATGGTAGGATGTTAATTTATATGTAAGAGACAGTGATTGCCTGTGCAGTAATGGTATTCAACAAAATATGAAATGTCAAAATCTACTTTTTTGTTATGTTTTTACTTGACTTATTTCAGCAAGGTAATTCTAGCAGAGTAATTTTTTTTTTCATAGCTAAACATATGCTTCGTTTACTAGTGTTAACAGGTTTTGGAGTTTTAAATCTTACTTTTTATATTGAGAGATGTTTACATGTTTGTCTAGAGTACAAGAAAATTGTAGAGTACAGTGAAAATGAAAGAATATATTACAGTTATGAGTCTAACATTTTTAATGTGTGTATTAGTCAATTTTAAGGAAAATGAGATTAGGTTTAGAATCATCTAAGAAATAGTATGATACTGATTGGTTTTATGACATGACTGTCCTAGCTTTATACCAGAGTTCCATTATATTATTACCAAAATGAGTAGTTGGTTGCTCCTAATAGCTTCTCTAATTACCATCTTAACTCACTTAGATGATGTCATGGAAAACAATCTGTTTGACCCCAAGGGATTTTGCCTTTTGATTGGATTTTGGGTTCAAATGTATAGCTGGATGAAAAAGAGCAGAGTGTCACACAGTTCAGTGCCACGTGCTTACCTGTATGAAGTACATGAGTGACATGGAGGTGTTTCCCAACCTGATGTTTGTTCATCTTCATGAAAGTTGTGTTTCAGAAGCATTTTGGTCTGCAATTGCTTGAAGGAGGTAGAGATTTGATAAAGAGAATTTGGAATGGGATTCCAAGTATACTGAGCAGCACGGAAGAGGTCTTAAAGATAAAAATAATATCGCTGGATTGTATGGAGCAGTTAACACCAACAGAAGTAATTTCTATTGCCTAGTATTTCTTGAAAGCTCTAACTTGCTAGTTACTTGAATGGTTTTCCACATAACTTGTTTGCATTGAGTTCTGGTCACTGGGATTGTATTTTCTTTCAAATCATCATAAGGTACAGGGAGGCTTTGCAATAATTAATGGTTAATTGGAAACATTTACTTAACCTTTGGAAATAAGGCTTTTCCACAAACAGTGTGACTGTATTTTATTATTAATTAATTAACTAATAACTCCTTGATAGAAACCTGACCTAGTGGTAAAAGATTTATTCTTACTTTTGCAGCTCAATTGGATCCTTAATTTTTCAAAGAAGTTTCCTTCATTTCTTTTGTTTTCCAAAAGCAATAAAAAAATAAAAATTCACCAGCTCTTTTCTCCAGTTTCACATGATTCTGAACTCTTCAAGAATGGCAGTTTTTCATAAAAAATTTTATGCAATTGCTGGAAGCTTTTTTTTTTGTTGGGTGTTCAGTTGCTTTATAATTAGGACAGGAATACGTAGTCCAGTGGAGCAGAGGGGAACACAGGTAGATTTGATTGACTATTTTGTGGAAAAGCAAGATGGAGACTAGCAAGCAGGGAGTAAGTTGAACTATGTTGCAGGAAGTTGTGATAAAACTGTTTTGGAAGGGTCCACCTGGGTAACAATGATAGCTTTTACTCCGTAAAACTGAAGTTGTATGCTCAGTTACTAGGATTCTATTGCAATTGTAAGTTCTAAGACTATAAATTGCATTTTCTTTATTGAACGGGCCTCCTACGCCTACTTTACTCCCTACTGGCATTTCAAATAAAACTTGTGCAAGTGCTCAAACACAAAAAGTTCCAGATGTTGAAGTCTAAAACCAGCCCTTATTCAGTGGAAATGTAGTGACTGAACGTTGGAAGTGGCATCTAGGAATCATACATTCAGAGTGTTTGGAGAACTGAGTGAATGTATGCTGAAACCTCTGTTTGGAAGCATAAGCACTAGGACTGCTATGAAGCTAACAAGCAAGAGCAGTCGAAGTACTGGCAAGCAAATAAATATCAGGCTTTTTTTGCTTTGCTTCAGAATTTATATATACTGTAATGTCCTCTGTTGCCACTCATACCTTTTTTTAAACCAGGCTATGAGTTGCTTTGAAGCCAATACACTGACCTTCAAACGAAAGGGCAAATCTATTTACTTGATCTTATGATTAAGAAATCAGTGATTTTTATCTAAAACTTTCTGAAAATGAACTCATTCTGCCAAGAAAAATTGCCTTAATACTAGTACAGAACTAGAGATAGTCTTGCCGCCTTTTCTTGAGACTAGGGGATCCTATTGTAACTATTATTAAAAAGTTGTCTCTGAACGGGTAGTTGATCAGAGGTAAAGTTTAGAGAAGTGACTAGAATGTGCTTTGTTTAGAGAAACAACAAATTCTAATATTGATAACACTTTAAATACATAAGGTGCGTGATTCCTGAAATAACTTTCTGAAGCTTAAATACAAATACCCAAATAAACTATATGATATTATAGTTTCCTTTAACAAAGCTATTTTCAGAAAATTCTTTCTACCTTTACCTTTCATCAAGGAATTCCTTACTCCCTTCGGGTTGTTGATCTCTCTCTGCTTGCGTGCAAGTTCACAGGATTTGCTTATTACTTATTTGTTATCTACTGAAGCTTCAACTAAATTTTAACACCTTTTTATTGAAAAACTACTTTTTAGCAGAAAAAGTCCCCAAAATACTTGACTTCTGAACAAACAGCTGAAATCTGTAGTTTTCTAATACCGGGGAAAAGAAATCAATGAAAAGAAAAACAGGCAGCCAAGTATTACATTTGCTTGGAACACTTTCCGACAGGAGGGAGTTGAAGTAGAAACTCCCAATAGTTCTAGTGATGTATTTTTGCAGTTCAGTTGTCTTTAGCTGACAAATTACTATTATTATTATGCTTTTATAATCGATCACTATTGTATTTAGGTATTAAGTAGCTCTTGCCTTGTGGAGGAATAAGTTCCTTATTAATGTTCCTTAATAGCTAATAAAATTAGTTAGCTGTAAGCTGTGTTTCAGTAGGCTGAGAAAAGAGTCATCAAGCCCTAAAGAATGGCAATTGCTTTGCTTATATTTCTAAGTGTCACAGTATTGTATTGTCATTTTCAGCCTGTGTGTGTGGGAAGTCTTAAAGGCTGTGAATTGGTACTTCAGGAATGGAAAGAGCAAAGATAATCCTTATTGAGAGTAGAAGGTATAGGAATTTTTTGCTGGCTTCCAAGTTTGGAGAAAAAGTTTGTCATCAGTGTGCTTAATATGTGTTATGTAAACACTTACTATAAAAAAAATTAGCTCTGAAGCATATTGTTATTTAGGAAGAAGACCATGTACAAGAATTTCATAAACAAAATTCTCTTACAAGACTGATGCTTTTATCTAAATGTTCTGACTTCTTATGAAGATACGTTCAGTCATGAATGCTTGTGATATTTGGAAGGACTTCAGAACTGCATAGTGTATGATGATCTATATGTTATGTTATAATGGTATTTCATGTAAACTTTTCCAAATCCATGGAAAAGCTTTCTTTTTCTATTTTGATAATGTTCTAAGTATGTACTGCCAAAGAGAAATTTGAATTTAAGTAACAGCGTTTTTGCAGTCATTCAGTTTTTCTGAATTTAAAGTGCATTTAAAATAGAAAATATAATTGCTAAGATGAGCTTTTGCAGTAGTAAATAGTAGACCAAAAACCTACTGGGCCTATCTGTCAAGCCAAGCTGCTTCTTAGAAAAAAATACTCAACTTTGGAGTAAAGTAGTAGCTGCTTCTTTGGTAATTTATTTATTAATTTTCTGTTGTGGTCTTAGTGATTGGGCTTGAAGGTGTTGGCACATGGCTAAATAATTATTTGTATATCTGCTGTTTCTGGATAAAAATCCTGTGGTTGGGCAGAAGAATTTGCTAATGTTTTTATGTTCTCAGTTGCTTGTTCTCAGGTCTTCTGTCATAGTGATGTAAGCACAAGCACAAAAATGGTTGCTAGAAGACATCACAAAAATGCTTGAAAGTGTTCCTTGAATTAGGATACTTGCATTCCATAGCTGATTAAAATATGTTAAAGAAAACTTTCTGAAAAGCATTAAGAAAAAGATATAAAGGTGAAGGATAACTGTATGAAATGCATCAGCTAGAGCCTTAAAGATGTGGTGTTAACAATGTTTATTTTAATGATTGTTGACAAGGTAAATATTTGTACAAGTGGTGTGTCTGGTTTGGGGGTTTTTGTTACTTATTTTCTGCAAGATTGAATACATTTAGGAGCCTTATTTAAAGCGTATCACAGTAGTTGTAAACATGGTATTGTAACATTGTTGCTTTTAATTCAATTAATGGATTTGTTTATTGGACTCGTCTATGTAACAAAGTATTGCCATGAGGAATATTATTGTTGTTGGCTGTTGAAATTGTTAATAGATGGAATCATTATCAGAGGATTAAAACTTTTAACAGGGGCCAAAATACGGAGTTCCCATGGAGTCTCCTTTTGAAAAGAAAATCTTGAATAAAATCTTTTTTTCATTTATATAATGGGTCATTCTAGATGCACTCTTCTTTATATAAAACCATCTTCCATTAAATTAGCTTTGGTAAGGATGTCAAATGAAGAATTAAAAATGCACTGAATGATCCACATGCAGTATTTGTATTAGCATCTCTGTGTGTGTGTGTGGAAATATTAGGCATAGCTAGTGGATTATAGACCTTAAATATGTTAGAGATTAAGAAGGCTCAGTGAAACGCTAAAGTTGTTGAAATATAACCTGTTGTGCGGCAGCAGCTTGTACGTATGCAATAAAGGAGATAAATATCATTGTTCTTACTGGGAATATAAAAAAGAAACAAACCAAACTGAAAATAAGTGCAGACATTAATGACTTTAGAAGCAGAAAAGGATTTTCTTTTTAATTAAAGAGAGCAAGGAGTCTAAAAGGAATGATGTACAGGTGTTAAGGGGTTGAGGGGGAACTTGGAACTACTTCTGAATGTTATAATTTTTTTGTGACATAAAACCAGTTTCCCTTTGAGATAGATGAGTGCTCGAAGTCCAAGCATGCTGCCAAGAACTTGTCAACCATGACAGCCAGAAGAAACAATGTTGGTCCTTGTAACAATTGCTGCATCTCCTGGAAATCCCTTTTCTTCCTCAATAACTTCAGTAATCTCTTGTGATGAGTGCTAGTTAACTTATCTATTCAGGTAGATCATCTCTAACTGCATACTTCTTGGAACGAACTACTTCCTACTGCACTCATTTCTTAAAGGCAGATAAGAATCGGGGGGGTACGTAATATATCAAAATAATGTACAGTGAAATGTTTTAGTATTTGCATTGGAACTATGGTGGAAAAGAGCTTTGCAGTCAGAAGGAGATTCTGAATTGAGAATTCTGGGGCATTGGCAGACTCTGGGGGACTCTTCAAACTTAATTGCGATGTTTGCAGTTACAGCTGATGAGTATCTGATGATTTCTGTAAATGCAGAGTAATAATGAATTCTGTGTGTAGCTTATGAAACAGACATGTAATATGTAGCCATTTTGTTATTTGGCTTGTGATTTTTATATCATGTTGAATATATTTTCAATGCACCTGAAGTCACTCAAATACTACTTAAGAATTGACATTTTACTTGACAATAGGGTGTATTTTCAAATAGGAATTATGTTCCGAAGTACTGTTTGAAATACTAAGCCTGTTGGTATTTCTGTAGTATGAAATATGAAGTGTATTTCTGTAGTATGAAATGCTGTGAGATCCTTAGGTGGATATAAGCATTAATGAATTAAGCCGCACTGCAAGGTAGGTATTATCCCATTTTCACAGATTGCAGGGAGGTTAATTAAGTTGCCCAGAGTCACTCGGTGATCTGTGATGAAATTGGTTTCTATTTAAAAATGTCTGGATTTGCAGTCTCATGCTTTAACCATTAGACTGTGCTTCCAAAATAATTGTGTGGTTGAAAATAATGTTTGGCTTATTATCAAGTAATAATCAGCTTTGTCTATTTTATCTAGGTACTTTGCAAGTTTTGAGTATGGACAACTGAATAGAGTTCCATTTGAGCTTGGCTTAATCTAAAGAAACAAACTAGATTAATAGAAAACAGTCTTAATGCAAAGTGTGTCTCTGTGTGCAAGTTTGTGCTAATTTATGTCAAATCATAAATTAAAACTAATGTTCCTGTTTGGTCTGAGTTTTTAATAGAAACATTCAAATTCAACTTACTCTAATTTAACACAGATAACACAAAGTGAAAAGTGAGGGGAAAAAACATTTTTCAAAGAATTTTAAGTCATTCAGTCATATGTTGTTTCCAACTATTTAAGTTGTATAACCACCACTTTTAATTAAAAAAAATATAAAGAATTGTTTCTTATTCACTCTCATTAATGAAAGATACAACCTCAGCTGAAGAAACTTATTAGTAAAATTTTATTTTTAGGAGAATCCCTCTCTGTAGTTTTTCTGGCGTGACAGGAAAGAAAGTAATTTAGGAGAGAGGGGCCTATATTTGTTTGATTTGTAGCCCTGTTTCATCTGCTCTTATACCCAGGTATGCAGATCTGGGAGTAAAAGTGATGATGTCTTGGGTCGTAAGAAACCTGCAGCTTCTTCAGACTCCTGCTGCTGGTTCTTTATGTATCCTTTGACAAGTCATTTAAACTTGTTTTAATATAGTTTCTGGATTTGCAAAATTGGCATTGTAAAATGCTTTGAAAGGCTGAAATGCGTTATGATCAGGAAAGCATTATTTTTATTATAAAAGTGTTAGAAGCTTTTCAAAATAGAATAACCTTTATTTCAAACTTTAGATTCAGTCTAATAAATCCCAGTTAAATGCAATTTTGTTTAATGAATGAAGCTGGAATTCATTCTCTTAATTAGCAGTACTTGACTTTATGTACCCAAATGCCTGATTGGAAAACTGTTACTTCTTTGCAGTTTAAAAGGAAAAGAAAATATATAAAAATTAAGGCGTAAAGGTTTTTCGAAACACCATATAAATTTATTGTCACGATTGCTGATTACCAGTAATGCATCACCAATGTAGAGCATATAATTACTGTGTAACATGATCTTTTCTTTGAGCATTGTTACTTCTAAAGTAATGCAGTAAGTGCATAAGTGAGTGGTAAAGTTTTAAACAGGAAAATCATGTGATGTGGCATTCTCATCTAATTTAACTGATTCTTACAGCTTCAAATGCAGTAAATTTTTGACATACAGATTAATACATTCAGAAGATTTGTCTCTTTCAGAAATAAGATAACCAATAAACCTTTCAATACTTCCTTCTCCCTGTTTCTACTTTCCCATACTTTGTTTTTGGTTGAAGGCAGGCATATATTTGTAGTTCAACAACTCTATACTGCTTTTCCT
The DNA here is from genome assembly GCF_001431845.1 of Calidris pugnax. Lineage (NCBI taxonomy): Eukaryota > Metazoa > Chordata > Aves > Charadriiformes > Scolopacidae > Calidris > Calidris pugnax. The sequence goes on from NW_015090880.1 coordinate 9,686,671, forward strand.
AGATTTCTTTATTTATTTTTGTCCAAGCAATGAGAGAGCTTCTAAAACTATTGTGAAGGTAGTGGTCTACTTAGTGCTGACTGCAACAACTTAAAATTTGTCTCTTCACTTGTGTCTAATTTCCATAATGGCACTGTGGCCTGTAAGTGCAATATAATATAAATAATACAACATGCTAACCAGGAAAAACAGTTTAATAAATGTTCCTCTAACACATTAGTCATTCATTGCTTGTAATTACTTGGAGATTCAGAATAGGCATGGCTGTAATATGGCTGGTGTTAAGGTTTTTCAGTAATGTATTTCATAGGTTACTTTTTCAGGCTTCCTTCAAGTTCCCTTCTCTTTGTGCCATGCAGAAAATGACTTCAATCAGAAGTGGATTGACTAGGAAATGTTTAGTCTTGCTGCTGCTCAGGCTTCTGAGAAAGTAGACTGCATTGTTCAGTTACACAGATGTAAAATTAATAGCAGGTAAAAAGCTTCCTGTGTTTGTCAGACTGTTCGTTTTTGAACAGAATGTGATTGCTGCTTGAGGCATAGAACTGCAACAAGAAGTGGCTGTACATAAATAAAAACCAACTTCCTAGTGAAGCAATTCAGAAATTTCAAGAACACGTTGCAAACAAAAGCAGAGTGCCAGTGAAAGGTATACTCCAAAGTTTGTCTAATGATATTTGTACTGTACTAAATAGAAAAAAAGAAGTTATATATTGACCAGAGTATTTAACCTTGTGGTATTGGTAGTCTTGGTCATTTACTGCGTTCTTGAAAACACAAATTTGGGTCACTTTTTGTATTTATGGCTACTCTAGCAAAGGGACTTAATGATTGCAATTGGACTTGCAAGGTTGCATACAGCTAATGATCTTTACTGTTGAAGAAACAGTGTCCTGTCTGGTAGAAAATGGTTCTCGGTCTTTCTTTATCCCAGGGGCATGCTGAGCGCAATACAAGCTGCGAGCAGCACCCGGCTTTTCCCTAGAATGCAGGTTCAGTATCTTCAGTTGATTTATTTCTCAATAGAAATAAATTTTATGTGGTGGTCTCAGAAAAATTAAATGCAACTGTCCAGGGAATATATATCAAGACAACGCTATACTTCTATGTTTAGGACAATATTTATTAGTTGTGTATTATCTACTGCTAGGGGCAGGATTGTCATAGTCAATTTGTTCTCTTAGTATTGTTATCAAATCTTTTGAACTTTGAGGTTGTGTTATCTATGCCACAAAAATAAGACTTCATATCCTAGGTCATTTAGCTGCTGTTGAAAATTTACTTGAGGTTTGTGTAGTTATGTTTTTATGTCTCTCAAATATTGGAAATTAAGATTTTTTTAAGTTTGATGGTGTTTCTTGGTTTTTTTGGTGATCCCTTTTTTGTTTGATGGATAAGACCACCATGGTATTCCTCCCTAAGTGCTTCAGAGCAGACTCAAGTATGCATCACAGGCCTCAGGTGGCTTAGGTGTGAGTTGGGTACCTGTTTATCAAGCTGGAAAACCATGATGGCTAAGGGGCAATTGCAACATCATCATTTCTTTATAGTGTGTTGGCCACAGGTTCTGCCATACATGTGTTGCCAAGCAATGGTGAAGCACTGCACAAATTCTTGTAGCATCTGAACAGCTTTTGAAGAATCTACCTTGATAACATCATGCAAAAAATAACTAAGACTTTAACTGATTGTTTTAATTCTGTTTGGTTTTTTTTTTGTAGGTAGATCTTGGTAACTTATTTCACTGATTCCTTTTGTTTGGTTAAATACCAGCATTCCCTGTTTCCTAGGATTTATGGAATGGCAGTTTGGGGGCAAAAGAGAGGGAGTTTCCTTCTCCCTGCACTCCCCACCCCTTCCCCCACCCTGTGGTTGCTACAGCTCTCAAGGTGTTCCATGTTTTTTATCTGTATTAATGCCTTTCCATTTATAAATAATTCTTAGTAAAAGTCATAATCTAGTTCATCTGAGCACTTGAGCTTGGGAAAACCAATACCTAGTACCAAGGCAGTGAGCATTAAAAAATACTGCAGATTAATGCTGACTGAAAATTTTTCTTTTCTCCAGTTATCTTGGTTTTAGTATATTTCTATGGAGTGTAAATAGCATAAGAAATTTTCCCTTAAAAATTCTTGCACATATTAGAGGGATTTGTTTTATTAATATTCAGATTTGTTGTGGTTCTGTCTAGTAATGCAGAAATTGTTTTATGGAAGGAATTATAAAGCATAAAAATCTACTAAAAATAGGTCTTGACAATTGAAAATTTTGGAGAAAAACTGACTTCCTTTTTTAATTTGTAAAATTAACTAGGGAAAATAGCCTAGTTCATACTATAACTTAAAGGCAGAATGTGAAGCGTCTGAAGGTATGACTGCTCAAATGCTTGTTGAAGATAGTAATTCATGACCATCAAAAAACATTTAGAAGATTTTTCACTGACTTGCTTTGTGCATAACACATTACAGAAATTCATATTTTTTTTCTCATGTTCCTTGCTACTTTTTTGTTTTACATTCCATCAAGTACTTGATGTGCACAAGTGAGGTGCTCTGAGATCTGGAAGCAAAGAGGTGTGGATTTAGAAATAATGAAAATTGGGGCTGAGAAACGTCTGACTCCTATTTATACTTGTAGTTGGAATATAAAAATCGAGTGTATCAGTGATAGAAAATTTGAAAGTAAAAATGGACAAAAAAGGTGCTATTCCTGTGGTTTGGCAGCACATCTAACTTAACGTAGGGGTTTTTTTGTATTAATAAGAAGTGATGTTAAACACAAATGAAACCCCCTTCTAACTATTCTAACAACTATGTGCTTCAAATAATAGCTGGTTTAAGCCAATGGTAATTGCCTCTGCGTAACAGCCCTCACAGTGGAATGCCTCACCTGTATCGAGTTGAGTATATGCATAAATCTCAGCAAGACTGGAGCTGTAGCATTTCATTAAATGCAAAATGGTAAAATTTTATAGTTCTACACTTAATGTTTTTGTAAACCAATCTATAATTTCATTATGGCAGGGGAAATTGTCTGAGTTTTATGATAAGCTGTCTAAACAATGACATTTTCTAAGTTTTTTTTGAAGAGAGGGGATAAAATAAATTGGGCTTTACTAGTGCTGAAGTAAATCTGTTTTGCTGTTTCTTTTACCAGAGCTGGGTGTATCCCTGCACACCCTGTAATTTGAGAATGTTTGTTTAATGAGGCACTTGTGTTGCTGCTTTTCTCTTTCTGTACTTCTGGCTTAAAGGAGAGAGAATCAGCATAGATGGGGGGGCGGGGGGAGCTCGTTTACTAACAGGATCTTGGTAAAATGCAGTAACTATGTGTATCCTGTCATTGCTCTGACTTTGCCATATGGCTATTTCAGTACTCTTATCTATCGTGTCGTGGCTTTTGGTCAAGACTCACATTTTCTCATCTTTCTAGGCACATAACTTAGCCTGGTAAGTTGTCCAATTGTCCTTGGTTCCCCTCATATTCAGGAGGGTGGAAATGCTGATGCAGAGTGTGACTCAGACCATCTCCAGAGGAGGTAGCCAGTCTCTGCTGCCTTCAGATAGCACAAAAGAGGCTAAAGCTACATAGGTTGCTGACATACTGTTTCTAATTTGATTTTTGGTAGAAAGTAAGGAACATTAGATTTTTTTTTTAAGACTATGCTCAAGCTCTTAGAGGTTTTTATAACAAGTTGATAATTGCTTTGTGAAATAGTTCTTTCTAGTCAGAGGAAATGCGTATAAATTTTGGTTTATGAGTTTGCCTGTGCCCAGATTTGCAGTGCATCTCAATGTATGTAATCACATAGTAGGCATTGTATCAAATGTTGCTCACCTGAGAAGGTAAAAAACTTTTGACTTTGACTTGAGTTCTGGCAGTTCAGGGAAGATTTGCTATTTTGGTATTAAGTTATGATGCATATAAGGAGGTAAAGTTCACAGTGGCATTCAGTGCAGTAGAATATACAAAATGTAAAAATAAAAAAAATCACTCCTCCCCAGTGATGGTTGGACTTGTTCTGAATGTGGTGAGTTTCTGGTGTTTGGGTTTGGGGTTTCTTTTTTCGTTGTTGTTGTGTGGTGGTGGGGTTTTTTTGTGTGTGTGTTTGTTTTTTGTTTGTTTTTTTTTTGTGTGTGTGGTTGTTTTTTGTTTTGTTTTGTTTTGTTTTTTCCCAGGAGTGATTCAGCTTTTTTTTAGTGTGACTTTATTTTTGGAAGTCATAGCAGGGACAAATTGGAGGCACGTGAATTGAAGTAATTTCAGTTACACATCTGAATAGTTACATTAAGATATAGCGGTGTAGAGTCCAACTTCTTACCTGGCAGTGTTGAAGGATGGTGGTCATCTGAGATACTAAATTTAAACTAGCAACGGGGTTTGTGGATACCTACAGATTGCAAGATGTCAATGCTGGTGGGTTTCTTATATGCATGGGTTCTTTTTGTTTGGTTGGTTTTCTTTTCCCTCTGAAGAAGAGCAATAAGTAGCAAAGCGCATCCTTTCAGTGATTACTGAAATTGTTGCTCTGAAGTAAAGATAAATCTTCTCCAAAGTAAGCGATGTTAATAGCATTTACTTTGATTTGAAGGAAATAATTTGATCTGTCATAACTTGATTAAGTTATTGTTAAATAATGTTATTGTAATAATGTATTGTTATTAAGTTATTGATAAATCTAAATCTGTTACTTTTTTATCATTATATAAACAAATAAATCTAGAATTATAATTTACAATTATGATAGGTATTTTGGCTACAGAACTTGTTGAGATGATATAGTTTCCTGGAACTTTAGTTTACTAAATGCTAATTAGTAATTTTTATATATATTTATTTAGTGTTTATATATATATTAGTAAATGCCAATTTTCTAAATTCTAAAATGAATCTGTCTTGGCATGTGAATGCACATACTGAACGAGTTGGAAGTCTTGGACTTGCTTCATAAAGAAGCAAAGTGTCCCGCCAACCCACAAAAATCCAAAACTACCCACCCCCAAACCAAAACAAAATAAACCCTTCTCCAAACCAATGATTAACCAGGCTGTCTCATTGTGCCAGAGGTCTTGACCTCTCTAGTGTACCAGTGATACCAGAGGCAAGGTCCTTACTGAACAGAAAAAGCAAAAATTAAATGCAATATATTGTTTATAGTTTAGGGAATGATATTGTTCTTTGGAATGTGTAATTTGGTTAATATAAATTATTTTCATGTGTCTAATGACTCATGGATAGCAAGTGTATCTCATTTGTTACAAATATTCTTTGCCAAAGCGAGAATGTTTTGTTTTGTTGTTTAGTTCATATTTGCACAATCAATTTAACTACTTTAACCCTGCTTAAAGAAATTATGAAGAACAAGTTGCCAGTGATGTTCATATACTGTAGGAATTTCTTCCTTGTGTCCTTAAAACTTCTATTTAAGTCTTCGTTATTTAAATAGCTTATTAAATTTACCCTGTGAACTAGGAGCACAGCAAGTAGGACACAAAGAAAGAGGGCCAGTCTGGATACTCAGTCTCTTTTCTAGGGTATATAGGCTCATATTAATAAAGGAAATGAAGAAACCTTTATGCCAAATATCCTGTATAATTTTGGGAAGTGAATATAACCTGAAATGGCTTGGATTGCCACTTCTTTTTGGGGAAAAAAAAATCCAATTAAGCTTTCTTCACAGTACACTGTATTTTGTGGTATTGCAAATGAGTTGTGATCCCATGTTCAAAATGTCTTAAGAACAGGATGAATAGAAGGAACTAGTTCATTAAACTAGTTCTGTCATCCTGACCTTATTACTACTTTTATTTAATTCTGTAAGATACAGTTGACTCTTTAAAGGCAATTTAATTAAAAAACCATTGGAATCAAACTCAACGCTGAATTCAGTTCCTGGTTGTGGTTCATGTTGCTTTTGACCTTGACATGAAGGCCAAATTCAGCTGTTTTAGTGTCTTTTAATAAGCGGTAATAGATCTTTTAGATTATTAATTTACGAAAGTATAAATTAAATGAGTAGTACAGAGTAATTTTTTTTTTTAAGTAAAGCTCGAGTGAAGTACTGGAAAAGGAATTGCTTTATAGGATGAAATATTTACGTAAATGTTTGAATCTTTCCCTTTGGTTAAATAGTTTTATTTTCTTAATTTATATAGAAATAAAAATGATAATATTGCATGTTGATAAACTCAGTTATACTGGGTAATTTACCTAGAAATAAGTATTACCTGCAAAATACAATAAAGTGGCATCAACTTTATAACTAAAGCTAGAAATGATTGAGAACAATTTTCAAGATGCCCATGGGGATATAGCACCCTTTAATATTTTTTTTTTCCATTTGGTTTAGGAGTAAGCAAAACACAAGTGCAAAACTCAGCTGTTACTTCCTCTCACATTTTTCTGCTCAGCATTCTTGCCAGGGTGTGACTCCAGGTAGTCAGCTACAAGCTTGTGTTTGACTCTTTTAGTCCACCAGGAGATTTAACCTAAATGGCATGACTGAGAATTTGTCTTGGTAAAGCCCTAGAAGGTTAGTTGCATTAAGTAACTGTACTTCCAGCATACACTACTGCAATTTTCCTAATACTGTTATTTTGAATTTTTTGTTAAATTATAGTTTTTGAAATTCTAGAGGAATTTTTCACCAATAACTGTGCAAGATAAAAAAATCTTAATTTAGATGGGACTTTTTACATGAATAAATGAGATTATATGGACAGCTGTTAATGAGACTGGACTCAGTTATGCTTTCTAGGAGGTCCCCTATGTTCCTGAATTGGGTAAGTTGGTTCCCCTTGCACTTTATTGTGTTAGTGTATCTTTGACATACTTCCCGAAATCACATACCTTCTGTAACCATGCTGTGTTTCAGTCTGTTTATCAGCCCTTTCTTCAAACTCATGGATCAATATCAAACAAATTTGGAAGAGAACCTCAGATAATTGAGGTCCTGTGAATTTCTGAGGGCATGCACTGACCAAATACCGTCTAGTTAAATTAATAACCAGCTTTTTGTCCCATCAACAGTGCACAGTTGCCTGTGCCACCAGCTGACATCCACAGCTGTTGGCAGTGATGACTCTGAACCATCTTTTTCTGCTGTTCTTTTTTGGTAGCTCCACAGCAGTAAGTCTTGCAGCCCTTCCCATTTGGGCAGGGTAACCAGTTTGAGAGAACAACCTTTTTAGTTCCATTTTGTGCTTATCACTCTAGGTCTTGATTGCTTCTAGGTGTTTGATTGCTTCTAGGTCTTTTTAAGGGGACTTGTCTGTAATCGCACAAAATTGGGCAAAAAGAGTTGAGTGTTAATATATTGAGGTAGTATATTGATAAATCAATGCTGCCTTAGCAGCTATTGTTGCTCAAGTGTTTTATATTAAAAAAGAAATCATTAAACCTCCAAGTAGCCCTTGAACAACTTAAAAGCATTGGTGGGAAAAAGTAAGTTGAATGAATTAATGAGTTATCCAAAGTTACCTGGAAAATTTTCTTTGTAAAGTGCTTTCCCAATGTGACACCTCACTGTAGGACTCTGCTGACCCTGGAACAAGGCAGCATGTTATTTCCTCCTTTGTGGTCATGCTCAGTGCCTTAAGAGTGTGTCTTCACGTGATTAGGTATAAAAGGAGTAGGGGCTTCCAAGAATATTATGGGGGAGGCAATACTAGATGGGTAGAGTTAAACTTAACAATATTTTTTTGGTTTAGAGTTTTTCTGTGGATTTTAAAAACACTTTCCTGATTAACGGACATTTTACTTACCACTTAAAAGGAGATGGATGTTGTACTTTGCATCCTGGAACAGTATACTTTTAATGTAATGGGAATCAGTTTACTCTAAAGCTTCTCCCCCACCTCACCTAGGAAAGTTCTTAGCCTTCAATAAACTTCTACTTAAATGCTGACTTTTTTTATAGTAGGATTTAGGTTAAGCTGTTTAAAATCAGGGTTGAAAATAAGACTTTTGTTTCTTAATACCAAAGCATCGAAGTTTGTCTTGTCAAAAAAGCTTCTCTCCAACTGAAATCCGAAGGCAACTAAAATTAAGATTTGCAATTAGCCTTAGTAAAGCCAGTTGAGTAAACGCAACAGTTTCACAGCAGTTGAAAGAGAACCTGGAGGAGTAAAGATCCCTAGAAAGAGGTGTTCCAGAAGATGGTGGATAGAGGGTAGATTGAGGATCAATCAGATGCTGAGGTTCAGAGTAGTTGGAATTTAGAATTTCTAAAGCTCTATCACATCTAGAACAACTAGTGGCAATTTGCATTTTAAATTTTCTTACGTGACCATTATACTTCCTCCTAGAGTTACCTCCACTAATTGATTTGGGACATACGCCAGTCTCTAATTGTTTCTTTCAAATAGGATTTGTTCGGAGCACTGACTCCATTCTAGTAATTCTTACCCTTCAGACTGTACTGTCCTTTGCCATATTCTGCCAATCTCCCTGAGCAGCTTGAGGGGCTGTGTCCTTCTCAGTCCTACCAAATTTAGTCTTTCATACAAAGCATTTTGAAACTACTTTTCTGTTGCTAGCAGGCATTTTATTTTTTTACACCTTAATCTGTAAAACTATATTGTGGATGTGACTTTTGTGTCTTAAAACTCTTCAATATCTATGCTAGATGGAAGCAGTCTGTATGTCAGTTTACATCCAAATCCTCTTGCATACTGTTTTCTTTCTGCAGTCTAGCAGTCCTTCACTCTTTTGGACAGATTTATGCAGCACTTTTCCCTGGAGGAACTTTCAGTTGTGTTTTATGCTGGTTATTAATTTTCTCATCATGCAGCCCCCAGCCCACAAAACTAAACAAACTGCTTTTCCCCCAGTCCCTCAGTTTTCTTTCATTGCACCTCTGGCTTTTGTGTTTTCATTTATTTCATTATATTATTTGCAAATTGTTAATTTAGATGTCTATCAGTTATAATGGAGAAAGTATTCTTATTTCATTTATATATATATATATGCTATGTGTGTGTATATATATGTATATAGTTTGTTAGAAGAATTCTTCCCTTTTAGATAACTTTTAAAATTCTGGTTTGTTATGCACACAGTTTGGGCTGTGTGTTCCTCCTTGACAACACCTCTCCCACCCATGCCCTTCCTCCATTTAATGCTGGCATTGTTATAGGTGTCTTGGTCACATAGTTTTTGATTTTATGATTGGCATGTTGAGTGGGTCAGGAACCTCCTTGTTCTGCCAGGCTCTTCATCCATTGCCTTGAGAATAGACATGTAACTCTGAAGTAGAACATTTGGACATATTGATGCTAGACATTGTTGAAGTTGTACTGTACTTTCTGTTTACTGCCACGGGTAAGACTTGAAACTAATTTACATTCAAAATTTAAATAGATAAACACTGTATTCTGTGTGAGAGGGGAATGAGTGGAAGTTGCTCGGGGAGACTTACCACTACAAGTTAAACAAAAGTTTCTTACTTAGAACAGCTTGCCCATTAGCCCTACTGATATTTGAATGTTTTGGGGTTTTTTTTTCTGGTTTGGTGTATGTTTTTTTCCCCATGCCCCGTTATAATTCTGATAAAAACCTTTCCAAAGAGGTTTTAACACAGCTGCAGAGAAATTTCTTCCTTGGTTAAGTTTAACCTGGATTCTAAAATACATTTCTCTAATCAAATGTGACAGACAGCTGTTTGAGAATTAAGATTATTTCTGGTCTTTAGAAGTAGCCCTGGAGCTGCAAATATCACAGTAGTGCTGAAGAATGAACAAATGGTTGGGGTGAAAATAGTAGATGTAAGTTAAGCAGATCTGAGCTCAGTTCCTAGCTCTTATGCTTTAATGACTTCCTGCTTGGCACTAGTAAAATCATTTAGATTTGTCCAGTGTCTTGAGGATTTTATGTTCATAAATTCCACTGACTTTCAAAGTCAAAGGAATTTAGATGTGGAAGTAGATTATTTTGAAAAATCTCACCTTTCATTCTTTGCTCCCATCTGAGAGACATATGATGATAATTCTATTTACCTCCTTTTTTAAATTTGCATTATCTTCACTTGAGAGGGGAACTCTGCTTCTGCATGTGAACAATGACCATCCCATAGGACTGAGACAGTTTGAGAATTCCAGAGCTCATAGAATGTTATGAGAAAATCATAAAATCGTTTAGATTGGAAGGGACCTTTAAAGGTCATCTAGTCCAACTTCCCCTGCCTGTCCTCATAGGAGAGGTGCTCTAGCCTTCCCATCATCATTGTGGCCCTCCTCTGGTCTTGCTCCAACAGGTCCATGTGTTTTTGTTGGGGGCTCCAGAGTTGGATGCAGTACTGCACATGGGGTCTCACAAGAGCATGACAGAATCATCTCCCTCAGCTTCCTGGCCATACATCTTTTGATGGAGCCCAGAATACAGTTGCCTTTTTGAGCTGTGAGAACACATTGTTAGCTCGTGTCCAGCTTTACATCCACCAGTACCCTGAAGTCCTTCTCAGCAGGGCTACTTCTCCATCCCTTCATCCCCAGTCTGTGCTGATACTGGGGATTGCATGACCCGGGTGTAGGACCAAGCACTTAGGCTTGTTGTACCTCATGCTGTTCACGCTTATCAAGCTTGTCTGGGTCCCTCTGGATAGCATCCCGATTCATTCATGGAAATGCAATATGCAATCTTAAAAATTCTTTGAGATCTTGAAAACTGCACATGAAAGGCATTTGTTTGTGTTGGTTTGGTTTTTTAAAAAGTCCATTTGTGGAGTTGCCTAGTAAAAGTTATTACTGTGTCAGCAGATTTCTTAGAGGTATGCTGAATGATAGCTTAGCTGAAAAAAACCAAAACAATGTAATACAAGTTTGATGGATATGAACTATTTATGCAAAATGTCCTGGCAACTGTAGTGTCTGCATGGGAATTTCAAGGAGGAGGATTTTGTTTTAGCTCTTCAGAAGAAAATTAAAACTACAAAATACAAACCAGCAACAAGAACTCAACTTGCCTGGATGCAAAAAGTATGAGAAGAGGTTTTTGTAAGTATTTGGTTGTCTTAAATGCCTTGTCAAGGAGTTGGCCAGAATTGGATTTCAGTCTAAGTTGATGGCAGAACTGATAATAGGAGCTCTCAGCAAGGAGCAATAGTAATAACCCTGATGCCTTGACATGTCAAGAATTCCAGGAAGTACTGTTTCCCTGGGACCTAGTGACTCCTGCAGTCATATGGAAATGTGTTTGGTGTCTTCAGAAGACTAATAGGTTCAAATCAAAATGATCTTCTATGATGCATAAAACCCTGCAGACTGAAATAGCCAGTTGTTTGTGCCAGCTGGAATGGTACAACTTTCAGCCATATGCCTAGCCATCAGCCTGGGCTTTATTTGTAAGCCAAAGTGGTTGTTGACAACTATGGAGTCACTTTATTTTTCAATGTAAGACCTATTTAAATTAGATAAGGGATGTAAGGTTTTTAATAATGGGTCAATAGATTTAAAACATCAGGGCTTTTAGCAACAGAACAAGTAGGTTCTTATTCATGATGATGCACAACAGCTTTATTTATGTTCATCTTTTGTTGGCTATTTCTTAGGAAAGCTGTCGTTTAGGATGTGGCTACTGTCTAGATTATGTGCGTGCAAAAATTAAAAATGCTGCTTTTGGTAAAAAGTCTGAAAACCTATTAAAGGTTCTTAAAAACATGGAAAACTGCTTCATGGGGCCAGGTAATAAAATTATTGTAGCAACTTCATGAATTGTATATTGGTATGATTATTAGAAAGCATACATTCAGTTAATCTAGTTCAAAATTCTAAATTACTACAGATATTACCAAAAACTTGAAGATTAGGAAGGTTGTCTTTTGTGGGGATGAATAGCACAAAATTCTGTTGAAATACTGAGAGTGTAGATTCCTTTCCTCGCTCACCCATTAAGTGTCATAACGGACAGTTAAACAAGTTGCAGTGGCTATGCAGCTTTGCTGCCTGATTTATTGCGCATTTAGTTTAATTCATTGAAGGTGACCTTTTTGTAGCTCACTACAGAGACACAAACTTTGCTGGCTCTGATTATCCAGGCTTATGTTGGAACTTCCCATGATAAAAAGGACATGACAATTGTACCCATGTGCCATTATATGCCCTGGTGTTTGAGCAGTTATTACCTAACTTTCCTCACAGTTGCTTGCTTTTAGGAGCTCAACTGAAAACTTGTCTCAACCACGTCCTTACCTACTATGTACAAGCTACCTCAAATAACAGCTGCTTCAACACAATGCAAAATCCCTTTGGACTGTTAATTGGTGAGAACACAGGATGGTGAGTCAGTGTTGTGCTGCTGCTGTTTCTTTGGGCCTCTGATGTACATAGGAATTACTTTGTGATATCTATCTATCTATCTATCTATCTATCTATATCTTTGTAGCTTTGAATATATAATGTGAAACCTATTCTCCCAGGAGAAATATGTGAGTTGCAAGAGGCACTTTCTTTGACTGTGTTCTGTGGGTAAGTTCCAGAATGAACTGGGCCTCTGGATAGTTCCCACAGTGCTCCATGTTAGCCCTTTGAAGAGGGAAGTGTGGAGTGTAAGGCTCTGTCTGTGCCTTTTGCTTTTTTGGAGTGCGAGGGTTGGGGGTGTTAGTAGTTATTTTTTGCCAGTCAGGTGTCTTTTGGAATACCTGGGAACTGGTCTCTCTGGGAGCTTTCCCAAGGGATGGAAATTAAATAATTGCTTAGACAAAGAGGACAAGGTTTCTCTCATCTTTTGCCCATCTCATACTTAACGATGTACGGAAAAAACAAAAACAAAAAAAAGACTGACAAGTGTTTCACCAGGACAGATCATCTCCTGTCTAGCTCTAGATTTTCTTAGATCCTTTCCTAGGTCTCACAGGTCTTAAGTCAGTCTTATTGGAAAGTTTAATCAGTAAAATTCTGAGTTACTTTTCCTCAATACTAAATTCCAAAAGTAAATCTAGGCAGTTACTGTGAAATACCAATATTTTTTTTTTTTCACTCTGCCTCTTTTTTGTTTCTAAATTAGATGTCATAAAATAGCAGTAATTTTCTTCTGTGTTCGGCTCTAATTTAGTGTTAGAATTCAATCTAATTGACATATTTCAGTTTTCCAGTAGAAGTTTGACTCTAATTTGATGTTTAGACACAGGTTGAATCTTGTGTATTTGCATATTAATAAGTATTCTAGAAAGGTATCTGATTTTCACAGCAATAAATTTTAACGACTTCTGTTTGTACAGCATTAGAAAACATCTGGTGTTATCAAACCTCACAGGCAAAATGAATCTGTTGGAGAGAAGACTGTCCTTTTCTGCTCATAATGACCTCAGCTGTTTTATTTACCCTTAAATAAAAATAAATTTGTGTGTATGTGATAATATCCCCTGTCTGACAGTTATATATAAGAAGGTTACCAAGTAAATAATATGCCAGTATTTAGATATAGACCTGTTGGAGCTGGTCCAGAGGAGGCCATGAAGATGATCAGGGGGATGGAAACACCTCTGCTATGAGGACAGGCTGAGAGAATTGGGTTTGTTCAGCCTGGAGAAGAGAAGGATCCAGGGAGACCTTGTGGCCTTTCAGTACATAAAAGGGGGCTTACAAGGAAGATGGGCAAAGACTTTTTAGCAGGGCCTGTTGTGATAGAACAAAGGGTAATGGTTTTAAACAAAAAGAGGCTAGATTGACCTTTAAAGGTCCCTTCCAACCCAAACTTTCCTAGGATTCTATGATTTTCATGGAAACACCTCTGCTATGAGGACAGGCTGAGAGAATTGCGTTTGTTCAGCCTGGAGAAGAGAAGGATCCAGGGAGACCTTGTGGCCTTTCAGTACATAGGAAGATGGGCAAAGACTTTTTAGCAGGGCCTGTTGTGATAGAACAAAGGGTAATGGTTTTAAACAAAAAGAGGCTAGATTGACCTTTAAAGGTCCCTTCCAACCCAAACTTTCCTAGGATTCTATGATTTTCAAATAATGTGGGTTTTTTTTAAAGTGACAATGTAACTATACATTTGTTTATATGAAACAATAAATCATACAGAGCTTCTTATTATTCAAATGAATCATATAAGAGATCTTCAAATACTACCCTAACATTTATGCTTGACTGTAGTCAATGAAGCGTACTGCCTCTTGCATTTGTTGATTCTATCAGTTAAATCATTTGATAAGTTCTTTTCTCTAGATGGTATTGTGGAAGTAGTCAATAAATCGATAGTTTGTCTGGTTCTTCAAATATTTACGATAAAACAGCATTAGTCTTGAAACAAGTATAATGAATAATTCTTCTCATATATATATATATCTATATATCTATATATCTGTCTTAAATATATGCTGACCTTGAACCTGAGGAATTAAAATGCTATTTGTTTCTATGAAACAATAAATCATACAGAGCTTCTTATTATTCAAATGAATCATATAAGAGATCTTCAAATACTACCCTAACATTTATGCTTGACTGTAGTCAATGAAGCGTACTGCCTCTTGCATTTGTTGATTCTATCAGTTAAATCATTTGATAAGTTCTTTTCTCTAGATGGTATTGTGGAAGTAGTCAATAAATCGATAGTTTGTCTGGTTCTTCAAATATTTACGATAAAACAGCATTAGTCTTGAAACAAGTATAATGAATAATTCTTCTCATATATATATATATATATATCTGTCTTAAATATACGCTGACCTTGAACCTGAGGAATTAAAATGCTTGGTTGAAATGGGGAGGCAGTTTGATTGCTACTGGAAGGTTTGAACTAACTGTATTTGTGAACTTCAAAATCAGAAGAATAAATGGCAGCCCTGAACCACTCAAAGCAGAGATTTCTTACTACATATGTAGACAGATGCAAACAAGTACATTTTCATTTGATGGTGATTTTTTTTTTTTTTAAACTTGTCACTCATTTATGTAGTTTTACAAGCATGAGGATGTAGTCCCCTATAATCTTATATTATTAGTACTAAAATTTTTGGTTGCATGTAATTATCTTGCTTTTTTCTCCCTTTTTGCATTTGTGTTCAGTTCCCCTCTTTTTCCTGAGCAATTGCTATTGTGGAATTGAAAAGCTGATGCTTGATTTAAGAGTATCTGTACTTTTCATACAATACCAGGGGCGCATCATGATTACTTGTGAAGTACTTCAGGTCAGCATTCTCAGAATATTTATTTAAAACACGTGTCACTTACTGAATTATTTTATGGACTGAGAAATTCTTACGTTCTCTTTCTGCCCGAGCTGAAAATCGTATAAATAATTGCATTCCTACTAATGTAGACACTTCTTGTCTATCAGTGAGTAGAGTACAGATGCACTAACTTGAGATGGATTTGGAATTAAAAGTTTGGTGGTTGGGTTTTTTTTTTTTCTTAAATGCTTCAGTAAGGTTGAATTGCATTTATCTGAAAACAAGCCTGTGGAAACAAGGCAAAAAGCAGGCATGAGAGATGAATCTTTTGTAAAAGAGGTTAGTCTTCCTATCCAGTTTAATTGAAAAAGAGCATGTTGGATATGCTGTTATCCCTGTCTCACCTTTCCCTTAAATCTGAAATTCTTGTAGGCTATGGTAACATCTTAAATAACATGGCAACTCACACCTCCCGATAACTCCCTCTAGAGTTGCTCTTTTCAGATCTGATTAGTGCTGCTTACCGACAGACGTTTGTATTTTGCTAAAAACTGATGTTTGGACTGTTTGTTCTTATTTTGGTTCTTGTTTCTCAATCTCAGACTTTTCCTCTCAGGAGCGTTGTTGTTTGGCTTCCAGAAGCACTCGCAAGGCTGGGAGCCGTGGTGGTGTGAAGCTGGTGCACTGTCCGCTGGCTCAGTCATTAGCTGACAAGCTGCCCTGCAACTTTTCTGCCAGGAGAAAATGATGATACAAGTCAGCAAGTTCTTTGGTTCTAGCCTCTTTCTAGTAAAACATGTGTACTTTCTTCTCCAGCTGTGAGTGTAATAGCTTCAGGAAGGAAATCTGGGCTCACTGTTTCCAGACATGGCTCTCTAGGTCGGTCTTGTTTTCTGCTTTCTTAGGATTAAACTCGTATTTGCTTTCTGGCCTTTTAAAGTTTGTGGTTTTGTTAGTTTTTTTTTTTTTCCTTTTTCCTTCTGACAGCTCCACAGAGCCGGTGTGGGGAGGTGGGGTATTAAATCACTGAAATGCCCCAGGCTTTGCGAAAACAAGGAAAATCAAGCTTCTACCATTTAAAGCTTAATTATTTTTGAAGAGTAACTTCTAGCATAGGCCTTTACGAACGATCCAGTGACTTGATTAGTGGCGTCTGCCATTTCGGCTACAGGAGTGTATTAAGGACCTTAAAAGTGTTTATACCATTTAGCCAAAGAAAGGTGGTTTAGTAAATTAATATAAAAATAATTAAGTAAATGTCAGGAAACTACGGAAGCTACTTTCAGAGCCTAGCTAGTGATTTCTTGTGCTATACTTCTGCAGAATAGAAACAAAGCAGCCACTGTCTTCAGAGAAGTTAACATGCTCAGGACTGTCTAGGCAATTGATCTATTTTTGGAAAAAGCATAAGTACCTTTTACAAAGATATATGGAGAAATAGAGGAAAAATGGTAATTTTCAGAAGAAAATTCAAATGGTAATTTTCATAATTTATGTATTTTAAAATTTATAATAAGAAGGTATTCCATAATACTTTTTTCTTTGCAGAGATGAAGATCTAAAATTTTATTATGGATACAACTTATGTTAAAAGCATTTCATTCAAAAAGGTCTTCATGGTTTTTATTGAGCACTTAGACTGACATACTTTGCCTATTCTTACTGCTAAATTAAATTTAATTTTGACAGGTGACCACCAAGTCACTCCTACAGGGCCTGTTTTGTTCTTAGAGTGAATGTGACATAAGGAAAATAGTTTATCTGTTAATAGTCTTGCTTGTAGATTATTTTTTTTTTTGTTCTTAAAAATGTGCTTTAACAGGCTTCAAGGTTCTTAGAAGAGGGCTTTTTTCATTCTCTGGGCACTTTTTTTGGTGTGAAAGTTGTGAAGTGTTGAAAGCATAGATTTTCCTTGATTAATGTAGCCTTTGAGATTCTCAGCTTCCTTTATTTTCTTTTTTCTTTTCTTCTCCCTCCCGCACCCCCCTCCAACCCCCTCCTCCAAGATATAGAGGAGTAAACAGGTATATACTTCCTAGGGAAAAGACATGCTTGAAAATAGCAAGGCAAACTAGTCTTATCCCTAGATTTAAAATTAAAATTGTTTCTATGTGTCATCCTGCCTGCCCACCAATTTCTCTTCACTCACAGTTTTAATGAACTGTTTCCTTGTTAATCAAAAAACTGAATTTTTTAAATTACACATCTATCAGGGAAGTAGAATGACTCTAATCTGTATAGTGCATTGTTATAGAGAAATTTCTTGAAGCGTGAAGAAAAGCTGAGATGTACTGATGCTAAAAAGTTGAGTAAAAATAGTATATTTACTAATTATGAGGTATTCTAATATTACAGATATAAGGCATATAGCAGATCTGTGAAGAAAATGTGACATAATTACTGAAACTTGTTTTAGTGTAGGAACAGCCGAGCGTCTGTTTATGCACTTTTGATTCTGAATTGTTGTCTATAGACACCTTATCTTTTAAAGCCATTCTAAATGCAGAACCAAATTCTGCTCATTCAAGCCATGCTGTTTTGCTTTAAATCAGGAAACAAAACTCAGTATGTACACTTTCAGTATGTTCAGAATAACATTAATATCATCAAGTAAAATAATTAAGACAGTGTGCATGGTTTTTTAACTGCCTTTGTCTGTATTTTTCCCTTTATGGTCTTGACTGTAGGAATGCCTAGTGTTAAGCGAATAGGTATATATTAAAATACTTGCAAGTAAAATGTATCTGCTTGTTTAAAAATATACAATAGTAGTCAGTCTGCATTCTGTAGGTATGAAAAGTTCCATGTTAGGTGATTTGTGTGTAATGCTGATAAGAAAATGTGAGCACTTGGAAAAGTATTTCTTAAGTCCTTCTAGAAACTGCTAATAAAAATGGTTCTTAGCTATTGTTGCAGGATTAATTCAGCTTGTTAGATGTCATATATCACTGTTGTGTTGAAATGAGCTGATGTGGTTTCTGTTGCACTGATAGTAATATGTTTAGTAAACGTGACTACGAATTTAATTGTATAGGACATGGAATTTAATTAGCCAATAAATTTGTCCTGATGGTGTCTTCCTTCATAAGTATAAAGATTCTATTTATATATCTGATCTATGTCCTGAGTTTCTGCTCAAAATTCCTTGTCCCTGAAAGATAAATATATCTAACATACTTTTACTGCAGAATTAATCTTGCTTCAAGGTGTCTTCGGTAGTTAGACCGTTAGCAGCGGAGTTTGAGCCTGGGCCTGAATTTAGACCTTCCTTGTTGGGGCTGTTGCTGTATCCAGACTTGCAGAGAGCACCAAATATTATCAGTACCAAAGCTGATGTCTATTTTCTTGAGTAGGTTTTCAAAGAAGTCTCATCTTTGTATGAAGAGAAGCTTTCAGATTAAAGGTTTTAAATAAGCTTTCTGTATTTGGATTAGGATCTCAGTTACAAAGAACCTAAGCTAATTGCTAGAGGTGTCTGCGTGACTCCATCAGACTGATCTTAACCAGGTTTGAGTAGGATCTCATTCCTCTTCAGGACTGCCCAATTCACAAATGGACAGCTGAAATGTGGATGAGCAGCATGCCTCACAGACGGCTTAATTTGGAAATACTTCTCTGGCATTCATTTCTCTTTGGGCAAGAGAGGCAGAGCACTGGAAGAGGGTGGGTTTCTGAAGGCTGCCTGACGCTGTGTGCAAAGCTCATTCCTGATGTAAGGAGGGTTTTACGATGGCAGGTCTCTAAAGTTGGCTTTGCCCTTCTTTCTTATAGATTGCAGTGCTCTGCTGCTGGGTGGGCAGGGAACCTGTCAGAGAGAGAAACCTGGGCTGCAATCCCAGCAGGGTTTTCGTGGGAAGGAAGGTGGTCGTGCACAGCTTGGCAGCAGTGTGGGTGGCAGTCTTATTGGAGGGCTGAACGAAAAGATAAAGGAAGAAGCTGTCTTTTCTCATGATACTGTTCAACCTATTTGTAGAATGCAATTATCACGGTTTTGATCTTTCAGATGATTTAGTTTTCTGCTTTAAAAACCTTTTGTCAGTCAGGTATATTCATGCTTGGGTTTGATTTGCCTCATTACTGTCTGTGTAGACTAAACGATGACCATTACTTTTGCTATTACAATCAGCAGTGCAACTGCAGAGGAAAAAGCCACAGCTACCGGGTAGACATTAAAGAAATGATTCTTGTTTGATGTTCAACTTGTCATGCCTTTTTTCTCATTGGGTCAAAGTCTTCCTTTGTTCTTTTGAACATTTCAGAAATTAGGCTACATAGAAATGACACTTGCTCCTGAATGTGGGGGTACCTAACTGCAGCCATCCCTGGAGTAGAACTCTCCAGTGACATGAATAAATGAGGAGGCTTTTCATATCTGCGAGAAGCTTACAAAGCAGCTTGCACTCCCTGACAATTGATGCTTAATTGGTTGAGATGTAAAGAACCTTAAGACAACATTTATTCATAGAGGTTTTTATCCCCTCCAGTTTTTCATAGTTTTTACCTGAGTGTTTTCTAGCATTAATACACTGATGTTCTGAAATATAGATATATAAGAAAATGACTCTTCTTAATCAAGAGCATTATAAATATATATTTACACATATATGTGTAAATGTGCATGTGTGTGTGTATATATATAGAAAGAGAACAAGGTTTATTTAAAAAAATCTGTATCATTTGAGGTTTTGGAAGCAGGCAGTTTGGGGCTTAAGTCTAACTGAACTCTAGAATGCAGAGCCTATTTATCATAGTCATAACTGCCAGTCTTTTAAAATAGCCTTTTTTTTTTTTCTCCTTCAGTATATGTAAATCTATTTATTTATTTTACAGCTAGGATGGTGTCATTGTGCCAGAGCATGCCTCTCTTTCCACACCTTGCTGGACACTGAGATATGTTTTTGTTTGCAGGTGATTCAGTTTCTTCTCTACAGACCCTTATGAGGCAAGGATCCTCATTAGAGAAGGGACAGTTTGTGTGATCTGTGTGCTCAGATATGTGTTTAATTCACCTCAAGGTGTACAAAAAAAGTTCCCCAACACTTTCCTCTGTTGGTAAGGTTCCATAATAAACAACTGCTTTAGAGAGAGAGTGTAAAAGGGGGAAAAATTGTAGTTGGAGCCTCTGTACACTAGTAAATGAATATGAAGAGTAGTAGGCTTTAGACTAGGTTAAGGATGTTTTCTACTTTGATCTCAAGTTATTGCAGCTATTGACAATCAAGTAAGTTTTTTACTGAACAGTTCTAGGAAATCAAAATGTGTTTTAAGAACGGATATGTAAAGTATCAGCTCTGAAATAATGCAATCTGAATAGTTATGCATTTCAAAAGCTGCAGTTCTCAAGGTTTGTAGAACATTGTTATGGCTGATGGATAGGTTCTTTCTTAGCAGAGAATGTGATAAACCCTCCCTTCTTGGTCCCATTCCAGTGCTGGATAATAAGAACATAACTAATTCATCATCTCTCTACAGATTTCTAGTAATCTGTTATTAATGCTTGTATTCAAGTAAATGTAACTAAAGCTGACAGATGTAAAAACTGTTGCATTCACATCCCAATGATGCAGCGAGGTGTAAAAAAAAATGGCTAGGAACTATAAAGTATAGCCTTTTGCAAAACCTAATGACAGTGTCTAACTTTATGATGAAAACACATTATTGTGAATGTCAGTGCACAGAGAATTGTTTAGACAGACTGCAATGGTGATTGCTAAAGAAATATCAAAAGCAATAAAATGTAGAACAACAATCTTCCATTGGTTTTGTTATAATTCAAATATGTTATCACTTGTGTAGTATCGTTTTATACAGAGAAACCCATTCAGTATGACAGGTGATTCTCTAACAGGAAGTTATGGTAAAAAGGTTTGCTTTTCCTTTCAGTATCTCAAAGGCTTAATATGGATTCTGGCATATGTTTTGTGGCTAAAACCCAATATTATGGCAATTTGAAATGGAAGAAACTTTTAATCTGTGGGTAGAGTTTGAAGCTCCAATTAACTTTCATTAGTAATCAAAAGATCCACTTCTGAACAGAATTGATTTGAACAATAATTATACTTAGGGGAAACAATTTATTCAAGGGATTGTCTGGTTGTATCCTTTTTGCTTCTGCAAATCAAGCAAACCAAAGGAGGCTGCTTTCTGTTGGTCACCAATAAAGATTGATTATGTTTACAAACATTGGTTGTTTCTTCAGGATTGTTCCTGTATTTTACTTAAGAGGTATTAAAATACAGTTTCAATACTTCATGATATAATTATATTTTTAGAAAGGAGAAGGTTTTATCCTTTTAAAATAATAGTTCACTATGTACGTGACTTAGTAAAACCCTCTGAGTTCCCTTGAAGTTAAAAATAAATTGCAAATCTTTGATCTCATTCATCTAAATTATATTTTTACTAGCAGATCTCAATTAGAGGTTAGTAGGGTGTTTGATACAATTGAAGGAAGCATTGAGGCAGCCTTGTTTGCATGTGCTCTGCCTAATCAATGATTCTTCCCTGAAGCCTTGAAGAGAAGGCCCTTATTACCCAAAAGATTTTGTATATATTCAAAATAGTGATCTTTATTCACACCTTTTTCTGCTGGCTGTCAACTGGTAGCATCGCAAATACCAAACCGTTATTCTGCCCTGTTATTTTTTAAAAAAATCTTTCTCATAGTCATATTTTATATTTGTATTTAAAAAACCCTGAACTAAACAACCACAACAACAAACTTAGTCTCCTGGTGATAAGGTCAGAAATGATTGCTATCACACAAAGAGCTTGAGTACTGTTGAAGGGAGCCAGAAAAAGAGCTTGCATAGTGAGAGAACAGATTATGCCTTTAAAGGGGCAATGAAGGAGACTTGCTAAGTGTTTCAGAATCAAAAGGTTTTTAAAGATAGAGAATGTGGAAGAGTAGACAGCCAGGTGAAGGGAAGCTGTAGAACAGTAACAAGAGATGTTAGGGAATATAGAGGAAGTTCTAGGCTGAAGCTACAGACGAAAAGCATTTGATGTTGAAGATATGGTAAAAAAATGAGTGCAGGGATGATGGTATACTATTTCTAGTAAGTAGCTTGCACTTACGTACATCATTGGACCTGTAATAAATGAAAAAATAAAAAAGTTTATTTTAGGAAAAAAGTTCAGAAATAGCTTTTTCTGTGGTTAATAGCATGTCTGGTCACTGAGATGCCAAGTGTGTGCTGAGCTTAGTATTCCCACTACAGCTTCTTTTTCCATCATGGAAAGAGCAGGAATGGCTTTCATAAAAACTGTTTGTCATCTTTTAAGATGTTTTTGTTTTCTTATTGACAAACATGGCCTTGGGCAATCACAATTTACACTTTTCATAAATGCAATTCATTGGCAGAATTCAATGTTCTGTTTGTAAGAAGTAGGATCGTATCAGGCAAACTAACTTGAAGAATTGCTTGAATGCAGGATACTATAGACTTTCTGTAATGCGAGTAAAGTGTTTCCTAGACAAAAAGCTCATCAGATTATTTTTTTTTTTTTACTGTTAATGGAAATATTTAATTTTGGAAGCCTAAATTATATTTGATAGGTTAACACTACTTTGTGCTTTCTTCTACGTGAGCTTCCCGCTTAAATTGCAATTAGAGTATTAGTTCAATTACATTACAATTCGTAATGAAGCCTGAGCAGCAGAATAGACGGGAGGCTAAAATGCAGCTCCTTGGCTCCAATTCTGCAAACCAGAATTTGTTTGCTTTTTAGCTGCAGTAACTGGTATTTGAAACAAATTATTACACAGACGTAGGTACTTACAGACTATAGCAGATTATTTATAAATCTATTATAGTTTTTTGAAAATTTATGTGATATTGTCATAGATTATTTCAGAGGGGTATATTATAAGTGTGTACTTTGTTCTGTAACGGTATCTAAGCAGTAGCAACTACTGTTGTGGCTATTATTCACTGCTACCGGCAGGTTAAATTTCAGGTCTGTATGACTTCAAATCAAGGGTATATTTGTCATACTTAAGAATCTGTGTTTCGGGGGGGTCTGCAAGCAAATTCTATCTTTAAAATAAACATTTCATGTGTTTTCTTCTGTACAGGATATAGAATGTGAGGAGAAAATAATCCCCGCATTTAGGGAAATTATTTTTGCTGGAATGAAGCAAAAATGTAATGAAAAGATAGGGATTTATTTGTGTTCTGTAAAACAGCTGGTGTGTGCAGTTTGCACTTGTATTTATAAACAAAACATTCTTGCACTTAATGTTTATAGTAATTGGTAGCTAGTCTTCCTTTGTTAAATCATACCTAGAAGTTTCATAGCTCTAAATGTGAAGAAGCCCTAAGAATTCCAGGGAAAAACCAAGCCTTCCACAGAACTGGAATCTATGTTATTTTACTTACTTTTGAAGTCCTGTTTTTCCTGTGATGTAGTGAAGTTCCACAGAAGTCTACTTTTTATAGGTGACACTTGTATCTGGTGGTACGTGGATGAGATACTATTGGAGTACGGCATAGTTTCCTAATCTTTGTGAGAGGGGGTGGAGAAGGAAGGGGAGGAGGAGTTTTCAACACTTTGTTAAGAATCTTTTAACTTAGAATTTGTTTTGTTTGAATTGGCTTAAAGTGGATGAACGAGATTGTAGCAATATAAATATAAAAAGTGTGAGAGTTTTTGCAAAGGTCTTTATTTTAAATACTTTTTTCTACTGCTTTTGACTCTTTTGTATATTATCATTATTAGGTACTGCATAGTAATTTAATGTTACCTACAGAATTCATTTATTTATTTTGTCACATGGAAAACTGGTTGTGAGTAAGTTACAAAATTAAAAAGTGTAAACAAATACTGTAATGATTCCATAACTGATAACTTCGTAGAAATAAGATGGGTTACAGTAAAACACACACATCTCTTTTCAGCCCCTTGCCCCTCCCACTCCTCCCTCAAAAATACCGCAACCCTAAACTCCACCTGTACTGTTGCTTTAAGGTATTTTAAGTATCTATATATACTTCTTGGTGTTAGAATATGAGGAGTTGGATTTCAGTTTAGCAGAACCAGCAGATAATAGCACTGACCAATGCTTCCTCTGGTCCTCTCATAGGCACAATTCTTAACATTTAATGTGAAAGGAGGGAATCTGAAAAATGAATGATAGCAAACAGTATAAATGAGTAAATTTCAAATTACTGTATGAAGTTGTTTAACTTAATGTATTTCTTTGGATATAGAATACTTGCCTAATTTCTTTTACTGCACTTAAAATTTTTTTTTTTTTAAATCTGTGCCTTTTCAAAATCTCTAATGCCTTCTAAAAATCTCATTTGCAACAGTTTTTAAGTTACATTCTTAAATCTCCAACTTTTATTGACACCAATAAGACCTTAATGGCCATTGACTACTGAAAGTATATTTGAATTCACTATTAAATATTCTGTTTTAGAAGGACACTCATGGAGTGAAAAGAATACTCTGACTCCTTCCCTCCCTATAATTAATAGTTTTGTCATGTGCCTTCCCTGTGCCTCTTCAGTAACCATGACTCACCTTAATACCAGTGTTTGACATTAGAAGCCTCTCCAGAGAGGAAGAAAATCATTCAAAAATGAGCTGGATAAAGGTTATTAAACCAACACTTAAAATTCTAGTCCTGCACGTTTTCCTTTACCCCTAATTAAATGCCAAGAACAGCAATGTAGAGTTTTCAGTATATACATATGCTAGATATACCTTTATCAGAGGAAAAGTACCTACAGGGAAATGAAACTTTACTCCCAAAAGTGACGTCCTCTTGCTTCCATATTTGGAATGCTGGTTTGCAAAAATGGGGAAAGAAATCTTGGGGATTGTGAGTCCTAAAACTGAATGTTGACATATATGTCATATGATTCTTTTTTTACCCTTTCTTGTATGAGTCAAGTTTTTATCTTAAGTCATCTTATTGGCTTCAGTGGTACTACTTGTATAAGTAAAGGCAGACTGCATGAGTAAAGTTTGTAACATTGGGTCGATAGTGTGTGTATATACATCACTGCTTACAAACTTCTCATTTGTCATCTCCCAGAAAGCTCCAGCACTAACTTGAATATCAATATGAATGATGGAACAGCATATGAATGTTCTAAATCACTGAAACCTTTGAATTGTGTGTGTGTGTTTGGGGAGGGGCGTGAGGGGAGGAAAGAACTTCGCACCCCAAAATTCTGTCTTACCTTAAGATTTTCTGTCTCTAAAGCTTCTATAAACCGTGCAGACTGGGGAAAAAAAAAATAATTTTTAATCAGCAGAATGTAACGTGCTTAGTTACATTCCCTTTACAGGTATGAGGTACTGGCATCTGCAAAGCAGTGATAATTTGCAGTGTTATCATTCTGACTTGCAGTGCATGACCCGGATGAGGTCAGGTCCTTTCAATTAGCAAGATGATGGTGTTAAATCCCATGCTGTTATGCTCTTGTTGCCAGGCTCTACTGCTGATTTACAGAATATTACATAGGTTGGCCATTAAAGTCTAATTCCTTCAATAAAAATTTAACACAAACTTCTTTTCCTAATTTATAAAACTATCTGAGTCTTTTTCTAACCAATTTTCTCAACCTTGTGGGTATCAATTTAATACTTCTTGAAAGTATAAAAGGTCTTTGCATCCTTAGTCTCATGTGTTGCCTTTTTTAGTGAACTTTGCCTAATACTTTATGAAATTATTTTGCTCTCATGAGTGGTAAACAGCTAATTCAACCTTGCTAGTACAGGTGCTATTTTTGATATTTAGTGCTTACTGGAAAATTTCTAAATAATTGTAGCATCTCTAAAAGCTTTAAAATCCCCAAAGTGCTATAAAAAGAGGGAAAGAACTCAGGAAGACAGGTTCTGCTTTAAATGGGGGAAAGTATCTGTGAGAAAGTGGTGTGCTATTTTGAAAAGAGGAATGAATCCGGTAAAAATAAAAGAGCTGTCACACTGAATCTACACCTAAGGGACTGTTACTACAATGAAGATATTAGTGTTTCCAGTCTCAAAAGACATGGAAGAAGAGAAAAAATTGACCACAAATGGTATTTCTGAGTATTTCTGTAGTGGAATGTAAATGGGATTGAAGGGTTTAGTTAGCATTGCATGGAGAGGAAGAAGAAAGATTCAGACCATATGCTGAGATCTTCATCACTGGCATTTTAACAAATCCTTTTCCTCCATTATGTCAGAGGAGCCAGGAAGGAAATGGTTAGTTTTTACACTTTGACATGTCAGAAGTTGCACATTTTGTTTCATGTAGCTAAATTGTGTTCTGTGCATTAGCAAGTTCTTGATCCAGAATGAGGAAAAGCGATGCATGTTTTTGAGGAGAACTTTATAGGATACTAAGTGCTACCAATATGCCTATCTCCCACCAAGTAGAATTGCTGCTGTTGTACAGCACTGCTCTTGTAGACTAAGTGCAGATATTATCACTATTTTGTTGAAAAGGGATAGGAGAATGCCCTTTGGGTCATGGGGCAAGGATAAGATACAGCAAGCATGGGAGGAAGTGATTTCTATATGTGTCCTTCCTCTGTACAACTCTTGGTAAGAAGTTTAATAATGATAGAATTCCTGCATTTGTTGAGATCAATGACAGTCACAGACAGTTAAAATGGGACCAAAGTTTGTCTTTTAAGCTAAGTTTGTCTTTCTGCAAAGGCCCTTTGAGTTTTCTGTTCCACAGCCTTATCCTTGCTCTCTCATCTCCTGAAAACTGCATGAGTTTTCAGGATCCCTTTTCTGTTCTAACATTGGTTCCTGTATCCCATTTTCTGTTGTGATGCTAATGTTTTCTCCGATGCCAGCTTCTGTCCTGCACTTGCTTAATGTTTTTGCTTTAGTCTGAACAATTAGCCAGTTCAGAAGTTATCAAAAGAAAGGAATGTTAGAATTATTAGGAGTAAATCTATTTATTTGCAAGGCTACAGAAATGTTTCTCTTCATGCCCTAGGAATTGAACAGACGACTTTGATTTGCACTCAGCTCCAAGTATCCCTCTTCAGTCACCTCCTAACCTAAAAACCTTATCAATTAACTGCTCTCAGGAGGCTGTTTCCTGCAATTATTCTCATGATGTTCTTGGATTTTTCTCTGCCTCATCAGCATGTGCTTTTGTTCTTTGAAATATAAAGTTGAACATGGCTCCATAAGCAGTAAGTCTACTCGGATCTACTGACATCCCCAAGAAATTGCCTGTGTGTTGGTGGTGTAGCTTCTTTAAACTCCTGAGGTCCAAGTGTGAATTATGGATGGTGACCTACATTGCTTTATACAAACAGATATATAATTACTCCTCCTTTGGTCCTGCATATCAGCTCAGCTCTTACATCCATTAGTTTTAGGGAAACGTGGATTATAATAAAGAATTAAATTTACTGGTAAGGACCTCTTGATTTCTGTCATGCTGCCCTTTACACTTCAGGAGTGACTCCCCCTAAATATGTTTATAGCTGTCGAATTAACTGTATTGAAACTTGTCTGTATCTCTTTAACTGTGTTTTCTCAAAGATCTTAATATTAGTTACGTTTCAGGTTTGTTAACTGTACATCATGTCTGCAGCAATGATGTTCTTTCATAATTTCCATTAAACATCTCATCTGCCTTTTGCAGTCTTTTGACTGAGCCATTCTGCTTTGATCCATGTTTATAGGGAATCTAAGAACAGGTTTATTCCCTGATTTGAGTTATGATACTAAGAATAATGATATGGCACCCTAAAGGTAAATTTTAGCCAACATGAGAATTTCCTGAATTGATAGAATTTCTTGTTAGAAACCTGTTTTCAAAGTACACAAGAAGCAGTGCTGGAAAAAAAAGTTGAGGTTTCTGTTTCTTCATTTTAAGAATATATATTCATGTTTGTTTCATTTTTATAAGCATATCATAATCCTAATTTGCAAATCAAATCATCTTGTTTATTTTGAAACTCCTTATCCAGGTGTAGTTATGATGTCCTTGTGTTGTTATCATTGTTCAGCACAGGAGAAACAGTGCAGCATTACTGCTGCTCTTCATCTCTTAAAATTCATGCATTTGCTTAAAAATCAACTTTCATGATGCACAAGAAATGAGGGCATTTGTCATAAAACTTCTTAATGCTATTTTTAGATGTCTCTCATTTGAATATGTGTTTCTTTTCATATTGTTCTACTTTTTCTTTAAATGATGAGAAAATAGTTATACTGTAGTGTCATCACTACTGCTACCATAGGAGTGTTTACACTCAGTTAAAAGATGTAAAATTGAGAAATAACTCTTGTGACACTTTTACTTATATAGACCGTGATATGCCTATTTTAGTAGTTCTACATTATTTAGATACTTTACATTTGCCTTTCAGTATTGACTTGTAGATTATTTGTGCAATTCAGTCTGAATTCCTCTCCATTACTGGTATGGCTTATCTATTGTGCACACACATGTTTGTATTTATATACTTGTGAATGTTTTCATCTGTCTCAGATTCTTTCACATCGTTTTTGGAAGGTAATTTGGGGACATGCAGTTATCTATGTAGATGACAATTTTTATTAATGCATGAGTCCAGACTACTGCTGCTTTGTCAGAATCTGTTGATCTGTAGTGAAATGGAGTAGATTTAATTAGGCGAGTTGGGAAGAGTATTAATTGAGAGAAAGAAGCATTCTGATGTGTGATTGATGCTAATGCAGGTGTTACCAGTACAGCTTTTGCCCAAATGATTCCTGTCTTGACAAGCCTGGTGGATGCCTTGTTGTTTATACATTGACGGTAAGAACTGGCAATCTGTAGGGTCATTGATTACCTGCTGCTGGCCAGGGGATTGCAGTCATTCATTCTCTAACACTGGTTTTATAAGCTTCTGTAACTTATCTATGACCTGGTTGTTTGTAGGTCTGACTGCTTTAAATCTGTTATAGCCTATCCTCTGCTTTAGGGGGAAGGGAGGAAAGTTCCTGGTCAAAGCATAAATAGTGTCATGGCTCTCTCGGAACACCTGGTTCTCAAGCCTTAGCAGTAAAGGCTTTCGGTTCCCTTCTTGATATGGTCTTGATTCTTGGTCTGTAATTTAAGTATTTAAGAGTCTGACTTTAGCTCAAATCTTGATGAGATTTTTTGGGAAGCGTACACAGCTTGAACTTTGGTCAAAAGCCTGCATATATAGAACTCATTCCCTTTCAAGGTCACCCACAGAGCCAACATCTAGAAATGTTTTTGAGACCATTCATTTGCCTAATCCTTTTTTAAATCGTTTTGAATCTTAGTTTTTAAGAACTAATGTTATAACACAATTGTTGTGATAACTGCTATATTGGTATCTGCAGAAATACCCATCCCATTTCTTGTCTTATCCCAGACCTTTTCTGACTATAATGAAAATCACTGTGTGTTATGTTATCTTTTGCAGTAACGGTCAGGTGCAAATAGTTTCCATAGTTGCTTCCATAATATGGATTATGGTGTACAGGGGTGAATCAATTTGACATTTGAGCAGTAACTCAGTAACCAGTACTGAACCATTTTCATAAATGAAATCCTGTCCTTTAAAACAAGTCTTATCAAATCCGGTGTGTATTGTGTATTGAGGACTTGTCTCCCCTCCTGGTACAGCAGCAGGTAATGGTAAAGTGACAGATATTCTGGACAAGGTACAGTCAGATTTATTTAATTAGCATACAATTGCTTTGAACTTTTTTGCAAGGGAAACTTGTGTTACTAATGAAGGTCTGTTCTTGTCATGTAAAGAACATTTTAATCTTCAAACAATTTTCACTCCCTTAATCCTACATTTTTTGGGGGGGGAACGGGGAGCTATTATTGTTGGAAGGTGCCGAAGTGTCCTTTATGAAGCTGTTTGCAAGTGTCATGAATTTGCCAGCAGGGTATGAATAGCAGTGCAGCTGGCTGTCTTCCTATGCCCTCCAAGGCTACTGTTGCTATTTCAGTTATAATAAACAACAACATTCTTTTATTCTCTTTTGCAATTCATATTTTCCATCTTACAAAGCAGTAAGATCCAATTTTGTTATAAAACTATAGTGTTCCATTAAAACTAGCTATTGTGTCTGTTTACTTAAATCTAGTTTTGGTAAAGCAAAAAATGAATTCACTTTCTAAACCAAGTAAATCTCTGCCAACCTCTCAACCTGAGCACTTGAAAGATAGAGTTTCAGGAATCTTCCTGCATTTACTGGTACAGATCAATGGTGATGAAGAAACTTGACGTTTAGGCTGGAGTCCTTGTACGCTCTCCTCCTTGGAGTGAGAGGTGGGGAGAGCATCTGTCAAGAGCTAATCCAGCGTATACCATGACAGGGGCAACAGGGCTGGGGGCTGGCTATTGAATAATTGCTATAAGACAGTTCTTTCCTTATAATGCTGGTAAAAACAAGCTGCAGTGGTGTGTACTGTGCATATAGACCTCTCTCCTACTTGACTTAAAGCACCTCAATAATTTTTAGAAGAGGAACTTCTTAATTTCTTGTAACAGGAATTTTTAGCATTTTCTCTTACTTTTTTCTGTACTTAACGATTATAACCAGTCTGGTTCTGTTATACGTTTGGCTGATTTCTAAGAAGAGATTACAAATATTTCTTTTGCAATTGGCAGGCAATTGGCACACAGAAATCAGCGTTATGGGTTGCTTTGCACCAATTTTTAACACATCTCGTATAGCTACTGAGTTTAGGAATCACAATTAAGTAGTGGGGGGATGTTCCTCTTTTATCTAGCAGAGGGGTAGAAAATGTTCTTTGTTATATTTAGTAGTAGTTATTCATAGTAGGAAATAAATAAATATATATATATATATATATATGGCAGGCTACTCTTCTGCAGGAATATTAAGACTAGGAAAAGACAACGACAGATATTTACTTAGAAGTATTGTAACTGTAGAGAGTAATTATTTATGATTATGACCAGGGCTAAAAGAACCCCTCCAAAAACATTAACCTAAATTGTGGCTGTTGGTGTAACTGATTGTTACTCCAATAAAAGTAGTGGCGTGATTGCTTTCATTAGGTGGACAGTCCAGTAACTGAGAAAAGATGAACTAAAAAAGGAATTTCTTCAAATTTTTTTGGAGCATCATTTGTGGAATATCTTCCATTAAAATCGTGTTACTACTGCAATTTATTGGATTATTTCAAATCTGGGATATTGCTTTGTATTTGCCATGTTCTTTATTGTGAAATATTCTGTAGAAATACTAATTAAAAATTCACATCTTGAATCCTGAGTAAAATTGTAGTAAACTAAAGATAAAAATGTGGGGAATGTTAATTCTAGGAATATGTGCAATCTATAAAATTACATAAGCTGCATTTTATACTGTTTTTATGTCAATCTCTCATCCAAACTAGATGATTTATATACATAAAGTTAGTTATTACTCAAAGTTTTATATTTGCGGGAGGAATACGCAGGGAAGCTTTGTAGCCCTTCAGATTTTGAGGTGAAGATGATCCTGAAGACTTCCTTTAACAGCAGACCAGACAAATGCACAGTGAGAACGCTTGGTTTTGAGTGGATTGTAGCATTAGGGCTCAACAAGAGGAACATAATTAGAAGTATCAGATTATAGTTGTTGGACTTTGTTGGGTTTTTTTTTTCTTTTTAAATACTATTTAAGCTTTATATTCATATTGTATGGCTTTCCAAGAAGTAATGATTATGGTGTTTCATCTTTTATGGATTAATTATACAAAAAAGGTCTCTTGAGAAGTTAAGTTCCAAGGAACTGGTAGGTGGAAATGCATAATTTCTGATGATTTTGTTATTTACTTTCTGGTTTCTAAGCACTTAGCCTGGTTGACTAAGTTTTCACTCTGGAAGAAAGGAGATGAAAAGTAGCTTTTTTTAAAGGACAGAAATATTTTAAAACTTTGGCTATTTGGTATTTAAGAAAAATACCAAATATTGCATCCAGCTGTACAGTTGTGAGTACAATTCAAATCCCACAATGTTGTGAAGCATTTTTGAAGTCCTTGTAAAGATAGTGCTAAAACAAGGCTGAACTGTTTTTTCCTACATATTTGTCTTTATCACTTAAATAAGTCACTCTAAATTATCTACTGGTGTGCTGCCTCATGAGAGTTTAATGATGACTTTCATTCAGTGTAAGCTGTCAGTAGGTCAGAGATGCCTCAAATCTTGGATGGAGTCACGAAATTTCCAGAGTTTATTACCCTATTAAAATTCATTTTAAATGTCAAAGTTTCTAATTTGTACAAGGAAACTTAATTTAGGAGCATCTTCAAAGTAATACATAATTTTCTACTTGAGTATCAAGTGAAGTATCAGAAAAAAATACAGGACCATTGCAGCTTATTATATTAAATCATATCTATGTTTTAACTGTAGATAGATAGTTTACAGAGGTAGGTATCAGAAATAATATTTTTGTAGTCTTTTATGACTTGTCTTTTATATTAAAAGCAAAATGGAGAAAAAGTCTATCTAATTTTACCAAAAAATACTGATTATTTAAAAAAAAACAAAACAAACAAAACTAAGCAAGCCAACATTCTCAGCAAAGCCCACCTGCCATTTTTTCCTTAAAATCTGTACTTTACTGTCCCCTGACTGACTCATTCTTTGTTTTGACCCAGTTTATACTTTGTTCTGTAATGGTGATTTAATTCTTCTGTCCTGCAAATTTCTGGCTTGTCTGCACTAGACCTTGGCCTCTGTGTTGGTGTAGTGTGTATTAGTTCATCATCTCATTGTATTGGGTGTTTTCCTAGTCAGGTGTCTCCAGTTTCAACTACTGAACAAATGTTTTACGGGAGGGTGGAGTATTACAGAGCAGGTAGATGGCAAGGCTAGGTGGTAGTCCAAGTCTAAAATTGTCCAGAGGAGCAGGAAGATAATTAGAAAATTATCAAAGTAAACTTTATCTGAGCCCTTTCAGTGTGGTTTTGTGTTTGAAGCTGGACCCACAACTGTCCTGTCTACCAGCTGCATGTAAAACCTGAAGCTGGAACTTTGATAAATAGATTTTTCCTATTAATAAAGAAATATGTCATTAATGATATCAGATAAAATAGGTATTGGTTTGTTGCTCTCTGATTAATTCCTTGTGTGGGAGTATGAGATTAATAATGGAAGATGAAAGACATGATAAATTAGTTTAGTGATAGGGATTGAGGGAGAGTAATCAGGAAGCAGCTTGCTGGTTTGTGAAGCTTAAATGTTACCTCACTCACAAAAAATAATACTGTGGTGTTTATATCCAGTATCACTAGATCCCTGTTGAATTTTGAGGATAACTAACATAAAGCTAAAGACAGTGTCTGGGATACACGTTATATATGCTATTTGTATCTCAAATATTCAGATATCACTTGGTATCACACCATAATTTTTATTTCAACAGGAAATTACAGCAGCATAAGAGAAAAATAATTTTAAGAAGTTTTTAAGTCACACTTGATTTTGTTTGCAACAAACTTCTTACTGGTTGGTACCTGCATTGTAACTGAGTAACATTCACCAGAGTCCCCTCATTACTGTAACTTCCTATCAGTGCGTATTTACATGTTTACACACTCATAATCCATGTTAGAGTTTATACTAGATGTTAGAAGTCTGTAATGTATGCCAAAATTCTTGTTAAAACAGACTTAAATGACTCATATAAGAAAAGGCGATGAGGAGGATGACACTAATGATAATAAAAACTTAGAGTTAATGATCAAATTTTGATGAGGAGGATGACACTAATAAAAACTTAGAGTTAATGATCAAATTTTCATTACTTGAATTTCAAAAGCTTTGATTACATCATATGTTTATTTAGAATTTAAGTCACCTATTTATTCAGCTACTTAAATGTTAGCCTTCTCAGATGAATGTGTTCATTCAGCAACTGTTCAAAAAGTACTAGTTTTGCTTGTTTCTTGTGACCCCCACAGGAAAGAGACTGGTTTTGATTCTGCAGCACGAACAGGAATGCAAACTCTCAAATTCAGGTAGTGAAGTAAGAGGAGTTAATATTGTGAATTTGAATGTTTTCATGTGCTCCAAGTGTAGGTTTCAAGACAGTTAATTTCAGAATGGCATATCTCAGCAGATGTGTGGAATTTATAATAGATTTCATCTTTGCTATGAGACATAATATACAGTTATATAAAAATTCTAAAAATGTCAAGAAGAAGGGAAAAAGTCTCAGTGCAGATCAATAACAATTTAGCTGTCTTGCCAGGTCAGTTGTATTCTGTGGCTTGTAATTTTTCAATGAATAGACAATAATGTTTTACATAAGCATAGTCATTTCTTTTTGTATTGATTCATCGTAATAGTTCCTTCTAGTTATTAGCATTACTATTATTTGTTTGGCAGTACCACCTAGTGAATGTAGTTGTTGTCATAAACCGTAGTGTATGTTTCAGCTCACATTTAAAAGATACTCTACTAATAATATCAAAAGCAGGACAAAATACTGTCTCCCTTTTACAGATGGCTTGCTTAACGTGAATACTTAGCTTCTGGGCAGAATTCTACAGTTCATGCAGGACACTGTGCTTCCACAACTACAGTGTCACTAGTACTTGGAATAGTGAATTTGAAGCTGTTTGGATTATATTTGTGTAAACTGCAAAAACATCTCTGGCTATCTGTTGTAGGCATACTCTAATGCAATGCGCCTCAAAGGTCTAACAGGTTCTGTCATAAGTCTTCTGTTATTAAGAGTTTGGGACAATACAGTCTTCCAAGCCACATTTTTTTCATCCTCCATTCAAAAAAGCCCCTGTACTTGGATAGTTAGAGCCTTATTTTAGTAGAATGCTCACATATTCAGGATGTATTGCATTAAGTTTCAGTAAAAAGTTGAGTGGAGAAATCAATAGTTACTCGAAGAAGCCTTATTGCTTATGGTTGGAGTAGCTCATACTTCCATCTTCTCATGCATTTCTCTTGGTGTTTCTTTGCCACTGAATTTGTTCATGAATCTAGTTGTTGATCTCTATATTCAGGCCCAGAGGTCCCTCTTCTTTTAGACTTGTGAGTTGGTAGTAGTTTCCTAAAAGTGATGTAGTAATTGGTTTTGGGTGGGGGGTATTGAGTTTGGCAATGTGTTGTCTGTGGCCCTTTGCTGGCCTTTTATGTTGCTGGGTTCTTTATGCAAGCTCGAAGACAGCCTTGGTTGTATTTTTATTCAGAATATGAACTGCAGATTTATAATTTTCTGCCATACCATCTTGTTTATTTTTGGAATTGTGCACCAACATGGTTGAACACAAATCTAAAGATTTTTGAGTTGAATAACTACCTACAGCTCTATTGCTTAGAAGTTGTATTTGAGTACTGTGATAATCTCTGTCTGTCCTCTACTCTGTTTATCTTCCTCTCCCTTCCTTCTTCCCTTAAGCACATATAGATTTTTGTCTTGGCTGTTTTTTAAAGTCATTCCCTAGTTTTCAAGTTGTTGGATTAAAAGCTATCATGATACAAGTAGATTATAAAGAATGACCTTAAAACTAGTCAAGACAGCGTATTCCCACTTCACACTGTATTTGTGCAGATAAAGACAGTAATGAATGTTCTGGTCTTCCTGACCACTGTTGTGATCCCCTGAATTTTATTGATGTAAATAATTGTTTCTTGATGTTGAAGGGCCTACATCACATGCTAGCTCAAATGATAGATTCTTTTGGTTTGTTTGTGTATTTTTAGTATTGTTTAATACAGGTACTGTTGAGTGAACACATATACTCTTAGGGGTGACACAAATTAATTCCACTCCGATCATGAAATCTCTCCATGGATTTATCACAAATTGCTGCAGCTGTGAGTGTTTCTATGCTCTCATGAGAAGTATGAGATTAAATTCTGTCACTACCGTACTATTTTTAATTAATTTAACCTCCAAACTAATCATTTCCCAGTGCCAGTTTCTCTCTCTCTGGTCAGTAGATTAATTAGTTAATGTCAAATTAATTAGTTAATGCAGTCAATGTTTAAAAGCTTTATAAAAGTGATAAGAGTGACTAGTAGAGATTCTGTAAGTGTTTCGAAAGTAGGGCTTCATGTTCTTAACAGGAAAAACAGAGGTTGCATTTTCACAGTAGTCACTTGATTGCTACTGTTGATGTGAATATGGAACCTGTTTAGCTCTAGCAGCTAAAACCATAGTGCCAATAGCTAGATCCTGAAGTGATATTTTTCTAGTAATTTGGAGAATAACAAAAGAAAACAGGAATAACTGAAAAGAAATTAACTGTGCTAAGGAAGCAACAGTTTGTTTATTTTGGAACAGGAATTGAGGTTTCTCAAAAATAACAATAATTTTTTGAGTTTTTTGAAAGAATTTGAAGTTCTTAACATTATCTTAGTGCTGAGTTTGGTAGTAGTCAAGGGCTTTTTTTCAGCTTCCCATAGAAGCTGGGAAGGAGCATAGACAGAATAATAGAATGGCCAATAGAATATTCCATACCATAGACATTATACTTGGTATATAAATGGGGGTTGCCTGGGTGGGGGGGAATCTGTGATTGCTGCTTGGGTTGGGCTGGGAAACCAATTCACTGGGCAGTGAGAGTAACTTGTGTATTGCATATTCTTTTACTCTTACTATTATTTTCCTTTTCTGTTATTGTTCTATTAAACTTCCTTTATGTCAATCTTTGAGGTTTTTTTCCCTTTCACTTCTTTTTCTCCCTCTTATCCCTACCCTTCTGGGGAGGAGGGGGAGTGAGAGAGTGGTTGTGTGGTCCTAGTTGCTGGCTGGGGTTAAACCACGACGACTTACAAAACTGTCAAATCCATATGTAAACTTTGTGCTCTTACCTTTACTTGAGAGCAGTGCTTGAGTGTGATTTCTTGTAATTTCTGAAACGATGCCAGACTTTAAATACCTGTCACAAGTAAAATTTGTCTGTATGTCTAAGTGCTTAAATTAATACTGCTAGGTGTAATGGGATAGGTGTTCACTCTGGTAAATTTGCAGTACTCTGAGGCCCCTTGAGATTAATTTTGTGCAAAATTATCATCACCACCATCAGCAGTGCTCTTAACTACCTAAGTATTTTGCATTAGCAAAACCAAGGTAATGAAACATAATGCAGATTGATTTTAATAGAGGAAATAACATGTCATGATAACATGTTAGTTCTGGGTTATGAGTTAGGTTATCCCACTTCTGTCAGTTTTCTTGCTAGGAGCTCTGTTTGCCATTCCCCACAGTTGTCTTTAGGGGAAAATAAAAAAAGAATGGGTGTAGGGGAAAAGACAAAATCAGGCAGAAATGTATGCTAGTCAGTTTTTGCCTATAGGAAATCTTAAAATGAGCAGGATAACCTGTACTAGGTGTTGCAAAACTTTCAGATTATCTCTGCAAGTATGAATATACTTTTGACAAACCATTTGTGTATGAACTAGGTGCTTCTACATTGCCCTTTGAAGCTGGAAGCTGTTCCTCTGCTCATCTAATCATCTTAACAGCCTTTCTCTGAACTTCCTCACTTTTCTTCAATTTATGAGTCCAGGTCCTGATATACTAGGCCCACTGGTGACATGATAATATTCTTGGGTTAAGGATTTTCATGCATCCTAAGGTTCAAAAATACTTTCCTATGAGTGTACTACAATAGCTCATTGTTGTCTTGTTCTTGCATCTCTTCTGCTGTTTGCAGTTGATAAGCTCTTAAGTTGATTTGTTATGGGCTCCTAAGTGTACAACTTCACATTTTACTATATATTTTTAGCTTATTTGCTTTTTCCAGACCTCAAAATTACCTGATTTTCTGTCTGTAAGTATATTGATCAGCTTGTCTGTTGAGCGTTGACCAACTCTGATGTTAGGAAACGTCATCAGCACATCACCAATACTAATAAATATATTCAATAACGTATATATTTCAAAAACTTTATTAGCTTTTCTTCAACCCGATAAATCTCTTGTCAACAGTACTTACTTGCTTTGCTCAAGCCATCTAATTCCCTATACTGGAGTTTCCCTTGCCCTTCTGTGTAAGGCTGTTAGGACTTACTCTCATGGGTAAAAATAAGTCTGTAAGTGATTATAAGAAGCTGGTATAGAATAATACTGTTCTACAGGAATGTAAATAATAGAGCAAAGGGTTATTCCCCTCCCCCCCTTTTTGTCTACCGTCTAGTTAGCATCATGGAATGTTTTGAGGAAGTTTTGATGAAGACCTTTAAATATTAAGTCTGAGTTCAAGTACTGTGTGCTCATGTGCCCACTAAATTACATGAGTGTCTCTGTAAAAATGACCACTGAACTGGATTAATGAAATATTTGCATACAATATTTTCCCCTAATTGCGTGTTGCTACATCAAAATTTTAAATCTAATGAATGAGTCTTTTTGACAGTCAAAGAAGTTATACCTTACCCTCTGTATTTTGCAAATATTGTCAGGTACCATATTAAGGACTTCAACACTTGATTATTTTTTTTAAAGTTTTTATTTAAATTGAATTTACTATCTTTAAGTGTGTTCAATAATGTGGATTCTGACTCAAAGGGAGGATAAAATGCATATTTTGCAATTTTAATGAACCCGTTCCAATGACATTTTGTTACTAGTTTCAAAAGTGGCCTTGTATTCTGTCATGATTTTTTTCTAAGTCAGGTATAAATGGGAAAAACAGCTGAAGCTATCCTGAGGATGCTCAGCTAGGGGACAGCAAAAACTATTTAAATTGTTAATGCATAGCAAATGAAGTTATTTAGAATAAATGGCTGAACCCCTGCCAATTAAATGGGTGTCAGAACAGATAATGGTTAACAAGATTGGAAAAGAGGTAGTTTCTTCAAAATACAGTGGCTCATATAAAACAATTACATATACAAAAAAGTCAGTAACAATTTTAGAAAACCATCTTCTGTTATGCTGCATTTAATTGATCAGATTTAATGTTTGTCATTATTTAGAGATACAGAAAGTTCAGAAATTATAGAGCTTGGTGAATTAGTGTGATGTTGATGTTCTGTAGTGAAGACAATGAGATTCATTTTAATGGGACCTTTAGCCTTTTTTCATATTTTAGAAGAACACAAAATTTGTTAAAAAGACAAAGCATGTACACTGCAGTTACAGCACAGGCAATTGGAAAGTGAAATGTAAGGCACAAATTTTCTGTCAAACCAATTTTTTTTCCAATCTTTCACAGTTTGAATGAAATGAGTTCTAAACTCAATTGTTTGAGTAATGTTTATTTGGGTATTGAAGATTTCTGGGTACTTCTAATTTTGTTTCTGTGCTAAAAGAAGTTAATTCAGTTTCTTGTTTACTTGGTGAAGTAACATGTATGTGTTTAGTCATGAATATTAAATTGATTTATCTAAAGACGCCAGGTAGGCAGAAAGGATAAATATTTTGTGTGTAGCTTTTTTTAATTGTCTTGCTCTTTCAAAATTTTATAACCAGGTTGTTGAACTAATTCACTGTTTTGAATGATCTTTCTCATCCCTGGGACTTTGTATTAACCCTGCTTACGGTACCAGAAACAGAAAGGAAAAGATATTTTATTAGTTATTGCAGCAATTGCCATTTGCTTGTATTGAGACTCTTGCTTATTCTCTCTGCTTGCAGCTGCTGGCGTGGCACAGCATTATTAAATTACAATTATTGCTCTGTATCCTGGCATGATGAGATGCTGTGTCAGAGGTGTTGATCACTGAGAACATTTTCTCTTCAGATGCTGGCACCAGTTCAACTCTGTTGAGCTAATTGGCAAAGTAGTGGAGTGTAAGTAATTGTTGTAACCCTGCTCACTTAAAGAATGATTTCTGAAGTAATGAAGTTCAAAACTGTACTGAAAATCTGGGTCTCCTTTGATATAAATAACATTAAATTTTCTTCTTCTGATTTCTAACTGAGTTTACAAAGCAATCATTACCATTTTAAAAGTTACTGTGATCTCCTTCTACATTATTAGCTAATAAAATAGCAAACTAATAGTTAAATATTATATTTACTGCTTTTATATTAGGATACTGCATGATAAAGAGGCTTTAGGGCATTGGAGTATCTTTTCTTTCTGAGCTCTGACACTGAGGAGCTGTGTAACTTCAGGCAGAAAATTGAATTGCTGTATTTGTAAGCATAGCCAGGGACAAACTGGTGGCATATCAAAGATTATAAAGAATGAGCTTCATGTTATCGTGGATCTTAGTCCAATTTCTGCTCAAGTAGAGCTGACTGACTTTGAATCAGATTCCTTAGAGCCTTGTCCATTGGATGTTAAAAATCTCCAATATTGTGAGATTCACAGCTTGTCTGGACAGCCTGTTATTTGGAAGGGACTTCCGTATGTCATCTGGTCCAGACATCTGCTTAAATTGTGGTTACTGCCGACAACAGATCAAGTCAACCATGGGTTTTAGTTAAATTTCTAAGGATGTTGATCTGCCATGCTTAATGACCAGCTGAATCTCCCAATTTATGACCATTGCCTCTATTATTGAACTTATTTTCGAAGACCTCCAGTGATGAAATTCCCATACTGCTTGGGTAGTCTTTCAGCCTCTAAAAAAGATATGTTCTAGCTCTTGAATATTCTAATTTTTAGACAAGACTTTATAGCTTCAGGAGAGGACAAGCTGGTGCAGAAGACTAGAGTATTGTATGCTGTTTCACCAGCTGGGGAAAGTTTTCAGTCAGTGCTTCATTTACATGTTTTGCATGTTTTAGGAGACTTTAGTGGAGATTTATGCTCTATTGGGAGTACAGGAGGCTAATTCTAGTGTTGTCTGTGTTTAATACTTTGGCATACTGTTCGTGTCTGAGGTCAATTTGTATAATTTAAAGGCTTAAACACCTAGTTTGATGCTCATTAGTGTTTCTTCAATTCTTCTGTCAGCTAATAGACATGTTATTCCATGTATCTCAGTCTTTATTTATTCTAAGTATTATTGTTTACAAGTAGTAAACTGACTTTATTTCTGAAAGTAATTTTTTTTTGTCATGCAAAAGTATTTTTATGGAATGATTTATTTTTTTAAAATAAAAAGTACCTTTTACATGCCAGTGCTCAGTGGAGGGGGCTATATGCTTACACAGTGTTTAAATGCATCTATTCTCTGAAACTTGTTTTTTAATTTTTTTTTTTAATTTATTTAGTATTTTTCTCCCTTTCCCCCCATGCATTTCTACCTACTCTTTAAGAAATAATGGAATTTCTCCAGTGATGACTCAGGTGTACTTTGAAATTTGTCATTGTTTCCTGTGTTTCATGCTTAATCTTTTCAAATGCTATTATCCGTTTGTTGTATTATAAGCTTCTGGGGAGAACAGAACATTATAGTTTCTACATGAATAACTTGTAAGAAAATGACTAAGTGGACTTGTTTATAGACCTAAAGCATTGGGTTTCAACTCTAAAAAGAATGTAAGAATAATGGACCCTGGTTAATATTCTGTGAAAGTCGGCAGCTTTGATGTATGTATTTGCAGATGTCTGCAGAACACAGATAATCAGCATTTGGAAGAGGTGTGAAAATTAAAGATCTACTTGACCAGTCATAATTACAGCATTGTAAGGACGGAGTGGAACTGAGAAATTATAAAATGGCCTTTAATCTCTTGCACTGTCAATTATAATCTGCTTGTGGTTAAGAGAAAATACTTTGGTGGCTTTAGTATACCATTCATGTGACTGCCAGGTGGGGTTTTCTTAACTCGCAGATTTTGCTCTGAGATAATAAGCATGTATTGCTCAGGAATTTCTTCAAAGAGGATAAAGCTAAAGCAAATCAGCTATAAGTGTGTCTTATTTCTTGGTCAAAAATTCTTCTGTCACTGGGGTTTGGTTGTTACTCTGACTTCCTTTCTTTGGTATTGAAAGACAGTGGAGTTTTATACTTTTTCATCTATGACATTTTAACTGCCTGTGTTTTGTTGAGATACTACAATGACTTATTTAGCATTTTAAAAATTAACATCTCTATCTTTTGGCTTAGAGAAAGTATCTCAATTTGGTTGCTGTGCTTGTTTTACTCTATTGTTATTCTTCAGGTTTTTTAGGATCAGTAACTTTATGGCATTTTGTAATACTGCTTTTATTTTTAATTTTTATATGCTCCCCATCTGAATTTTGATTAACTGAACAGAAATATCAGTGTTTCTAGTACTTAAGCTCTTTATTATATTGACAAAAGTCATAAGATGTCATATTAAATGTTCAGAAGAAGGAAAAACGTACCGAAGTGTTCTAGGAAGGAAAATAATGGCCTTAAAGAATTGGACAAAATCATTCACTATAGAGGTAAACTTTAAGTTGTTTCGCCTTCCGTTTCAGAATGGCAGTGTTGGTGTGCAGAAACACTCTGTAAATTCCTCAGCCCTTTAAAAGGCAATACCAAAAGGTAACATTAAGCAACAACTTGTAAATTTTTCTCTGTATAAGAAAAGCAACTCCAGCATACCTTCAGGTATAATAAAACAGGTACTTGACACTTTGTATGAACTATGTAGTGCAATCAGAGATGATTTTCTTAAACCAGAGGTTTAAATTTACACTTTACTCCTAGATAGTGCTTCTTTGTGCTTTTTGTTTCCTAAGGAAAAGCAAAACTTCTAACTTGCAGCTTAATACCACCTAAAGTGCCTGTTTCTTCCGAGTGAATTGTGAAATTTGCAAGTGGCAGTTTAACGATGGCCGTGACACTGTTCTTTCCTTCAGGGGTAGTAAAGCATGTACAGTTAGGAAAAGACTTTTATTGTGAGTATAGTCCAACGTTGCTGACTGTGATGTGGAGAATACGTTACGAGTGCATCCTGGGGGAGAAGTCAGAGTAGAAGCTGTGGAAGTGGGTGGCATTACTGGGATTTATTCACAGTGGTAGGTACTTTGGCTGTTGATGCAAGTACAGAGATGTTATGCTGAGGATGCTATACATTCCACTTCTTGAACTGGTTGTTTCTCATGCTTTGAGCTGAGATATAGGCTGGTGAGACTGTGCTCTGGCCCGTTGGACTATGTCCATCACTCAGCAGGAGTAGTGGGTGCTGTAATTTTTACTACAGTGAGCACAAGTAAAGCTAAGTGGAAAAGAAAGAAGTTTTGTCCAGAAGGCTGCAAGAGTTGATGGAACACAACTGTTATTAAAACAATTTGGTTTTTTTGGTTTGCTGGAATTAATGTTTTTTCTCTGTAAAATTCTTATGCTGACTGATCTGTAAACACTTTAACAATAATTTCACCTTGAATAATATTTCTGTCAGTTACCTGCTTTTATAACAATTGCACTAACATAGATTGCACCTTAACATACTAAAGGAACTTCAGTATTTATGAAGAGGATAAAGTGCTTGAGGTCTTAATAGCTGCAGTTTAATTGCATTGATAGTAAATGGGGAATATTCTGAGAAGAATTTTGAATTAGAAACTTGGCAAGATTGGGAATTGCTGGTGGGTTTTTCCTTCTCTCACTTGAAGAATGACTTTGCTTTTCCATTTCTACACAGACCAAATGCACTGAGAAGTGGGATATGGTGGGTAGAGTGTTGTTTTTAGGTTTGCAAATCAGTTAAATATAAGCAGTCTTTAAAAACTCATTTAGTTTTAGTAGCATACACAGTAATGTTAACAGAACTATTGTCAGCACCTTTGCTGTCTTATTTAAAGTGCTGACACAAAGGAAGCCTGAGCTAGATAAATATAGATTATTTTTTCTTTTCAAAACTGCCGTTCAAGTGTTTCTATCAGACTTTGATCATTATAGTCAAATAATTTCAAACGTATTCTTTTCACTGACTGACTGACTTTCCTTTAACACACAGTTGGTGCAGTTGTACCAGTGCTATTAAGGAAAAGATGGACTGATAGTAATTCTTCTGTGTCTCTCCTGTGACTGTGCTAAAGCACCTGAGATATTCCTAATCTTGCACAGTGTGATGAAAGCTTTAACCTTTTTTGCTCTTGCCATGATGCCAG
Source organism: Calidris pugnax (assembly GCF_001431845.1). Classification (NCBI taxonomy): domain Eukaryota; kingdom Metazoa; phylum Chordata; class Aves; order Charadriiformes; family Scolopacidae; genus Calidris; species Calidris pugnax. Next base: position 9,730,668 of record NW_015090880.1, read on the forward strand.
TGCAGCTGCCTTACCCACTGTTTTCATTATATCATTACTCTTTGTTCCTTTCTGATTTTCCTTTTCTCCTTGTGTCAAACTCAAACTTCTCAATTATTTATATTAATTTTTGGTGTGCTGTATTTACAGCTTTGTTAGTTCTTGCGCTTCTGCATAGTAAGCATTTTGGGCTTTCTGCTATTGTTCAAGTTCTCTCCTTGCATTTTTGAATGATTGTCTCTAGATAGTCCTTTCTAACTAGATCTTTCATGTTACTACTTTACTTTTGTCACCTACTGTTATTTCATGGAATCATAGGATAGTGGAAGTCTCTAGACCAATTGTCTGCTCAAAGCTAAAACTAAAGCAGTTGCTGAGGACCTTTTCCACTTAAACTATGAAAATCTCTGTGGATGGGAAATTCTACCACCTCTCTGGGCTACCTGTTGCAATACTTAATTGTTCTCTTTGGGAAGAATTTTTCCTTACGTTATTGTTGTTTTTCATGTTACAGCTTGTGCCTTTGTTCCTTGTGCCTTTGTTCGTTCTTCTTAACATGGAATGTGGAGAATTGCTTATTGTCAATACCGTAGCTACATAAAAAAACATATAATAAAGGATGTCTTTTAATTTGCACAGATAAATCTGTTCCCATAGGTTCCACAGTCTGAGCCAAATAGCAGCCAAGTGATTGAGTGCAACCTAGTTTGCTAATTGAATTATTAATTTTGCCTACTTTCACTGAAACAAGAATATTAGCAGATCTAATAATAATAGATCACAGAGGCTAACAGGTTTCAGGGAATTTTCTTAAGGTCTTTGGCAAGTTGGCTAACAACCAGAGAAACAAGACACTTGCAAACCTAGAAACCATTGCTATGAATTAATTCTCATTTCATAAAAAAAATGCTAAAATTTATTTCCAGTGATATCTAGGAGGAAAGGTAGCATTATTGCACAGCAGGTGCTTGCAAGTAATTTATTACAAATGCGCCTCTGGTTTCTTTGCTCCTGAAGTAAACATATACTGGCTATAGACAGCTCAGAGGTGCAGCACACACCTGCCCAATGTTGTCAGAAGAAACTTAATCTTTGTTTTTCCTAAGTGAACTTAATGGTCTGATTTAGCTGTATCCCTTCTGTATCAAAGACACTGTGAATAAAGAATTTACCTTTTTTTTTTTAAAATAAAATCACTTTGTTCCCTACAAATAGCAATATCATTGCATTTGTCATCAGTATGATATAACGAAAATTAAAATTCCAATTAAAATCCCTCTCATACCTTTCTCTCCTTCAGCTTCTTACCTCAACTAGAAATTTCACCTGTTTCACCTGTGTTACCTGTTGATCCAGCAAGTAAGAAACTTGGCTGAGATTTTTTTCTTGAAAAATATTGGAGAAAAGTAAGCTGTTCAGAAGAACATGCCAAATGCTGTATGTTATCCTCAAATATAGAATGCAAATTATCTTTTTTGGTGTTCAAAAAGAATGTGGTTAAGTTCAGAAGAGGGGAGAAAGGGAAACCTTCAAGTTTCTTAACTGGAAAGAGAATGGTTTACATTGCTGCAGTGATTTGCGCTGAAATGTTATGGGAAGGTTTAGGTGATTTGGGGCTGTGAACTGATGACCTTTTCTAGACCTGTCTGTACTCATGGGAGAGGCTTCTTACCTCTCTTCTGCTACTGGTAGGTACCATGTTTCCAGACATGCTGGTTAGGGTTGCTTGTCTGAGCGCTTCGAATGAGCATTGTGGTCAATGTGCTGTTTTGGTAAGCTGTTTAAGTTAAACTGAGCATATCTGTTGTTCCTGTGTCCCACTCCCCGCTTCCCCCCCTGCCCTTCCTGCTGTAATGTTAAGTTGAATTTGGAATATTTTGAGTGGCCTTTTGTCTAAGGCATAAGGAGTCTTGATTTACTGTAAGACTCTGCTTTCTGTGATTTTTAGCATCTTTCTTGATCTGAAGTGAGCACCTGAAAGGTCTGGTAGTGGTTAATAGGAATAGATGTTTTCAATTGATGATAAGGCTTTATTACCCTCTAAGTTCACAATATGTGGACAGATCAGTTCTGCCAATTCACTTTAATCAATGTACACATTTCATCTGGCAGCCTGGATACGTTGTTGTTGTTGTATGCCTGTACTCCATACGTTGAAGCCTATTGACACTCTGCCTTACTGGAAGGTGTCACTCTAGCAGGAAAGCATGATGGAAAACAAGTACAGCAAAGAAAACACAGGTTTCCCTTAGGGCAATAGTTTTTTGCTTTTATATAGCAACCATTTTCTGACAGGACACAGAATACTTTACCAAGCTTTCAAGATCTTCGTATTTTTTCTTCATGTGACTTCCCATGCTCCACACAAGGCATCCAGAGATGTTTGTGTGGTTTTTTTTGTTTGTTTTTTTGTTTTTTTTTTTACTTCATTAAAGCACTTCCTTGGAGGGACCAGTTCCTGTTCTCTTTGTGAGTCTTTCTACTTGGCTTGTTTTGTGTTCAAAGATGGGGAGGGTGAATACCACTACTTTTTTTCAACAGGAAAAAAAATGTGTTTTTTCAAGACTCCTGTACTAACGCAGGCTTGAAGGCAGGAACAGAATTTAAGTAAATACAGCTCTTACAGGCATTTGGTTTATAGACAGTAAGTATTTATCAAGCAAGACAAAAGCCTTGACAAACTTTAACATATAGACACAAATAATCTCCTGAAATCGGATTGCTCACAAGCATGGACTGGTCTGAAACATTCTTCAAAACTATAAAAATTACTTATTCTTGACTTTCGTAGTTCCCCCTTAGAACACCTTCATCAGAATCTCTCTGAAAGAGATTCTTTTCCCTTTAACATAATATTAACATGGGAATGTCACTGGCAGGAGTGATAGACCTATGGTGTTTTGAAGATAAATAATAAGGCAATGTTACTTAGGTTAGTTTTATTTATATTACATAAAAATAAACTTCCATATATATTTATTTTAAAAAAAGGCTCGCTTCAAGAGGCCATCAGTAAGAATTTGATGCATTTTATCATTTGGGGGGTGGAGGTGGTAATGTTTGAAAAAAGAATGGCAAATTGGTGCTTCAAAAGAACTAAAGGCATTAAAAATGTTAATTATCTACTTTAGATTTTGTACCAACAAACCACTCCAACACTATTCTCTTCAGGCTTTTGTGAGACAGGTGACTTCAGAATAGAATAGAAAAATATTTTAATCTATACGACATTTTTATGCTGTTTGTCTGGTTCTCCAACAGATATTTATTTATTTATGGCAGTCTCTTTGCCTTCTTGAAGGAACATAAAAAATGCTTTTAGGCTAATATTTCTGTGAAACTTTCAGTGTTTCAAATAGTAAAGATATCATTCCTGTGTATGAGAGATGGGTGTAGGCCACTGCAGCTTTTCTTCACAAGGCAAGATTCCCTTAGACCGAAGAAGGCACATAAGACATTGGTGTGATGGTTTTCAGTTCTAAATTTGCAGCATCAGCTTGAACCAACGTCATCCTAGGGATTTGAAAATCAGAGTAATAGTTAAAGGAAATCAAACTGTTTCTGCCATCTGAAACAATGTGAAATGTGTGCAGGACAAAAGCTATCTGAAGCTTAGAGATCTGTGGTATTCTAAAGGCCTAAGAGATGCACCTTTGAATTTTAATGCAGTGGTTTTATGTATCAAATAGGATTGCTGGCTTGGAGGTTTGGTTTTTCAATAATGGATGGGAATAACTTCTAGACTCTGCCTATGGCTGCAGATATGTTAAAATTCTATTTGATAAGTCGATTTCAGTGCTTTGGGTGAAGGTGTGTAAGTGATTCTAGGTTAAGAGGTTTTGGCTGATTTCCTTTGCAAGGCCCTGGGCTAAGAACTTTTATCATCCTTTCAAATAAAACAAACAAACCTACGAGTTCCTTTCCCAAAGAAACTAAATAATAAGTCAAACGTAGACATAATTTGTTTTGCAAATAATTTGTTTATCCTTGAATAAGAGACATGCTAATTATTGGGGAAAAGGCTGCCTAAGTGAGATGGCTACTTACGGGATTCTTTTGTTTGTGAATTTAAGTGCATATCACCGTTAGAAAAATATAAAAAGTGGCAAGTCTACCAGGGAAATAACAGAATGTAGGCATAATGGCATATGTAATAAAAATTTACTGAGCAAAAAAATAAATATTGACAACAAACATTTCTTTCAGAAGACAAATGACAAATGACAGAATGGAAACACAAAGTGGAAGTGTTTTGTGTTACAAATAAACAACTCCCTTGGGAAACCTGAAGAACCTTGTTAAATGGGAGCATTACTTCTGCTGTATTGAAATGCACATTTTTACTACTTCTGCTTTTCTTATGACAACATGTTTATATTAGAAAAATGCTTTCTTTAATTCTTCTCAATGCAGCTACACCACTGTAAGTTCTCATGCTAGCATAATTATTCATCCTTAGGAATAACCATCATGTAATACTGATTTAGATTGGTAAAGTTTCTCCATCTATTCTGTGGCTTCTATTGATAGGATCAAGTCTATATCACATCACAAGTTAACATATTTCAATTTAGAAAATTCTTAAATTGTTTACCATTCTGTTGGTGGGTGTGGGCAAGGGAAAGTTTGCTGTAGTAGCACCCTTGGGATAAACGCAACTGAGAGCTTTACTGTTGCTGCTGCAGTTCATTCTACCCATACCTGTTGAGCGTGCTGTTTGTGAAAAGACAGTTTTTTCTCATAAAAATTGTCTGTGGTCGCACCTTATTTTTCACATGGCTGGTGTAGTTGGGCCAGTGCAGACCTTGTTGTTTGTATATACAGATTATATGACTTGTCTGCACATTAACTGTGAATTCTGTCTGAGGTTTAAATCAATTGTCTGTGTTTTTAAGCTAGACTTCTAGCCATGAAATACTTATATCATGGCTTTAATAAAGAAAAACATTGAAGCTAAAAGAGGATAGCTGAAAGAAAAGTTTGGCTGCATAGGTTAATAAATATATAAAAATACTCAGCATTGATCTAATTGGATTAATTTAGAGAAGGTATCTTAAAGCTTTCTCCTTCCATATGCATTGACTTCTGAATAGGTGGAAAAAGATTTTTGGGAAGATTTTTTTAAATTATTCTAGCTTGTGTGGAATACCTGTTATTTTGTACTTACAGGCTTTGCAGAGCCAAGCTGAGTATGTCATATTCCTGTAATCCTACATTTATGTCTAATATAAATTGTGCATTATGTGAAAGTTTATTGGAATTTATGAAATATCATAGGATAATTTTACATGTGCTTCAAGATTCTGGAAGTCAAAATCCTGTTTTTGATGAGATCTTCAAGAGCTGCAGGAATACAAAGACCACCTGCTGGTATATCCCAAGAAAAAGGGAGAGCAAGTATGTGATCTCCAAGGACATTTTAACTGTGACTATCAGGCTGGCTCAAGCATACCAACCATAGACCTGTAAAATTATTTGTGCAAATCCTATTTGTATAGGTGCTTAACTATCCTCTTAAAACCATGATCAAATGGTTCAAAGAATTATTATGAGTGAGACAGATGTTAATAAAAGGAGGGAAACAGAAAATGAAGGCTGCAGTGTTGGCCTTATATTACCCGGCCGTGCTGCAGAACAAGATGTTATGTGCTGTTCAGAGAAGCTTTCAGTACAGTAGCAGAACTGCCAGAAGAGGTAATGAGGTTTGCTGAAGATCTTGACAGCTGACTACAGTAAATAGCATAGATGTCATAACACTTCACTGCACATCTGTCAGTGTTTTAAGGGAGTGGATACTCCCATATCAAATGGGTAAACCCTTTTTGTCTCATCTTAATTAACAAAAGCATGTTTCCTTCTTACCAACTTGAATGAGAAATTTTGAAAGGTGGCTTTTCTTTGTTTGAAGATTTAGCTTTGAAGGGTTAGCTTTAGAGAATGATCTGAGCACACTGCTCTTTAAAGTGTAAAAATTCAGATATATGGCTTAGACATTTGTGTATTTGATGATGATGTATACCACAAAATGTTCTAGGTGTCATAATGATCTAAGGGAACTGGCACATACAGCTTATGAAGTTCTTGCTGTGAATTCATGCATGAAATGTTCTAAGATTCAGGTAAGATTCATTTCACCTAAAGATGTCATGTATTGTTTCTTTTTAGTAACTGATCTTTATTTTTGTAGATTTTGGTGCAAAATGCCAATTACTTAGTAGAGGTTGACAAAGTAACTAAAATCAACATTCTTCTTCCCAACCACACCGCTGTAAGTCTTTCACAGGTTCACAGATTATTTTTCCTTCTCAGAAAAGCTAATTAGACATTGGTTTAAGCTTTCATGACATGAAAACACTTCAAAGGTGTGATTTTCAGATTTCTGTGAAATCTCAGTTTGTTTACAGTTGCTGATACATAGGATGTAGGTGAAGATTAATGGAGAACCAGACTGGCAAGAATTAGAAGTGTCTAGCATTACATTACAAGCACTTTTACCTGCTGTGTTATTCCCACAGGAGATACATTAGGCATATTGAACAAGAAGAACAGTTTAACAAATATATAAACATATAAAAAAATTAAATTACTGTGTTACTTTTACAGAGAGCATAATAATGAGGTTCCAGTTTTAGACTTTCTGCTTCTGTACTTGTGTCTGAAGAGCTTCAGCTATTCTGAGAGTGGTTTTGGTTTCCTTGAGTTTTGGGATGGAGTGGAGCTCTTCAGACCTCCTTCAGGAGAGATTCTGATAGGTTGGTTTCCTGATCTCTTGTTGGCTTCAGAGAACCAGTTCATGGAGCTTACAATAGCTTATCTGTTCTCCTGGTTCATTAGTTTGCTTACATGAATTGTAGGATCTACATTTCCCCTTTATTCAACATTATTGCAGAGTATCTTTAGCCTAAGAGTAAATCGGTGCTGTAGCATTTTCTGTCTTTTAAGACAGAAGTTAAGCTTCTTAAAAAAAGTATCCAACCAACCAAACAAAAAAAGTCAGTAAATTTGAACTGTTTGCAGTATGTTCTGTAGAATCCAGTTACTAAAGAGCAACTGTTACTTTAACCTGTAGAACATATTAGAAATTTCTGAAAAAAAATGAAGTGATCTAGTTTACTCTAGTTCCCCCTTCCTCTCCCCCAGGATGGGCATCTTCTCCCATCTCATCTTTGCTTATCATATGAGCTCTACTTCTACTCATTTTTGGGATGACAGATGTGATGGATGTGCAAGGAGTTCAAGGATTTCAGAGTTATTGCCAGGCTTTGAGGTTTTTGAGGCTTTTGAGGTTTTTTTTTTTTGCTAAATACAATGCTTTCAAACACTTCTTTCTTTGTAAATTATTTTTCAAACTACAGATAACAGCAATAAAAAGGTTCATTTAAAAGTTTGAAAATGCATAATACCAGATCCTGCTGACTTGCTACCCACAGGATGTCATTTTCATCTAAAACTAGCTAGGAGTCTTGAGTAAATTACAAATTTTTCTTCTGTATTTTAAATAGTATGAGCCATGTTTAATGTGTCTTACCATGGCTTTGCCAGCAACGAGGTTTTTTTTTGTTTTTAAATCACCCTTTTAATACACTGTGCTATTGGTGAAGCTCAGTCCTTTACAGGTTGTTTGCATCACAAACAAGCTTTCAGTGTTCTTTTTTCATTCTCTTGCTCACAGGCAACATAGACTGCTGAAATATTTGGTAGTTTGTTATGTGTTGATCTTTGGTTTGTAATGCAGGAAAATTCTTGTTTCTCAGCTGGGGAGACAGGCCATGCTACAAAGGAACAAATGTCTTACAAGCAGGACCCAGAGTAAGGTCCTAATGAATAATCGCGGTTGGTTCTGTGCTGCCTGAGCAAAGCTAGTGAGATGTATCCACTTCCCACTCTTTGGAGTGATATTGCTGGGGGGAAACGTGCTGTGGAAAAAAACAGATGAAGACAGTGTAGCTTGGAAGGGTGACTGCCACTGCTGCAGCCCGTTGTGGGGAAGAGTGGTGGCTTTAGCTGATGTGGAAGTAAAGGGTGTGAGGACTTGCAACCCCTTCCGTTCATTGAGAAACAAGCCAGGGACCTCTGGTCTATACAGAGGATGGATGTGGTAACCAGTGAGAAACTGTGGTACTTCTGGGTTGAGGGGGGAAAATGTATTTGTGGAGGATCCTGAAAGGTAAATCCTGTTTTCAGTGACTGTCCATGTACATAATTTATCTTTACAAAGGCTTTCAAGATTAGATCTGTTGCCTTGACCACTGAGATGGATTTGGAAAAACTCTGGTTTTAGTGTTTTTTCTAGTTTTGTTGTGGCAAAATTGTCTGTTTGAAATATTTATTGAAAGGAAAATTGGTTCTTAAGCTTATCTTGTTCAGTAAGGTAAATGGACCTACTCTTCTCTTTGACCGCATGTCTTTATATGGCACAAATACAACTAGCTAGTAACTTCTGGTCCAGATGCTCAAAGTGCCAAAGTGTGAAAGGGGCAGTTCAGGAAGCAAAGCTCTCCAGGGATGCTCTTAAAGAAAAGCATGAAGTTTTTGGTGGCTCTTTTCCCCCCTGTTTTTGGAAAAACTATATATTTATTTTTTGGGCATTAAATAAAGGAATAAAAAAAGGAAAAAAAGCACGTATTTGAGCAGTCACTTGGGAGACTTTCATGTATATTTAAGATAATTGTGGAAGTCGGTAGAAGAGAGTTTTAAAAGATTCGATGCTACTACATGTTTTCTCAGACTCCCTGCTGACTGCTGATGACAGCTGCTTCACTGAGATTATTGGTTGTAGCTTTTATTGTAAGAGTTTTAAAGCTATTTATAAATAATGAATGAACAAACCAAATGGTACCATATCTATATCTGTGCTTTGTTAATAAACAGGCTTACAGGAATATGCTGGCTTTCTAAACTTATAATACTTAAAGCCAATCCTTAATGAAAATATGTGCAACAAGTTTATTTCATACTTTTGTCTCCAAAGTACACCTCTCTGCTTCTGTGGGTAAGTTTTCAATGAGAAGCTTTGCATGAAAACAATGGGAAATAGGTGATGTGGCAGGAATCTCCAAATTCCTTGTGTATTTGTTTTGAAAATAGTCTTCTTTGTCAAGTGAATTTTTGTTTTATTGCAAGTTGTACTCAAACTGGAAATTCCTGTACTTTTTGGTAGATGGCGGAGACAAGAACAACACCTGGTCTCCAAAGGCGTCATGGTGCTCCTTGGGTCTGGTGGCAATGCTGTCTTTCTTTATAGACTATTAAGTTAGTTTTTTGTTTGGCTTCACATGTTTCTTTCCTTCCTTTGTATATGTTTGTGTCTTTGTGGTCTCACTTATTTGTGTACTGCCAGTTGACTGGTACAAGACTTAGATCTTTCCTACAGTTGAGTGAACCATTGTAAGTCCTTTTTTGCCAATGTAAATTCCTGGGTATAATAATGTTGTTTGCTTCAGTTACAAATCCATTGGATTTGTAAAACGTGAACTTTTCATCAGCAATTAACCATGTTGGCTCACTGTAGGGTGCCTGCCTGTTAGTAGCCTGGGAAGAATCTATTAGGATTAGATTTAGGTCTGTTTTCTAAATGGTAAGTAACTCTTAGCTTATTTATATCTTTAATTCCATGTTTCTGTTAATTGCATAGGATGCGGTTAGGATTTTTTTTTTTGGTTGCATTCTGAAAGCTATATAACTCCATTTTTTTCTTTTTCGGCCCTGCCCCCCTATTCCCCTCAAAAAACATAAAAACACTGCAAACAAACTCTAAACTAAGAAGATAAAAGAACTTTAGACTCAGAATGACCCTTAGAAAATCTTATTCTCAGTATCTTTATTACTGAAGATGTGTGTAATCACCTGTACTGTATCATCACCTATTTGCCTACTGCTGCACAGTTTCACTGATGTGGAAATGTCTGATGGAAAAAAAATTCAAGATTGCTGTCTTTTTACTGCATTGAAAAACACCTAGACTTTTACAAAGCTTTCAGAAAATTATTTGCAGTCCATTTAGGAAAGCTGGCTAAGCTATCAATAGATAAGTCAGGTCTTTGCTTGTCGGAGCTATCCTTGAAAGTAAAGAATACGAAAGGTTGAATTTTCTACTTGAATTTAACAGCTGCAGTTGTTCCAAGAGTTAGCAATGAAAAAAATACTGCATAGTTTTCTCCAGATCTTCTTCGCTGAAATGATAATGAGGGCTGCTGAGGACATTTATTTTTGATAATATGAAATGATAATTTTATTTTTATTTAAGGTAACACACTGCTAAAACACTTCTCAAGTTTCCTTACTTACTCTGAACAAAAATAACAATATTGTCAGCTTTTCAGACTTAAGGATAGATTAGATCTTGCCTTTCCACTTTTATGGTTAGTAATCAGGTCCTGTATTCATGTGGCTCTGGAGGGAAGGGAGCGTCTTAAACTCTGGTCCAGCAAGTTGTGTGGGTCCAGTGGTGAAGGAAATGTTTCTGGAGGCCTTTATCTTATATATCGTGCCTCCTTCCCACTAGAAGGTCCATTATCCAAACTTGAGAACCTTGTGTTGTGAGAAAGGGAAGCTTGAGATATTTGTGCTGCATTTATCACTTGCATACATTGTCTCATTTCTAACTCTGAAAGGCATAAATGAACAGCTGAGTGCAAGGTGATGCTTTCAGATGAATTCAGACTTACCCCAGATAGATTGTATGTCCATCTCTTAAGCTCTATGGATTTTTCACTCTGTTGGGAAACCATAGAAGATTTGAGTTTAGCTTGAGATGTCCTCTCTGGAAGGAGGGCCAAACAGGGAGTGTATGTTATGAATTATGCATTTCGATAAAGTTTTCTTCTTTCTTTTTTTCTTAGCTTTTTTCTTATAATGGCTAAATATGTTTCAAGTTGCTCAAAGAGCTCTTGCCTTTGGACCACTTGATTATCTCAACTGGGAGAGTACACCTGTGTAGTGACAGGTCTGAGATTTGCAAAAATCTGTAAAAGATTCTCGAATAGATACTTAAGAACAAAGAATGGGAATGAAGTATATTGATCCCAGATTTTGCTCGGGAAGGTGTCTGTCTAGATACTGTCACTCAGTGTAGATTTAATTCCCATTAATCAGGGTACAAAACACTCTTTAGAGGAAATAAACTAGAAGACTTTAATCTTCTGAAAAAAGCTCTTCCTAAAATGGACGACTAAAAAAAAAGCTAAGAAAATACTGTCTATTGGACAAATGGTTTACAGGCTTTATCTTCAGTTTAGATAAAGAAGTAGTTGCAAGAGGGGTTACAGAACTTTATTGTATCATGCTGTCTGCTACAACAGATTCTAGAATACTATACAGAGATGTAATAAAATCAACCCTAGTTCACTAAAATGCCTAGTAATTACTTCAATCTGTTAACTTCTTTCTCCAGTCTCTTCCCTAGCTTTATTGTTACCTTTAAAATTACATGATTTACCTAGGTTCAGTAAGCGTTTTCCCCTCTAAATCCCAGTTTTAATTCTGGTATTCCTTTAGTTTGCTTAGTTAGCTTTTTGGCCACTTGTTTGCTTTTCCCTGGTCCAATGTTATTTCCCATTTCTTTTTTTATTTTATGTGATCTGAGTTTTATTGAAGATTGTTCTAACCCTCATTAGACCCTAGGTTCTTCTCATGAGTGATTTTTCTTTGGCTATTATGATATTTACTGGGCTGATGGCTTTTTAAATACTAGATTTCAGTGATGTCCAGAGATTTCTTTGACGTAGAGGTGCTACAAACTCTTTTGCCTTTCGCTTCCTCTCATTCAAAGCTAATAGTGAAGTAAGTAAAATGTGAAAGTGAAACAAAAGTGTCCCCAAGGATTTAGCAGAATTTCAGAAAAAAAGTAGAATCTTTATAGTGGAAAACTATTAAAGATTTGGAGTATTCCCCTAGTCTCTTGGAGCCAATGGGATGGCTTGAAGGATGGAATGTAGCAGATGTAGTATTTAATGCACCACCTCTTCCCTGAGAACAGTCCTGACAATAGTGTGCTATTAACACTGACATTGTAATTTGTGTACATGTTTCATGTTGGTAGGAAAAGGAAGGAACAGCGATAGAATAACAGTTGATGCTACTCTGCCTTTTTGCTCTATGAGATGTCCTTCAACTGTAGGGTTATCTCCATGAATATGGAGAAAACTGATGGTTTCTTTTTCTGCTGTGCTTTTGGACCTTTTACTCATGTTCATTCTCATATTTTTACTGGTTTTCATTCTTTGTTTTTGCTTCTTCCCCCTCTTTCCTTCCCCCACTGTGTTTTGGTGGTTGGTTTTTGTTTTTTTTTTTTTTTTCCTAGCTGTAAAATATTTACTGATTCTTAAAGTTCAGGGCAACTTTGATTGACAGAGTCAATGCCGAGCGCTAACAAAGTTCAGAGGAGTTTGGGAATGGTAAAGAAAAGACTGTGTGGGTGAACAGTTTTCTGTTACAGTTGATGGCATTCCCACTGAGAAGATAATTTAAGATATGCTATTAGCTGTTTTTAGATGTTAAAAGTAATCAGGTGTTTTGGAAGTATGGGGAAGGAGAGGCGTTCTGCACCAGTTTCTTCTTCCTTTTGCCTCTACAAAGATAATGTCATGGCAGTGCTTAATTCTTGATTTGTGGTCAGTGGGAGAAGATGGTAATGCGCCTAGAAGATGGTCTTCACCTAGAAGACCTCAAAGTACAGTTATCATTCAGTGTTTTTTGATTATTATTTCAGTGTCCATTCCCTCTTATTTGTGGTTGTTTTTTTTCTTTTAAAGTATGAGTGAAAGTAACGTGGACTTTGAGAAACAACGCTGATTACTTAAAGAATCACTCATGATAAAATATCTCTTTCTGGGAATTTGTGTTCCAGTAGATTAGTATTATTGATCATTCTCTCCTCACGTACTCTACAGATGATTTTAGAAATCTGAAGCTATTAGTCTTTTCTTGTCTGATGTAATTACCAGTACAAGGAATAATCTAATTACAAGAAAACAAGGATGCATTCTAATTGTTCTAATAAATTATGTTAGTGCTTTATGCTTGCAGTCAGGTTTAGTAAGAAATCATTTGACAAAGTGACAGCTTGTCTTATAGTGCTAGCAAATATAACTTCAGTTTGCTCTGACTGAAGCTTACTGGCAGTAGACTTGAAACCCAGTATTAGAGGGTTTGGACTCTTCAGGTACATTGCAAAAAATCTTTTCTCATCTAGTATTGGTAGTTCCAGGAAACTGTTCTGTGTTTAGTTGTTGGAAATGAGGTGACTTGCTAACTTACCCTGTGTGGTCGTTGAAACAGACAAGAAACAGTCATTCAATCTGACCACTTCTGAAAAATTTAGTATGTAACTGCAACTGGGACAAAGTGCACTTGGGTAGTGTGCAGATGTTTAATCTCTCTTTAGTTCTTTCTCATCCTTTTCATGGATTAGAGCTGTTCTAGTCTGCTCTGCAGGACTGTGGAGTTGAATCTCTCTAATAACCACATACATGCTTCTGTTGCCTACCGAAAACTGTCAGTGGCCCCCCATCTGCCTAATGGTTGGGTTGGCGTTGCTGAACACGGGAGTGTGTGTTACCATGCAAGGATCAAAAAGTGCCTACAGACCTGCCAGGCTATAGGTAATTCGTTGAGGACTGAGTTCTTTTCTTGAAATCAATAAGATTGTGCTTGTGGCAACACGAGAATGACCAATATTCATTAAAACCACATGAAACAGCACAATGATATTGGGATGGGTGTGGGGAAATGTGTCAAATGGATTTAAAGTATATTTACTCAACTCTTCATATTAAAGATTTCGCTTCTCTGCATACCACCCTCTCATCTGTCTGATGATGTTTTCAATTTATTTCCTTTTGCTGATAAAATATTTCTGGCCACTTAAATCTAATAGGTGATCTCTCTTTCTCCAGAAAGAGATGAAGTACTCAGTTCTCACTAAACTGATCTCTGCATTCACTCTTAATTAGATGAAGGACTGAAGGTGACACTACTTTTTTGTAGTATTATTATATTTCTAGGTCAGAGATGAGTGCCTCTATGATCTATGATTAGTAGCATTAATGAGCTATTTTACTTTTAATTTTTGGTAACAAAGGGTAACAAGAACTCAGACTATTAATAAATGCTTTATGATATAATTTAGAAACCTTTTCCCTAGACTGCTGCGGTTCTATTATTATTTATTATTCTAAATGGGACACAAGGTACAGGTAGAATTATTTCAGCTGTGCCTAAGTTGTTTAGGCCTAGTAAATACGTGATAAATATTTTAAGACTGTTAAGATCTATTAAGACTGTTAAGGAACTTGAAGATTGCTTAACTTTCCTCTAAACACTCTGTGTTCAAACTTCAGGCTTTACAGTTGGAAGACCTGCCTTGACTGATCAACAAAACAAATTTATGTTAACAGACATTTAAAAGATAGGATGATGGTAGGGTGGTGAAAGTTTGAATGGGAGTGAGTCAAAGATGAAATTGTAGTTACCCTGTACTAGGTTAGTTCCATGCATTGCTATGAGATGCTTGCATAGAGGAGGGATGCAAAAGGGATACAATTTAAGTAAAAACAATATTGGTAAAAGATACATCCACCCTTCTGCTGGGTGGATGAAATTGCACTGGGTTACTGTCTGTTTCTATGAGCTGTATGGCATTAAGTAGTCTTTCTAACTGTGTGTATGAAGAAATACCTTGCCCTTCATTTGCTTATTCTAAAATTCAAATGCTCATTGCAGTGTGCAACTGCATTAGGAGTACTTAGACAAATTAAATGATTCAGTTTGGTAGTTTGAAGAATCTAATTTCCATGTGGGGAATCATTTTTGTCATCTGGCAAAAAGACAAAATGTGAATTTTACATTGGCTACTTTTTGGTAATGTTTATCTTGCATGGGGTTTGCTTTATTGTTAATCCAAACTCAAAGCATGGACCTCTTATTTAGCTCCTAACTGCACAGCTGATGTTACAGACTTTTAATGCATTTACAGGCATTAATCCTTCTACCTTGTTCTGAGTTTCTCCTTTGCATACAGGTTACTGTGAGCTCTGCTGGAGCAATTCTGGTATTGATGCAGTTTTGAACCATGATTTTATTTGTGATTTATACCTACCTGTCTCTGTAGCATCATTATGGTTTGTAACATAATTATATATGTATGGCATTTAAAAATGTATGGTACCTGGAAGATACCTGTGATGTATTGAGTTTGTCAGTAGCTTTTTTTGTTGTCAGTGTCTTCTGTTGCTGTGAGTATTTATAAGAAAGAATAATTTATACCTTGAAAAGCTTTAGTCTATTTCCACTAATCAAGCAGGCCTTTGATAACCTTTACTAATATTTACTCTGAAATACTAAAAATTCACAAACTTAAGAAGAAGATGGTATGAGGTATCTAGGCTGCTTATTCAGCTATCAATAACTGATATTGACTGGTGAAGTTGGGTGACGTTGCTTCTAGGATTGAAGCAAATTCTGTGAATGGCTGCCAGCGGGTCACTGCCTCAGGCTCCTTGAGTGGGTGTGCATAGGTTGTAACAACAGTTCTGAAGCGAAGCTGCAGGTAAAAGAATTTACCCTTTTGTTCATATTTTCTACCTAACCTTGAGGACCTCAGATGTCATTCTTTAATTCATTCCTCTTGGACAACTCTGGGCTGCTTTGAAGTTAACAGAAGCTTTGCAACTGATTCTGGATCTGCAGTTCATTGCTATGTATGGTTTAGTTAATGAGTTTAGATTGCAAAATACTAGGTTTTCTGCCTTTTTCTTTGTTCCAATTTTAAGGGGAATAAGGAAAAAAGAAGTTAAACTAACTCTGCATAAGGGAGCTCAATCTGAAGTTTTATGCCAGCGCGGAGGGAGTCGATCAGTGCTGCCTCATGCCTCAATGCTGCCAACAACCTATTGTCAGTCCTTTATAGGCTCTTAGAAAACTAGTGCATAATTAACCTTTGCTTGAAATTATTCTCTTTAACCAGAGAGGAAACTTCCCCAGATAATAATGAAAATATAATGCGCATTTCTAGATGCTTCTTTCCTGAACGTTTTATGGCTTATTCCCAAATGAAATTGAAAACCATCAGGGCAGCAGCAGCCTGCTCTGGGTAGGAACTGGCTGATCAGCGTATTTGAAACCTTCAGGTTTCTGTGCAGCCTTAAATTTTACATACAGGCCAAAAGTGTGTTTGCTGCTTTATAGTGTGTAGCAAAATACAGTTGAAAAACTCTGATGTAGCCAAGATGTGCTCTTAGCTAAAGAAAGGTTTATTCATGGAAAAAAATGCATGCAAGTCAAAATCCATTAACCCCCAGCAATGGGGTTAGAGTATGGCTATGAGACCACATGCTGACACAAACTCTATCTCTGTGAGGTTATCAACTCAAGTCATTAACTGGACACTTCAGTTGTAGCCTTTGGGAAATACTTGTTGAAACATAAAGATTTTGTCGGGCTTAGCCTGGTTCCCTTTACCTGATTCTAATCTTGGTTTCTTTTCCCGTGAATGCAAGGCTTCAGCACTTTCAGGTGTTTTTAATACATGGCTGTGGACTTACAGGAAACCATCCTAAGAGATGGAGAAAGTGACTCATTGAAGTTTTTGCCTTATTTGACTAAAATTCTGAGCATTAGTCTTGTTTTAAAATTCACATATCTTTCTGCTAGCTGAGGTATAGCACGTACTTATTTATCTTATGAAGCTATACTCAGCAGGTCTCCTGGGAGCTGTAGGTTCAAAGTTCAGCCTACAAAGCTGTGAGTGGGAAGCTGTTTCTTGCATTGGCTGCATATGCTCAGGGATACAGTGTCTGGTGGTTTGTTTTTTTTTCGCTTTGTCTTTTTTTTTTTTTGGTGGTGGTGCTTTTTGTCTTTTTCTAAAAAAGATATATCTAGATGGAGAGAGAAAAGGTCGAGGGAAGCTGGTTGTTTTCACAGGCCAAGCGTTACATCAATCTGACAAATGAATACTATAAATTTAGTTGATTTTTTTTTTTGTGTTGGCTTTTCTTTACAGAAACTTCTGAAATGTAAGAATTTTAAATGAAAATGTCAGCTGTGCTGTGATTAAGGCAAGGATCAGAACAGTCCACTTTCCTTCTAATTTGTAACTACAATTTTTGGAAATTTGTTGCATTCTTATTCAGTATTTATGCACTTTGAACACTAGCCGAGTACTTTAAACAATGCACGGTTGAACTCCCAAATTTGTCTTCAAATTTGTCTTCAACAATTTTCAAGAGATCTTTGTCTTCCCATGAAAGATTTAAAAAAAAAAAAAAAGCTGGGGAAAAAAGTTAATACTGGGAAAATTGTTAAAGCAGAAAATATATGAAACAGAAGCAGAAAACATTTTGGTTTTATCCTGCAGACCTCTCTAAATCTTAGGTGCAAAAGTTCTGGATACAGACCATCTTCCAAAAATTGTGCTTCAATATTCTCATCCTTTTCACATTCCTTAAGCTCTCAGTTACAAAAAATTTTGTATAATCTTCAAGAATCAGAGTTTTTTGATGGTTTGATAGTGACCATATAGTCCTTGTATTATAAAAAGACCTGTCTTGAAGCATGACAATAAACTATTGTGAGGTTCTTCCAAATGGTTTTGAAATTTCTGTATCTTCAATTTTTCCTAAATTTTCCCCAGATGTCTGATTAAACACAACATTTCAAGCAGTACACTAGACTTGGCAGACACTAATTTCAACAGAATGTAAATGACATTCGATGTGTTTATATATCCTCTAGGTGCTTTAATCCTTCTGTAGCCTCAGAACACTTTGTTACCCCAGTGAGTCTCATTCACTAGGGGGCTGGAATTCAACTCTGTGAGAACACTGTTTAAAAAAATCTCAAGCAGCTCACTACAAACTTTTGATGTTACAAAAATGACTTTATTTCTTTGTGATTTTCTTACTTGATTGTGTATTATACTTGTTTTTTTAATGTCACCAAACAGTGGCTGTTAAAGTACCCATCCTAAAGTCTGCTCTAGTGGAAGCTGCTCTTAAATGACTTTTATTAGCAGCTGCTACTTTAAGGCTTGTGGATAATAAGATTTTAATAAATTAAGAATTTCTGTTTTCAAACTATTCTGTGTTTCAGCTTGGTCTAAGCTCATCTTACTCCCACACAGTGCCAGAACTTTATAAATATTTGAATTTCCCAATGTATTTTCATTTTTCATGTTAGATATCATAGGTTTAAAAAGCCACATTTTCATTCATTACTGTAGTACTGAGTAATCAAGTGCAAACCAGGATGCGCTTTGAGAGCTGCCTTACAGACCTACAGGGAAAAGGTCCTCTGATCCACATGTTTAAGGCCTCCAAATGGAAGACTGGAAACAATCAATACAGACAAATAGGTGGGAGTGTGGAAGCACAGGAAAAGGTGTCAGTCGCATGCTGGGCAGTTGTCATAAATGCCCAAACTCTTATCTGCTGCTAAGTTTTTGTAGGTAGAACACACACAAGCAAAGTGAATTTAAAAGAAACTGAAGACGATTTTTTTTTTTCTTTAAAGCTATTAAGCAGCTCTCATCCCTGAATTGCACTGTATTGCTTGGATACTTTGCAGCTAATTCTCTCCTTTAATGACTTGTGGACATCACCCGAACAGAAATGAAGGTTAAATCTTGTCTGATGAGTTTAACTAATACAGACCCATTAGCTGTCACAGGTGTCCATGATTAGCCTTTGGTTTAGCAATTACAGAAAAATGTTAAATACTCCCATTTGACTTTACAGAGTAAAAGCGATTTCAAGTATTGTCTGCTTGCTAGTGCTTCATTAGAACAATCTAGTTTTGCACATCTTCATAAAAAAGCAACTGTGACTAACAGAATGAGTAAAGCAAACAGTAAAACTGCCTCTCTGAGTAGTCTTCGGATTTCGATTTTCTCAGAGCGAGCTACAATCGTTAGCCTTTTATCAGGAATGAAATACTGAAAGATCTCCGTGGCTAAATTTAAACGTCCTAGCTGACATCTTTGCTGTGCTTCTAGTAGCTGTTGGACTGAATAAAAGTCCTAGATGGATTTAATAAGTAATATTTTCTCCCTTTTCACACTTGGGAATGTCTGACTGGGATGGGGAACAACGTAGGTACAACAACGTAGGTACTGGCAGTATTTTGGTTGAGATTTTTGATGCAAGATGTAGTATTAAATTAGTCACAAGTTAAGAAAAGAATTGAATTTGTTATGAAATACTTCATAAATCAGAAAAAAAATTCATCTGTGGCAGGTAGATTAACAGGCTTTCCAGAGAGCTTTTAGCCTTTAGACTCTTGTCTCATAGTTCTGTACATGTTTCTCCGTGTTGTGGAGCTGGATTCATTCTTGCTGGGACTTAATAAAATAGGATGCACCAGTGTCAATATTAATAAAAATCTGTCCGCATTGAAATTCAAATATCCCACATATGGAATATATCTCACTATAAATCACTGGCAGGAGTATAAATCTTAATGTTATGGATATGTCCAAGGACAAAAATACAGAAGTTAATTTTTAAAAATATTCAGTACTTTGAACAAACAAATCCTTTTTGTTTCTGCATTTTTTAAAATGATGGAATAAGTTTTCTCCCATTATGTGGACATGCTTATGTAACACCTTATAAATATATATGAAACCCTTCCTAGAGAAGGGTTTCAGTCTTTATTCCAATGGTCTTCGTAACTTGTTGAGATGACAAATTTAGGAAAAAAACCCTATACACCATGATAAATTAATGTCTCCTCCTTTCTTCAACATTTCGAATGCCAAATCTAAAAATCTTCCTGATAGATATATCAAATTTATACTTTCTGCTTTGATTTTTCAGTCATTTTTCTTTGAGCCCTCTTCATCCTCAAAGAGACATGGTAATTAATGATAATTACTAATTCATTGGTTTAGGTTATAATAAAAACCCCACCAAAATAATCAAGTTTCTTGTCGCTCCCTGTTTAAAAGGCTGTGCTGGGTTCTGCTGTGTAAACCTGAGCCTGTACCTTTAGGTTTTAAATCCTGTGTTCTTTTTTGCAAAGAATCAAAATGGTGGGTCTTGAAGCCACGCCACAGAATACAAATGCATGAAACTGAGAACCGATGGAGTTTTAAAATAATGAATTGAAATCCTGCCTGTAACCTTTGTAAGTGTCTTTCATGCGTTGATCTGCTGTAGTCTTAAATAATGATTCTGAGACATACGCTGAGGAATGAATATGTGTGATGTCAAGGAAGGTCAAATAACTGAAATATTAGTATACTTCTAAAACATACCTGAAATATGGTCAAGTTAATTAGTTGACAAATAGGCTGTTTGTTAATGTTTGTCAGCGTCTTCAAAATGTTGTCTTGAAAATTAGTCTTTATATAAGCTATATATTTATGTATATATTTATCACATCTAAGTTGGCCTCTGAAGTTGTCTCTATGCTGTCAAATTGCTTAGCTGGAAAAATATAGAGGTTTTTTTTTCAGGGTAAAGAATAGAAGGTTTTTAATAGGATTAATAAGGAAGACAAAATATTTTGGTGTTCCCTTTTATGTGGTGAGGAGGATTTGTCTTTTTATTAAGTTTTTTTTTTTTTTTAACAGCTTGGCTTCTATACTTATAACAGCTTTTAAAAGAGCAGGATTAAATCACAAACAGTAAAGAGGAGGGGGAAAAAAACAAGAAAGGCAAACTATTCATTTCTGGAACACCAATAAAAGCAGCCATAGATGTTTCATAGCTCAATTGAAGTTGTCTGAATGGCAGTGCATCTTATCCTTCTGTGTTCCATCAGCTGAAGGCTGTAGGTTTTGTAATTAAGGTGGGCTTTGCTATGACTTGAAACAGTAAAGAATGTGCCTAGCAATCTCTCCAGAGACCTGGAACCCTGTAAAATGGATCCTTTTCTGTTTGAATGGCTTTATTGAATGTCCACTTCTAGTTGAGAAAAGGAGAATCAGCATGTATCTTCCTTCCCTTGTTCTTGGCAATGGTGGATACTAAAAGCTACATGTGACCCAACGTTGGTTCTGAGTGTTGACTCTACTGAATGTCCTGTGTTCCTAAGATATTTAGGGCAGGAGGATCCATTCTTACTTGATCCTTGGCTGCTAATACAGTACTGCTTAAACTACCAAAAGGTAAAAGTAAGAGTCAAAAATAAGCACACAGTTGCTCTGTTAATCCTGTTAAAGGTAATGTGAAAGGCGAGTTCCTGAAGAAAATTCTCAGTCTCAGGGAGTCTGTCCCAGTGTTTTGACCTTCATTGATCCTCAAGGATTGCTACTGGAATGATTGGTTATTGCTGCTTCTCTTCAAACTTGGTTTCCCAGAGATGTTAGTTATTAAAATTCAATTATCCATTAATTAGTTTATTCTTATTTTTCCTTGGAGGTACTTTTATTACCTTCTCAATCTCAGGTGGATGTTTGGGGGTTTTTTTAAGTGCAGATTCATGGTGCTCAGAAACTGTTGAAACTTGTCAGCTGAGCATGTTGCTCTGAAAGTGTTCCCAGTAGCTGATACTAAGGTAGTCCCAAGGGGTC
This sequence comes from Calidris pugnax, assembly GCF_001431845.1. Taxonomy (NCBI): domain Eukaryota; kingdom Metazoa; phylum Chordata; class Aves; order Charadriiformes; family Scolopacidae; genus Calidris; species Calidris pugnax. The sequence goes on from NW_015090880.1 coordinate 9,752,158, forward strand.
TTTTCATGGCATTTTTGGTTAGGTCCCCAAAACCAAACCGTGGGCATCAACTCTGACATCTGCCAGTTCTAATCCTGGTACTGGCACTAGAGTGAACATCCAGGGGTGGTCATTCGAGGTCAAGTGTACTTTTATGGAGTCCTTACATTTTAAAATACTGTGTCCCTACCAACCGGAATTTATACTTTCTTTAAGCTTTCCCGTATCGTTAACCTTTCATAATACCTGATGCTCTGTATATTGTTAACTTTTTGTTTACATTTGAGAAAGGTGCTTTGAAGAATACAAAACAAAGTATGAATTTCTCTTTTTTTTGATTCAACAACAGATGATCCCAAACACTAGAATTAAATTTCTGAAACAAGTTACATCCTCTTTATAGATACTTACATTACTTTTATGAAACTGAAGGGGTTTTATTGGATGACAGTAGATCATATTACTGGAAATAAAACAATAGACCAGTTACTGATGAGGAAATGCTTGTCCCACAAAATGTGTGCCTGGATATAGGGATTTAATAGAATTCAATGGACTACTACTTAGAGCACTTTCCAGTCTTGTTAAACACTTTGTAGACTGACAAAATGCCACATTAAGTTCATTCTGTTCATCGTGGCTTTGTACTTATGCTTAGACAAATCTTCATGTCACTAATTTGCAGCAACAGTGTGGATTTTTTCTTATACTTGTCTGCTAAACATTGGGATATTTCTTACTCCAGGCTCATATGTCCTAATAAGTCATTATCAAATCAATTTGGAAAAGGGAGTGCTGAATTCCTTAGCTAGAATGCAGTCATAGGTTTGGCCTTACTCATGACCTTCACCAAATAATCAGAGGCAGCTACATACATCTTGTGCATGACAGGAATGGTTAATCTCCATTCTCCTATAATACACCAGTGTAATTGAGAGTGAAATGCATAGGGTCATACTGTCCCTTCCTTGCACACTACAAAATCACTCTAATCATCCTCTGCGCTGAGCTATATGGTATGGATTTTTTTTCTTATCCTTGGAGCTAAAATGGATCCTAACAAGGAGCTCCTAACAGTGTACAAAAATGACAAATAGCTTTTCTTTTCTGTTCTCCTCAGTGCACTGGTTTACTGTATAGAAGTGGGAAGTTAACATCATTTCATGTAACCCTTTTAGAAGACTGATTAGCTCTAGGTGTGCTCTCTGTAAGCATAGATCTGTTCTGAAGAGCAGATCTAATTAAAACTCAAAATTCATAGCCTTTGGGCTGAAGCTTAAAAGAAAACCCCGATGAAAAGATATAATGTTGAAGCTTCTCACCAAAGAAACATTAAGTTTGTGAGGTTTTGGTTTATGGCAAAGTTTTTGATAAGTGGTCATCCTAAAATACATGGTATTGATGGTAATGCTTTCCAATTATGATACTATTTACTAAATAGACATTTTGGCAACCAGTAATTTAACAGGTAGATTATAATTGATGCTCTAAATGTTAATGATTATTGGAATGTTTTGTTTTGATGGTTTTGTGGCAGAAGCGTGTACTGTAAAGCGATGTACACTGTTACTACATGCCAAAAAAATAAAAGTCAAATAGTAATTGAGTCCCCCCAGCCTGAGCTGTTCTGTTCTGAGGAGTTCAGAAGATTCTCATGGAGAGAGAGAATGTGGAGAACCTCTTCGACACAACAAGCACTTATGTATTAATTTCTCCATTGAATAATTTTGTGACCCTCTCTATTAAAGGCCTCTAAATTGTGTTTTCTTCTTTCAGGTAAAGATTGAGTAATACATAGAAGAGGCCTCCTGCAATCTCCTAATGTAAGTGTGTGTTTCACATATGAACATACTGCTCTGTTCACTGAGATATGAGACCTATCAGCGATTTCTTCACATAGTCCTGATAGGAATGAACAAAGAAATGAATAACAAAATCCAAGTAGCTAATGTGTTGTCTTTGAGGGCGTACGTATTGTATTGGGGGAGGTATGTAGCCGTTTCAGTACCTATGTGAACAGCGTTTGGAAACACGTTGGGGGAAAAAACCCCACCCCAAACCAGGTAAATCTTGTAACAGGAACATCTGTAAGTCTCTAAATCTACATGCCTTGTCTTTGAACTGGGAGCATGATTTTATAAATCAGAATGTGTTAGAAACAGAATTATAGTAGATCCAGTAACGCAAACCGGCTTTAGGTGCTCAGGACACAGACTGTATATAAAACTCTTTGTTTGAATAAGAGATTAGGCTGTAGACACCCAGTAGACAGAGCTGGGGTGAGGGTTATTTTGCAATCTGTGATAGAGTTTATTCCTCTGTATCTCTTGCACAAATGTTTTAATCCGATCACAACAGCAGATTTTACGTAGCCAAGAGGCTTGGCATTGGTAAACAGAGTACCCAGCTCTACACCCTATTCTCTGAAGAGAGATTGACTTTCTGCTGAAATCTCTTGTGAAGTACACACAAACCTTCTCTTGTTCTCTTTTGCTTTTCTATCTGTAGCTTTCTGCATCTTCTAATTCTTCACCAAGCTAGTATTATTTAATGGGGAGCTGAATTGTGCAGCTGATGCACCTGTGTGAATTCTAAAATTAGAATTTAGTCAAGCCAGAATGTTGCCAGACGTTGAAGCCTGCAGACTTTTTCATTCAAAGGCATGTGGCAATAATGGGACCCCAAGTGGTGATGCTAGTGAACTGGTTATTTAATAGTAAGTTCCTGAAGAAATTATGTAGTGATATCAAGTTCTCTCAATACTGAACTGTTAGTTTTGCAGGGAGGAAAAATCTCACTGGTTTTAAAGTCTAAAAGAAAAAAAGTTCTAAAAGAAAAATCTTAATATAAAAGGATCTTCACTTCTTATAAGAAACTACTGTGATACTTCTGATTTGGAAGCAAAGTTCTTTCATTTGGGTTTCATTGGTCTTGTTATGGTGCCCCTTTTTGATAGGATTGTGGATTTGTTTTGGTAAATTGCAGTGGATTACAGTGGAAATGATCCAAGAAAGCATAAGACAGAATATGTGGCTGGCAGTACAATGTATTGAAGTATCAAAGCCTTGGGTGTATCATCAATTAATCATCTATGGTCTCAGCTATTGGGGTGAGGGGAAGGATGCTATGTTCCCACTCTATAAATAAATTTCTTGGCTAATACAGAACTGATCTCACTTGATTTGTCATTTCTCAAGTACTTCTTAGGCTCCAAATTGCTAGAGAATTGAGGTTGTTTAGCAAAAAAAATCCCAAACAAACAAGAAACCCCTTATGTTCTCAAAAATGACCATTGAAGAGGGAAAATACTCCCCGGTTTTTTTTTTTTTTTTCCTTCCTTTTTTTAAGGCCTAAACAGAACAGCTAAAGCAGAACAAACTGAAATTTAAACAAAGTTTCAGGTTAGGTGAGAAATATGGCAAGGCTAGTTAAGCATGCAAATGGCTCAGAAACTCAATAATCTTCCCATTATGAATATGAATATGTTAGGACAAAACTTCTCTCAGGCTTCCTTGCAGCTCTTAGGTTCTTTGATCAACTTGGGTGAGTAAAATGGCTAATTCACAAATGACCTGGGTTTATCCTGCTATAGGGTAAAAAACATGAACTAGATAATATCCAGAGATACTTGCTTGCCCTTTGATTCACTGAGTGGTGTAACATGAACATGCTGCCGGACAGTGGGATATTGAACTTCTCCCTCTTGCATTTGTATTTTTATGAAGACCAGCGATTATCATCATGTGAAAGGAAAAATGGTTCATTTGAAAAGCAATGGATACAATCTGATTAATTGTCAAGCATTACATAAAAAATTGTTGTGAAATTGCGACTTGTGCAGTAGTTTAGCTGCGGAATGGGCAACTCAAGCAATTGATGCATTGGCAGTCACACACCTCATAAATGAGTTCTAAATTATTCACTCATAACCAGCAGCTATCACGTGTGTTCATATTAATCCCTCTTCCCTTGTATAAAGCTGTGAATGGTCATTATCAGATCTTCTTGGAAGTAACTATTGCTTTTTGATGATGGGGAGGAGAAGTTGCTTTTTCATTTTGTGCTTTATTCAAACAACTTCCTTAACTGTGACCAAGAATTTCTTCTTTCTTTAACATGTCACTTGTGAAATAAAGTTTTGCCATTAATCTTTTTTTCTTCTGGTTTTCCCCTCGTAAACTATGCTTTAGTCTCGAGAAATAAGATATTGTCCAGCAGAGGGATACTCAAAGCTGACCAAATAGCAGGAGACATTTTCATTTTAGGGGGAGAGAGGAACAAATAGATGTGTCTTCCTTGATCCCAGCTTTACAATTACGTTGAGAAGGAGGCAGACACTAGAGACTGAGTCTGTTAGAGCCAGCTTGCTCCCCAAAGGAGGTAAAAAGAGATGGTTACATACTGAGAATACTGTGGTATTTTCTGTTGTTGTTGTGTTATTGTTGTTGTTTTTGTTTGGGGTTTGGTGGTTTTTTTGCTCCCTTTCTCTTCCCTTTCCTGTGGAAAGGGGCTGGAAGGCAATACAAGTACCACTTGCACATGTTTTCACTAAGTGCAACAAGGCAACGCTGATAACTGTTAGTTTTATGCTTACATTGGAGATGTGCAGGGGTGATGTGCCTCTCTGCAAGGTGAGCAGCAGCAGATTGTCAGGGATCATCAGTATTGTCTTGCCTAAAATACACAGCAAATTCCAGATAGCCAAGGTTTTAGTCTCTCTTTCGAATGTGTAGATATGATTGTTCAAATGCGGTGGCCTAAAGTTATTAATCCATTGAAATGATTCTCTTCAACTGTCTTGATTCTCAAAGTGCTCTTGACAGATAAGAAATGTGCTATTCCTTGTCATAGAATCAGGTGACCTGTAGGGTACATCTGGAAAAGCTGTGTAATATATATTTTTTTTTATTTAAATAAATTTTCAAAGTTTTTACTAAACTCCTTTTTTTTTAAGTCCGAATATTGTGATTATATCACACTGGATATTTTCAGAACAGTGTACATTCTGTACTGCTTTTGAGACAAAGAAGCTGTACATGAATATTAGAGATTTTAATACATGATGTATTTGACATCAGTTTACTGAATCAGATAAGAGATGCTTGCTGAGAATAAACCAGCTGGAATTTACTTGGGAACTATTCAGAAAACACCCCCTTGTTAATGACCCTTTGAATAATCTGGCATCTGGTAAACTAATATATTGTCACCTTTATGGTGAAAATCACCACAAATCATTAAACATTTTGAGAACCATTCAACTTATTTAGGTTTTCTAAAATACACTAATTATGGTAAAAATTGTTCTTATTAGCAACATTATTGAATGATGGTAACCCAAGCCCAATAGCACAGTAGAATCTGTTTGCACAGACAATAAATGTGAATTCCAGAAGCAGTTTCCCTCTTAAGCAGGTGCTGTGGTTGGTAGAGTTTGTTTTCTGTACTGCACATGGTAGGATACAGTGGAGTTATTTTTTTAATGGAATCTTGTAATTTAAACTATTTATTGATCCCTTCACTGAAGAACTGAGCATCTGGAGCCATCTTGACTTGGTTATATTTGTTTCAGTGAGACTTCTTATGTAAGAGTTATTTTTCTCTTTTGAATCTGTGTATGTGACTGTGTAACAAAGATGATGTCGAGCTCCTTTTGAACCTTCTTTGGGATAAAATTCTAAATGTAGCTTGAAATTCCTCAGAGGCTTGTCTGCATTATGGCAGTTCCCCTTATCTATTCTGCAGTTGGTCAGAACTTAAAAGTAGTATTCAACTTCTCTTGATATTTCATAGAATTGGTAAAAATAACATTTTTAAAGGTGTGGGTTTCAGGGTGGTGTCTTAAGTCACACAAGATGAAAAAATTAAGATTTTTAATACACAACTTCTGTATATTTGTGACGGGTATCCACTTAAGGTTATACATTTGGTTTAATAACTCAAATTATTGAATCAAAACTTTTTAAAGTGGAAGAATCATTACAAGAGAAATGAAGATTCTGAAATAGATGGGACAAGATTTATTCCTTCACTGAAATGAGGAAGTTCAGACAATAACATTTGGAGATGGAATCTCTAAGACCCATTTCAGCTGTCAGGATCTTCTTGTTAGATCCTTCAGTTTAGTTTGGTGTCAATTTTCTCTTTCAGTGGACTTATGAGGCAGTAGATAGGGTTGTAATGCTGGTGATTTAAAGACGGATGGATGCAAAGCCCATTTTTGAAAAGGCCAGATATCTCTCTCTCCTTCTTTATCTATTTGCACAATAACTGTCTTTCAAATGCTTGTCACCTTTTAAAGTTTATATCACTTGTTGCAAAGGTTGTCATAGTGGTTTATTTTCCATCGTAACTATTCTCTGTGTGAAGCATTTCTTCCAACATTCTCTTTGAAGATGACCTTTCCTTAGCTTAAGTTCATGCCCTTTGTTGTTATATTTGACACAAGCTCCTATAGCATTATAAACCATACCTTTTGGTCTTTTACAAAATTCTTGTGTAACTTGGCAAGATCTGCTGTTAATTTCCTTTTCCAAAGGTTAGACCTCATTCCTCTAAGTTTTGTGTTTGGTTTTTTTTTGGTTTTTATTATCATCCCAGATTTTCCAGCACCTGCATGATTAAGTGATACCTTTATATCTCTATTTTTGCATGCTTCTCATAAATTGGAAATGTGAGCGTAGTTCTACACGTGCTCTGAATCTCATATATGCAATAAATAATGTTCCTCTGACTTACAACATGTTCATTCATGAAACTATTCAAAAATGTATAAATACATAGTATTTGTTGCATTTGAACCCACGGTACTATAGGATTAAGTATTTTCTTTCATGGTAGCTTTTACTCAAAGGATGATTCTGTATAATTGGCAACTAAAGAAATGACCCTATTTATGGGTGTAATCTCTTCTAGGAAAAAGTCAGTTACATACCAGAAGCAATCTTTCTTTCTATCAACTGAGTTACTGTACAAGTTCATCTACCTGCTTTAAAAATATCCACACAGAATGGTAATCTGTCATGGTAAATCTGTGAATTTTCACTTAACTTTGCAGTAATTGATTAAAGCTATTTTTGGTTCTGTAGGAATGAATTTATCACAGGAGGAGAACAAAAAATTCTTCAAATTCTGTTAGAACTGTTGCTAAACATCTTTTTAACTATCTTAAATTGTCTTTTATATTTGAGAGCCCTAATAGCTGATGTGATAAAGAATCTCTCCTATAATAGTACATTCATAGGAACTGGATGTGTGGTGTCCCTTGTTCCTTTATGGTTAATACTTTCTGTGACATCAGAATTGGTTATCAAATTACTGGGAAGTACTTGTCCTTTTGAGTCTCTTGGAAATCTTTTAATAAAAAGATTTATTTTTTTCCTTATTTTTTTCCAAAGCTAAGCTGTCTGGACTCTTGAGAAGGTTGTGTTCTGTAGTATAAGCTAAACCTGATTTGATTCCAATCAAGTATATACTTTCTGTAGGATGTAAGTCATCTGACACTGCTTACCTGAACACTTAACTAAGTGATGGTCTTAATGGTACTGTTTCAGCTGGCACTACAGCTGGCAAACTACGGGTATCTTCTCTGTCCTTTTCCATGCCTTACTCCTTTTATGTGCCTCGGAATTCTATTTGTGTCTATACAACTTCATTGTTTATCTTCTGAAATCAACTCACACTATACACATTTCTTGGTTTTGTGCCTTGCTGCAGGGCTCATTGCAAGCATCTGTTGATTTCTTTTTGCCTTCCTGAAGGGAAGGGACCAATTTAATTACCACATGAAATGCGGTTTTGCACTGCACAGTATGGTAGAAAACAAGCTTTCTAAGGAAACTATCCTAAAGGTTGATTAGATAATCATGTTTTCTTTAGAGTTCTGTAATTTTAAAAATTAACTGTATGGAAGGATTATGAACTTTATTATAAATGGTTTTGAAGCTTTTGATAGAATAGCATTGTTAATGTCTGTGACACATGCTGGCTTTGTCTTTATTAAATACTGTAGGATATTATCAGAAGGATTATTCTTGCAGTGCAACAGAAGTTATAATTCTTCGGTGCTTTTTAGCAAGCAATCCTTCTGTTTTAAAATATTATTATTTTATTTTGGTTATAGAGAAGTACTTTTGCTATTTCTCATACCCCATCAATTGCCACTCCTGTGCATCAGCATTTCTTACTATCGTATTGTTACTACTTTTTTTGAGATTTTTTTTAAATTATTATTTAATCCTGGTAATAATCATTCCCTCTTTTTATCCCAAGCCCAGTTATGAAAAACATAACTCCACTGAATATGATCCATCTCACTGTTGGCAAAACATCAAGTTGGTGGCAAGGCTACTGAGAATGCAGAAGTACCATTAGTAAAATGGCTTCAGGATTGAACTACATCGTTAGTTTGTATTTATATAGCGCTGGATTTTACGTAAATGGTTTGAGCAAGCATTGTCTGTCTAAACTCAGCCTTGAAAAAGGTACTTTATTTCAGTGTCTGTTGTTTGACAACGTACTGAGGTTTTGTGCCATCACTGGGAAGTTGAACATACTATTTAATTATACAGATATATCTAAAAGGGAGGTAATCATGAGTTCTACAGTGGTGTGATGTTTTGGTTTTTTTTTTTCCTAATGTGATACTGGGCTCCAGATCACTGTCATTTCTTAATTCTGCAAAAAACTGTGGTGAAAAAGCAGCAGCATGGAGGAGTTAGTAATGACTTCTTTATGGAAAGAGACAATAACGTAAACAAATGTCTAAGGAAAGAATGTCCATGTTAAATAATACAGTAGCTTTAAGGATTCTTTCTGAAAATTAGGAAAAAAATGCCTTACTCAAAGAGATTATTTACATATACACACATATCCACTCAAACTAAAGGTTAATTCTCTGATCGTGCCTTCAGTTGTGGCATGCATTTGGGCTGTTCAGCACAATAAAATCCAATGCAGGTTCTGCTGTGTAGGGATGAATAAGACATTCTTGTCATAAGGGTCTAAAGAGGGTGAAACGAAGCCATACTGGAACCTTGATTTGTATGAGGGAGAAAATAAAAAGTTGTGTGAAAAGTTTCCTGAAGATCCTGTTTTTTGTGTTTTCCAGTATATGATAATCTCCACTGACTTTGACTAAAACTTCTTAGTTTTGTCTTAGGAAAACATATGTTTTCAAACTATGTTAGTATTAAAAAAAAATTCACTTTCTAAGCCTTAGACCATACTCACCTCAACTCTGCTACCCCTAGCAGGGATGATTTTTCTGCATTTGCTCACAAACAGCTGGCAGCACCTTTATGAGCAGAATGGGCTGTGAATACAAAATATTAATAAACGAGAAACATGTAGTTCCAAGACAAGCAGTTCTTAAAAATTGCATTATGTATACTTAATGCCTAACTGACCTTTTCTGCTGTTTCTTAAATCTCTTAAAAATTCATCTAATTTCAAAGCCAGAGTATTAGCCCATTTATATGTAAATTGCCTTTAATTCATGCATTGATTTGAAACACTAATCCAAAAGATCCTTTACCACAGGTGACCTTTTTGACACTGTACTTCTGGGAAGACTGTAAAGTGCTTTCTTATGACCTCACATCCACCTGTAGCATAACATATGCCTACTTCAGTCTGTATAAATCAGTCATAAGAGAGTGGTTTTCAACCAACATTGAATTATTAACATTATAACTGTCTTGGTTACGGTTATAGTTAAAATAAGTCCTATTTAAACCCATGATTATTTTCTGTTGGCATTTTTGCTTATTTTAGATGTTAAACACAATTATGGTGTTCACTGATTATCTCCCTTGAATAATAAATAGTAGTATAATGTAGCTCTTAAATGACAGTCTCTGAAGATTGTAGATGTCCAAAAACATTCAATATTTATTATTTGCCAGAATTTCATGTCACCACAAGTGCTGCTAGAACAAATATGCTAAAGCTGACTTCCACTATTTCCTATAGTAAAGGTGAAACATTCCCCTTTGTAGAAGAAAGTGTACAAAGCCAGCATTATTTTGTATTAGGGATTATAAATTTATGTTTTCATCTATTCATGCTCCAGAAAGCAACTCTTGATCTACATGTATTGCAGAGAATTGAGGGCTCACCTGGCTTCATGAGAAGTCTGTTAGTTACTATTTTCTTACTGTGGCAGGTTATTACTGGGAGTCTCCAAAATAATTCTGCTGAATTACTGCAGTTGTTTTACTGCTAATATATAATGTTGAAGAAAATAAATGCTATTTTTGTCTCTCTTTTCAAATAAACATTCTTTTTCTCAATCAATTAAAGCTTCAGAAGAAAATGGTACAAAGATCTAACATTGAAGATTGTTGCCTACTTGCATAGTCATTAATAAGACAACAAATGATCTAATGTTCTCAAAACATATTTTAGTTCAGTTATGATGAATTTTTTGGACTAAGAAAAAAGCAAATATTCTTTTTTAAATCAATTTAGGCAATGAAGTATACCAGACAGTGCATTTTTATATTATTATTATTTTTGGACAATAAGTGAAGATTATTTTTGTGTTGCGTGCTTCATATGAGAAGACATAAAATACTTTACGCTGAGTTATAATGAAGGAATAATGATTTGCCAAGTCACATACAGTCATGGAAAAAGTGTAGAGATAATACGAGCTCGAAATTGGCCTTTGACTATAATTATCACATACTTTTTCAGTCATATCAGGATAAATCAGTATTAATGGTCTTTGTGGGAGGAGAGGCCTGTCTGCTCTCTCTTGACTAAGGAGACTTTTTTTTGGAAGAATGAGAACAAGATGGCATCAGACCATCAATCTGTGTTTTATCATTTGATGTTAAAAAACACACAAAACCCCCAGCCCCCACCTACCAGCTATTGTTTGCAGGGTAACATAAGTTGTTTCAAGAAGAAGATATGATGAAACCACACAAAAGAAATGGGTGTTGGAAACAAGACCGTTTCCTGGCAGATGTTCTTAATAATTAAACTATCTACTTACCTGCTGCTTTAGCCATAAGTTGTTAATTATATCCTAACTTGGCTTGTGGAGACTTCCTGCCATTAATAAACTATATATCACTACTGCATATGGTTTCTTTTCCTTCTGAAATAGTGATCAAGCATTTAGTTACCATGAGTAAATGGCGTTAGCTTGGCATATAAGGATCAAAAGGGGTTTGACATAAGTAAACATTCGGGAACACTGGCAGAACATACTTGGTTAAAAAAAAAATTAGCATTTTGATGGAACTTGAAAAGTTTGGTAGAATTGAACAGATGTTGAAAATGTTTTAAAAAAACTATAACAAAAAAATCCCACCCCAAAACAATTACTCCATAACCCAGTAGTTGATGGCTTTGTATTGAAGGCCTGAATGGCTGCAGTTGTGAAAATCGCATGTGCAAGGGAATTGGACAAGGGTATACATTAGTATCCTTCTCTGGTTTGCTTATGGATGTGATCATCCCTATTATTTGCTATGGTAATAGAGTTGTCTGCTCAAAAATTAGAGATAATTAGGTAATTAAAGGAATAGACGTAGGAAAGGCTACTGAAAATTAACTGCACATGCCAACAAACGTGGTGGAGTTTGTGGCTGAGCCCAGACCAAGCTGTTGAATTTGAGATTGGTAATTCTGAAATTCCTCTGTGTTTGAAGATACTCATGAAAAGCTTGAAACGGTGGTATTGGATTTAATTACCAAACCCAGAACGTAGCATCTATGTAGAGGTTACTTTGTTTTTCTGTTGTCTTAGTGTGGTATGATAAAGAGTAGAACATTGTTAGCTATTGCAGAATTTTCAGGTTTTGGGTGGGTTGAAAGGAAATGAAAATTTCAATTTGTCTTAAACATACAGATATAAACACGTGTATGTACTTTTTATGTATATAGGCTCGTTACCCAGAGGACAAAATGCAAGAATAGTAGTATTAACAAGTAATTACAAGAGTAAGGTGGGGAGGAAGTTTTGGTTAGTGCTAATATGTAAATATTCTCTTTATCTATTTCTTCTGGTTGGATAACTGCATAGCTAATAAGAGCTATTTTTTTGTCATCTTCTGGAGTGTAGACAAGAGAGAAAGACACCAACTTTTGGGTGTTTTCTGAATTAGTGAAGAATGTGTTGCACTATGAAGAGTGAGTGATAGATGAAACTCTTGTAGCATTACTATGGTTTATTACAGCTGTGAGTCTGTCCCAGTGATGCTTTCAGCGTTTCTGAAAGCTACGTCCATTATCCTCCTCCCAGCTCTGGACTGGTTTTCTGTTTAGCTGATATGAAAAATGTTGGATTATGATATTGGGTAGCAGTGCAGAGTATCAAAGATTTGAATTTTCAGCTGTTTTAAATGGAAAGGATTTAGCTTCCTGTTGTATGCATGCAAAGATATTTAAGATCTAACAGTTGCACATACAAATACTTGTCTCATATTTACTGTATGCTAGTATGCAAATTTAAGAACTTTATTTTTTTCTGTAACTATTTTATTGATATTTCTATTTAAGAGCTTCTAGTGTCCATGATTTAAACTCACTTGACTGTTGCTGAATGACTTTTCACCACAGTAAACAACAAACACGTCTCTCATCAGAGCTACTTTAAAGTAAAGCATTTGTTGCAGCAGGTAGCACTTAATGGGGTGGGACTTACGACTTTATGGAAGTCAATTCCTGAGAGATGAATTTATGTACAAACCTGGGAGGATCAAGGAGATTGATAATGATATATTAACAGAGTAACTGTCAGGAGGGACAGGACTGCAATACCAGGGATAAATGAAGATCTTAGCTCAGCAGCATAATACTTCACAGAGTGACAGCAAAAATAAGATGACAGAAAAGATTTATATTGATCAAAAGAAATACTAGCCTTGGGCTAAAGGAACAAAAGGATTAACAAAAAATGATGCAACTGGTATTTGGTGACTAAACTTTGACATGAGTCAGTAGACATACCTTGGAAAACCTGTGAATTCATGTGTCAAGGAGAGGGTTTGATGGCTGTGTCAATGCTGAGGTATTTTTCAACTAGATAAAAGAAAAAAAGGGGATGTGAAGTGGCATATGAGATTATGTACTGAGCTCCTTTCCAGTTTTTCTTAGACTATTGTGGTGGTAGCCCCAATGTCACAAGTTGAGGAAGGGATGCATTAACTTCTCAGTGCGGTGGAGACAGCTTTCTTCTGTGTCTGTGTTGTGAGCACACGGGATGGCATGACTTACTGCTCACCAAACACACGACTGGACTTGCCTCCATAAAAGATGTTCCAGTTCACCAGGTTTAATGTGCAGTGTTAGTGTGCTTATGTTTTATGAGAGTTACACGTTACAAGGAGAACTGGGGCCCTGAGACAGGGAGATGACTGTTATGTCTATTGTAATTTCCATGGCTGGAGTTGCACCTTATTACACTAATGATACACTAAAAAAGCAGGAAACTTATTTTTCCTCTCAGAGGAAAGGGGTGATCACATCCTTTTACATCACCTGAGCGTTCCACGGTATTGGTGCCTTGGCATCTGTGTCTGCTGTTCAGTGATGGGTTCACTGCTCTCTGATCATCTAGTAAATGAAGTAGTACTCTGTGCTCCCTCTAAGCTTCTGAAATTAAGGGCTCAAGACTGTAAAGCATTCTCTCTGACTTCTGCTAGGTCTCAGAGGAGCAACAGCAGTATAGTAAGTATATCAAAGATCAGGTTTAGCTAAATTCAGGCGGGTGAGCTGTAGATGAACAGCCCTTTTGGTGCTGTTGGATAATCAAGCCTGCATTGTGACAGGAAGGACCACATCAACATTGGGGATAAGGAGAAGATGGACAAGTGTGTTTGAAGTAGACTTATCTGACTCAAAGAATACTCTGAGGTGGTGCTAAGTGTAAAGTGAGGTTCGTCTCTAAGCTTGTGTTGCACTGGAATTTCTGTCCTTTTTCACTAGTTTTTTAGGATGCTGTGGCTGGTACAAAGACCAATTCAGATTTTTGCCTGGAATTTTCAAAGAAAAGAAATCAACCCTGGAAGAATTCGGTGGGCTGTAGACATGGAACTCTTCCATTTTCTATCCCAGTTTCAATAGCAAGAAATGAATGTCAGTATTGACTGAAGAGATCTCCTCTAGCAGAGTGGAAGTGTCTTGTGATATTCACATTATCACATCAGTTTTATTTGCGTATCAGGCAAATGGCATTAAGAGATGGGAATGTGGAGTGGAGATGACCTATAGCTTCTTGAGGGGTTGTCTTCTGTGAAGGTACCTTTTCCAGTCCTATACAAAGAAATATATTTTTGAGGTGAGAGTTGGTCTGGTGATTGTAGTCAGATCTTAAGGCTTTCTCAACATAGTCCAAAACAGGACAAGCTTTGTCTATGAAAATTTTGTAGACTGAACTGTTTCATGCTTGGACTTCTACCTACTCCCACCTCTTTTTGTTTCCTTTTAGAGTATGTAAGTTGAAAATATCCCTGACTTGGTTTTATCCAGTTCTTAATTCAATGCATTTGTCTTTATATTCAAAAGGAATCATAGATCATGACCAGGAATTTTAATAATTCTTTACAGACCCTATGTTAGATGATGACTGATGTTCTGGTACCTCTGGTCCTTGCTATATTATAATCAACAAAGAACCCATGAAAGGTTATCTTTCTAATTTAAAAGAAACAGTCTCAGAACTTGCTTTTTTTTTTTTTCCGTTTAAATTTGGTACTAAAGCAATTGGATTGTTTTTTGAAGAAGTTAAATTTGGAACCTCTTTCATTGTTCTTCAGAAACTTTCTTTTCATGACAAGTGGATCTGGTTTTCAAGGTGTTTAATTTTTTTGCTTCTTGATATAATAGATAATCCAAATACCACACAATATTGGGAGAACATTTTTAGCCTTCTGCAAATAGCATTTCCTTGTGCACATTCCGCAAAGCAAATTGTTTTGCTTGCCCAATTTGTCTTCTGTAATATGTAGTTAAACTAAAGTTTAGGGGTTACTTCCTCTTCCCATCTGCAGCCGGTTTTATGGTTTAGATACAGTAGCTAGTTTTGAGCTAATGTTCAAGGTGTAGAACTTCAACCATGAGACACAGCCTTGCCTGATTCTTAAGCTCAGTTTATTTTTTCTTTGTGGAAATGAAACAAAATGGGATATTTACCTGTTTATATTTCTAGTTAATTCTTGTTGTCTTTCTTTAATTTTTACTGTAGCATCTTTTAATCATTCTTGCAGGGTATGCTGACTGCTGCAGAAAACCTGTCAGACAGGTCAAGTACAAATAACTTGATGCTATTTCAGTCTTATCCCTCTCCTTTCTTTGCTAAAATTAATCATTGTTTCCTGCTATTTAAGCTGTTCTGAGCAGATTAAACCATGTAGTTTGATTTTTTTTTTTCTTTTTTTTTGAATCTTTTTTTGCACTAAGGGCAATCTAAGTGAATGGATAGTTTGAGGGGAAGAGGCTTGCTAGACTACTCTGTCAGTGTTATCTTGTATTCATTTCATACTCCTCTCAATATCACAATGAAACTATTTCATTGTGTAATTTTAATGCATTTCCTTTTGGCTTCTCCCTCTTCTCCCCCACCCCCAATTCTAATACCTGCTTGTTATTATATTGCAAAAGAGTCAAGGAACCAGTGTATTTGTGTGAAGGGCCTTTCAAATTCTAATGTCAAGGGTCATCAATTTCTGCACACAGGAAAGATTGTGGGGTAGGAATCCATTTTGGAAATAACTCTTTCAGATTAGCCTTTCACTTTCTGTGAGTTGCCAAATGCAAGTTAAAAAGAATACCAAGTCAAAATAGTTCACATGTATTTGAATTTTCTCCATCTGTTGTCCATAGTATTTGTTTTGAGAACTCATGTTGCCATAAATGTTTTCCACAATTTATATTCCTCCTATTTTTTTTTTTTTTAAGTTTTCTGGTTGCACATTTTTCCTGGAAAATTACCTTAAAAGCTTTTCTTTGTTTTCTTAAACTGTAAAGCAAATAGACGTATATCTGTTTATTTGATTTCTTAGGTTTTTTTCCTAAAGGGAGAGATGTATTTGTTCTCAAATGAAATTAGACATTACTTAGTTAATCACTAAAAGGAGCTACATGCATGAAAACTTATAATTTACTATCATTACTGTATTATTAATAACAACAAAGCCAGAGAGGTCAGTTTGCCAATGGCATGAATGGGTGTAGATTCTGATGTTTTGAATAATGTTAAAGCTAATTAAACACAACTTTGCTGCTTTTAGGAAAGGTGTGGGGTGATCTTAAATGCATTCATTGTTGGCTGGAACTAAATGCTTGGGATTTCTCCTATGTGCTGCTGTTAAAGGTTAACCTGCCTAATTGTTCCATTATTTATCTGCCTGGTGAACTGCTGGATGTGGCTCATAAGCAAATGGATTGCAATTTCCATGTTAGCTGAATAATGCTGATGCAACGTGATGTTTTGAGTGAGAAGTAAGATTTCAGCACAACATGTGGTCATCACTTTTGAGCATTACTCCTGTCGTGGATTGAACCTTGTTGTTTTTCTCTGTGGTGGTGCTCAGGGTGGATGTGTACTGAGGCTGTCTGAAGAGCCATTGACTCTTCTCTGAGTAGAGAAGTTGAAACTGTGCAGTTTGCCTCTTTTCAGGGCCAAGAAAAGAGAAACTTGTTCATAAATAAAAGCGTGTTACATAAACGTATCTTGAAAAATAAATGTTTACAGTTAAGTTTTTTATATAACTTTAAAAATAAAAATCCAACAGGAAAAAAAAAAAGGATGTTTCGAGACTTCAGCCTAGCTTAGTAAGCAGGTAATTTAATGAGTAGTTATGAATTAAATATCTATTATAGTATAAGCTATCAAATGGGAAGTAATGTATTGATCATTAATTGACCTTAAGTTCTTGTGAAAAATACAAGTAGACTTTTTTCAAGCTATATTACAATTGAGTGTTGACTACAAGTTTACTAAACATAAGAGGCAGAAGAGAAGTGATTTTATAGGTAAGCAATGACATTTTATTTTGGCAATTTGAAAAAGAATAAGATGTATATAATACCCTCCAATACTTCACTGTGGAGTGGATTAACATCTTTGTGTGGTGAACAAGCATTAATTTGTGTTGTAAAAGTTACAATATTGGGCATTTTTCTTTATCTGCAGATATTACTGTTTTGCTTATTGGATATGTATATGTATCAGCTACCATTTTGTATTCTGTTGTAAGTAAAGGCATAGTAAGCCTAATGTGCTTTGCATTATGAAGAATAAAAAATAGCATAGAACTATAAACAACAATATACACTTTTTGTGGAAGGTGAAAAGTGCAAATGTTACTAAAATTGGTGAAAGTTATAGGGAGATAATATGAATGAATAGCTGTGATTTGTGGACTGTATTTAAGAATCTGGTATAAGATTTCAACATTTTAATTACAAATTTTGGGAGAATAAGTGGGAAGGGGATAATATTAATATGAATATGCTATAAACAAATTAGGACTTAATTGCGTTTGCCTACTCTTTAGTAGAAAAGCCAATATCCTGTAGAAATAACAAAATCTTGCTTCTATCTGTGAACCAGTATGCTTTATGGAGATACTGCAACTTGGTTATTCCAGTTTGCCAAAAAAATATGAAAAGCTCCTTTCCCCTTTTGTGGAATTACACTGCATGGAAAATTTCTCACTTTTACAGTCACAAGCAATTAAATTAACAATTCTCATCTCCTTGCAGCAATTTCTTTTTTACATATCATCTGAAGAGTTTTTTCTTGGAGAATTTCTCAGTCTCCTTAAAAATGGCTGCTTTCAGATTCTGTCCTGTGGAAAGTTCATCAGTATGAACTCCTGTGGATCAGTAGAGCACAACGTGGTGATAATAAACCAGTTTAAATGTTTAGTATGTTAACTAATAATAACTTATTCAATTATTACACTATTTTACTTTATTAGGAGAGGGCCTGACTGCCTTGTGATTCCGTGAAGGCTGGGACTTTGGCTTGAAGAATCAAAGAACTTGCTGTTCTTTTCAGATGTTGAACAAGAATAAACTCACTAGATCGTGCTAATACTTGACATTTGTCTTCCTGATCTGGAGGACTCTTATCCGAAAACACATCTGCCTTCATACAGTGTGAATCATAGGAACACTCTCTTCATGTTGATTATGGTTCTTTTCTTCCTTGTTACTGATTGCAGAATTTGTTTCTTGAGGAAGAGAAAATGGTAAACTTTCCCCTTTATTTACTGCCTGAACATCTAGACTTCTCAGAATTTCCCCTTCCAGAGGATTCTTCAGAGCACTTTTGGAAACCCGTAGCTAATCACTTTGCTAGTGTTCTTGCAGTAAGGGTGATGTAAATAATGGCACAGGTAGTAGTTTTACTGACTTAAAAGTAGCAACAACAACAAAAAAAGGAAAATGCAACATTATATTTACTTTGCAAACACAACTTTTTTCTTACTGATTCAAATGGGGTTTGATTGATTTATTTTGAAATCAGTGAACTTTGGATCAAACAAGAAACTATTTCCCTTCCATCTCTTCTTTCCTGCTGTCTAAAAAATGTTTCTTTCCCCATCACTGATAATCTTTGTGTGGTTTTATATACATCCTACCCTATTTGAGCAATGTCCAGAGCATTTCATAGTGCTGCCTAGGGAAATTTTATCAACATCAGGATAATATTAGGAGAAAGAATCAAGCAATTAATTTCTTTCAAGGTAAGATCAGCATATCTGAATAGATATTATATTACTATGTGTAGCAAAATTTCAAAGTTAATTTAGACTAAGTGAAGTAAAGTCATCCTTTTTCAAATGCATGAGAAGAGATGATTAAATTCCAGATTCCAGTGTAAATTAGCTTCTAAACATAGAGGTTTGCAGCATGAATTGAATCAAAGAGTGTTTCAGAGGTTCAGAGTGTTAACTATTTGCTGATGGCTTTGCTTGATTCATTTCTGGAAATGATATCTCACTGGGGTTGTCCAATTCACAGTATATAATGGATTAATGGTTTGGAACTTTATCTATAATTCTTTGGCTTTATGTTTAAACAGTTCATAAACTCTTGATATCCTTTTGTCTCCTCTTGAATTCATTAAGAAAATACCATAAAGGAAAGCTAGCCCTTTTTCTTCATATTTTATTATTTAGAAAAATGCACGGTTATATCAGTATTCTAAACCAGTGTAATGTAATAATTTAAAGACTTTGGGGAAGTAAGAAAATAGAAGTCAGTCTCTTGTTGACTCCCTTCTGTAAAGAAGAGGTAGAATGGACAAATTCATCAACTGCCTGATGGATGGGGTGGTTACCTTTTTAAGGATTTGAAAGCTAATAAGCCTTTGCTTGTAGCTCTGGCAAACCCTGTCTTGCGGTTACCATGGGTATGGCTGCAGAGCAACCACTGTTTTTATTCTTTGACTTCTTTCATTAATTCGTTTAATACTAACCCTAATTCTAAAATGTGTTCTACAAAAACTGTATTTTCAATATTCTGAGCTGGACATAGCTGGATCAGTCCGTGTTTCCTGCCGTTAGCTGTTGTCTTGAGATTCGTAGGATTGATTTCTCATCATTGTATTCACACAGAATTGTGCTCACTTCCCAATGGAGTGGCTTCCCTCTCTGTCCCCTTACTTTTGTTAGTCTTTCCATTGTTGTCATATTCAACATCTCTGTTTCAATTCATTTGGCTTAGATTATGAAATATCTTCCTTATTGAGAGCGGTGGCACGTCTAGGACAGTGTTCTGTCTGACAGCAGTAATTTGAGATGCCATTTAGGGAGAGCACCTGGTCCCTGTCTGTCCTTCTTGTCCTCCGAGCATCTGCAGTAGTCATCTTTAATCTTTGCCTAGCAGATCTAGTTCTGGTCCTTTAAATAATTAAAACAATTTATAATATTTTAAAAATTATCTCTGCAAAATTTAACATATCTTCACTCTTTCCAGTACTTTTTTTGGTGCTATGACTTCTCAATGGCAACATACAACTTTTCTGGTAATTATTCCTCTGTGAACTTGGTTTTATCAGTCTGTGCTCTGTGCTTACTTCCAGGGTGCTTCCTATTCTTGCAGATAATAAATAATGCAGTGGAGTTAAAGTATGGCCACTAAATCTAAATGAATGCTTTTTCGATGGGGATAAGTGAGAGGGAATGGGTGAATACTGAAACAGAAGAAAAATGGCAGGAAGGAAAGTTCAGTTTAATTATTCCCCTTGGGGACACCAAGATAAAAACTTGTGAAGGATTGAATGCATAATCTACATTCCTGTAGAAAGGTTTACTTCATTGGCAGATGATATTTAGTAGCTCAAGAGTATTAATAAACGTTTTGAAACATTTTTGACAGTTCCAATTTTCATGTTCCTTTCATTACTGTTCCTTACCTCTCTCTTTAAAAAAAACCCAACAAAACAAAACCAACAAAAAAACCTCCAAAACCCAAAGGGAGCTGTCTTTGTCCAATATACACGATGTTTCCAACATCAGCAAGTTGGAGTCACGCCTCCTGTCTGTGGAAACAAGTTTTCTTGAAATACTCAGCTGTTAGTATGTAAGTATATCTGATTCAAGCCAAGGAGGCATAGGGCCAACTGAGGTTTCTGAACATTCCCAGAAGCTTCAGTTCTTGCAAGGCAATAGTTTTTGGCTTGGTAGCACTGAGTATGAGCTATTCAGTGACTTCTCTGATCGTAGGTTTCAATTCTGGAAATTATATTTTGGCAAAGAACTTGTTATTAAGAAATTGAGGGGAAAAAAACCCCAATTTGGGTGTGTTTTTCTTGATTCCAAATTAATAGTAATATATTTATCTAAATTCTCTGTTCAGAGATATCTGCATTTCACCAAATAATTTTTACTCTTTACTCAAAAGCAGTTATAACTTCTTATATTTTCTTTTATTTCCTCTTGAAATTCTAAACTGCTGGTAAGCAATGTGAATAATTGATACCTTTTATTACTTATTATTTGTTGCTCTTGCATAAAGAAAAAAATATCTCTTACAGTTTACTCTCCTGTTTACTCAACTGGCTTTAGGCATGCAAAAATTGGCAGCTATGGAGGCCTCCATTTCTGAGGAGGTTTTTCATTTTCTGACTAGCTTGATGGACCTGCATTTTTAATTAGGAAGTCAACAAGCACTAGTGTGGTAGTAGTAGAGTTTAGGTGAAACATAATTGGCCAAACCCATTTTAATAAGTGAAATTACTCTAATCTGTCTTAATGTAAAATGAAAGTGTCATGAAAAACAATTGCTATTGCACTTCCCTTAGAAAATACAGCTGTTTTCCTTCTGAAATGCTTTAGGAAAAGCTGGAATTTAGATGTTACAAGACTTCTATGCTCCAGTTTGAAAACAACTTTGACCTTTTGTGAGGGAACGTTCTCAAATCTGTATCCTGCATGTGAGACTTGTGGAACGACCGTGCTTGGGGACATTTAACAAGAGCACCGTTTTAAAAGTGCTGCTACCAAAAGAGCAGAGGATGATCACTCACTGTATCACAGTGAATTAGTGACTGCTCCATTATTTTTCGTAATGCTCTTTAAATTTTAGTGATAGGTTAAAGATTTTGAGAAGCTAACTTTTATGTGGAGTTATTCCAGTCAGAAAATCTTGGCTTAATTAATCACACAGGGTTTTAGTTTGTTTAAGGAAAAAATAAAGGAATTTGAAATGTAGCTGAAGGTAGCTGTTGGTGGTTACTCCCCAGCGTGCTTTTGTTTCTGCCATTCTGTTTCCTCCTTAAGCAGTAATACAAGCTTTTGCTTTTAATGCCGAGCAGTATATTCTGAAAATGGGAGTGTCCTTTCATTTCATGGATGTGTTTATAGTTTAGAGAAATACTTTACTGTGAAGTTAAGAGAACGGGTGGATGGCACTTATCCACAGCTGTTAGTTCCAATTTAACAGCAACATCTGAATAAATGTGGCTAGATACCATGAAGAAAATATTGAAATGCTTGTTCAGTGTTTTTGTAGATCCTCATATAGATCAAGACTGTGACAGTTGAGGACTGTGATTTGAGGGAAGGTAGCAAAAATCTGTGTGCATTTGAAATCTTTGCGCCATTCAAGTACTTTCTTCAGTGACTTGTTCTTTTCTCCCATACGTATTGCTTAGATAACTTCTAGAGGAGAGTGAAATACAAGCATAAAATATAAAAACACTTAAAGTGTGTCACTTGGTAGGGTGAATAGACCCCAAGAAGTAGCATACTTCTGTAAAATACCATCACAAACATTAGCAGAAAACAGAAAAAAAAAAAAAAGGCATAACCACTATAAAATGACATCTTTGGTTTCAGCAGGAAGGGATTCCCGAAGTGGTAGAAATGGAATCCCAGTAAGTGTATTGATGTAGTGATTTGGGTTTTTTAAAAATATTATTTTTAAGGTGGCAGATTCCATATGATGCTGTTTTCTATAGGGTATGCTTTGAGTAAACGTTTCTGGTTTATATTTGATGCTGCCAGTCTCAGTACTGTAACTTGTTTTTCAAACAAGATATACTCAAATACCAGGTATACATGGCCATGGACATCTCCAGAGCTGTCCCTCCTAATTCGTACTGTTCTTTTGTTGTTGTGAAAATGAAATTGAGGTGAACTACCAAGCTTCTTCAAGCTTGAGTGTTTCATGGTATCTGTACTTGTGTTCAATGCCCGCAGGCAAACTTTATTAGAATCAATTAAAAGAATAGAAAACAGGAACGAGTTGTTTTTCAGTACAGTTGGGGCTTGATTTTCCCCACTTTATGACTTTGGAATGAAAAGTAAACTTCAAATACTCAACTATGATGCATTGGAAGTAAAAGGCACATGCACAGAAAGGAGGATGAACAAACTTAATATAGCATTAGCACAATGTTATCCTCATCACACAATGAACTTTTTTTAATTTCCTAGATTTTACCAGTTCATTCTTGTCATGGGAACACGATGCTGTTATCAACGCAGCATTCCCTGGCCTTCTTTCCAGGGCATCTCAAGTTCATTATTCTCTGTTAAGATATTTAGAAGCTAAATTGAGCAGTGCCATTTAATTATGAAATATAATGATTGGAAAGAGGGCAAATGGTTGTATCCTAAATCTTGTTTATCAGTAAATTCATTATTATATTCATTATTATAGTATAGCAGCAATTGCATATGCAAAGTGGAATACTAATTACATTCTGCATTTCTGTATAACAGTGTAGTAGTTTTATCAATGCTATTTAGCTGCATAATGCACACAGACCAAACTATGGTACAGCAATAAAAATAATCTCTTTAATTTGCTATTAATGACTCTACAAAATGGAATTATATTAGTATTTTCAGAACAAGTGGTTAATTACGAACATCATTTGTGTATTACCTTATGTTGCTGTTGCTTTATTTATTTGTTGACATTGGTTATAATTCTTTTGTGAAGAACTTCTCATAGTGGTACATGCCAGGATTCTAGTGTCAAATTGTCTGTATTTTGGCTCAGGTGTCTTTCTTTTCAGCACAAAGCTGGTGAGAAGGTGTTCTGGGGTTTTGAGTGGTTTTGGTTTTGTTTTTTTCCATGGGTAATTAGGGAAAAGGTGGAAGAGACTTGGTGGGAGGTTACCTTTCCTCATGCACTAGAACATTATTTCATCCACTTTCTAGCTATAGAACAGATGAGGTCTGAAAATGGTGATTTATCAAAGCTCACTTCTCTTGTGTCTCTTTTGAGAAGAATTTTGCTGTCACAGAGGCACAGTATTTCTGACAGTGCAGCAATTCAGCAGTTTACTCATATAGGCTGGTTTCTATGTGTGCTTTTGTGGGAGGAGCAAAATGGAAATTGGCCCTGAAACCCCAAGCAGTCAGCAAATATAACATGAGGCTTAGTTATACAGTTGCTCTGTGTTAATTTGGAAGAGAAGCTATGGGGTAGTTAAATATGCCTGAAAAATGCAGCAGAAGGCTCCCTCCCCTAGTTCAGTCATTGTCTTGGTACATAATAAACTCTACTAGAGAGGTAAGAATTAGGCATTCATGGCCAAGGCTTTGTTCTGCAAAGGTAGCTGGAATCAGATAATCAATATAATTGTTATTGCCAGATGTTCTCTTGTTAGGGAAAAGTACTGCTATTAGGTTTCTTTTTTGGACAAGGAAACATTTATTGCTAACTATAGGAAAAAATATTTAAGTTTTAAGTCTGAAGTTCAGATGTGTCGACTGTCTCTTGAAAATAAGTGGTAAATCCTCTCTTTGAATGTGTTTTTGTTTGCCTTTGAGCAGACATCAGTTTTACTGTAACCTCAAAATTCCAATAGTTGTCTTGTTTTTATTAAACTCATTGGCACTCCTTGTTAATCATCATCTTCAGTAAACTCCAGTAAGGCTGAGAGAGCAACAAGGAAGTTTCATTTTCATCTTTTACCTTTGAGTGGTTCAGTATCCTTTCTATTTTAAACTACATTGTGTCGACAATAACCTGCTAACCCAAATAACAGTTTGCTTAGAAGAAGGCGAGCATCTAAATTATCTAGCTGCTTGCGTGTCTGTCTCTTTATTGATAATTGAATATTATGATGCCTGAAGTTAGACGGTGTATATCTGCGCTACCTGCATTTCCCTCACTCCTGTTTTCTCTGACTGGACGGTAGCAGCCTGTTAAACTTTCAGTCTTCACCTGTCCTGGCATTAAGGAGGTATCGTTTGATTCTTGTGTTATGGCTGCTCCTAGAGACACAGGAATTTTAGTATAAACCACGATTGCTTAGCAGGTCTGATGGGGTATTGCTCACTGCACTTCACTTTTGATAACTAGGTAAAAAAAAAAAAAGAGAAAACCCAACATAACCTGTTAGGGGAAATGAGAACAAAATTGTGTATCAACTTCAACTCAAGGGACAAGTCCAGCTTACCTTAGTATTCTGTCCATGTACTGTCTATGTCCATAATGCCTTATATCTTCTAGTAAGAAGTATCTGCAGCAGCATGGGTAAGGACCAATAGTCTTAGTAGTCCTTTCCCTAGCATCAGTCAGCAGTTTGCTTCTGACATTGTCTCCCTCTTGATGGAGTTAGCAAGCAACAACATCAGATATTTTAATTCTTTTTTGGTCTTCTTGCTCCTTCATCATTTACTAATCGTTTTTCTCCTTGTTTGTGATCTTAGAGAAGAGTTGCAGTAGCCTGGGGATTTTGATTTCATCACACGAGAAGTATATATTTGAGGGGGAGGTGAACAAGATACTGAAAACTCTGCCCCTGCTTTGCTCTTGATTCTTACTGAACCTAACAAGTAATTGTGCTGAAGTTGTACTTCACTTGACTTAGAATTTAGTTCCCTTGACTGAAATTGCTTTGTTTTTCCACTTTGCTTTTTCTACTCTAATAAGCAGAATGAAAACTGTTGCTGTTGAAATATGTGCACTTTCTGTTAAGCCACATGAACTCACAAATCTTTTTGCTAAGGTTTGAGAAGTCGGACATTAAGGGAAATCAGAGAAAGGGTACTGGCTGGTCAACGGAAAGTTTATCCAATTCAGTCTCATGCTTAGGCTTATTAGGCTTCATGTCAGCTTATTTGGAAACAGACACTGCAATTTCCTTTTATCAGCTGAGGCTGTCGACTCATAAAGTACATACATTAACCAAGAAAATAGTCTGTCTTCAGTTTACTAGTTTAATATTTATTTTTTTAACATTACTACATGTGTCTTCATATCGTTCTTTTAGCAGAAATAGCATCTTGCTTTCAGTTTCCCTTTTTGGAACTATATATATATATGTGTGTCTGCAAATACATCTATAAAATAGTAGCATATTGCTCTGACCATTTAAATAAGGAACCTGGTAGAGGGGAATCCTAATAGGTTTGCCAAGAGTCATAATTTTCTTTTGTTGCCTTCAGGTAAGATTTGACTGTATCATGTAATTCCTTTGCCTTATTTACTCTGGCTTTTTTCCTTGTCTGCCTGTATTTTGTTTTAAAAATACTGGTAGTGTTATTGTTTTGCAGTGAAGGGTTTTTTTTGAAGGAGAAGTTTCTGTCATGAGCAAGACAGAGTAATTAACCTGTAGTGGATCTGGATATTGAGATTTATTTAAGAACAAACATGACCAGAGCTTTTGCCCTCTTTGCTTATCATACTTGTTCCCTTCTAGCATTGTGTTCACTTGATCTTGACTTTCCTTCCCAGCTGGGACGTCACTACTGCTCTGGGAAGGTTTAACAAAAAGTTGTGTCAGACTTCTCTGTTAGTTTACTGTGGTTTGGGTTGGTGTGGGTTTTTTTGGTTTATTTCCGTGGAGTTGTTTTTTTTTCCTGTTTCCAGAAGTGCATGTCTCCTTATGTTGCATCATTTTCCTAATTTCTAAACAGATTGTAGTGGAGGGCAAAACACAGTCCCACTTGTAAATAGGGTTTGGGATGAGATGGGACACTTGTATATTTTCAGCCCCAGGTTGCCACAACGTTAAGTTTTAACTGCTTAGGCCTGGGGTGCTTGTAAAATATTGGTTTTTTTACTTTGCAAAAAAGAAACTAGTGTTTGTATTTAAGAAAAAGAATTTGGGGAGTACTGTCTCAGAATAACAGGACCACCATTGACATAGAAGAAATATTAATATTTGCTCCATCTGACTACTCGGTATTCTGTCTTAGCATTTCATTAACATTGTAATGTTGTTTTGTACGTGGTTTCCTAGGGAATATGAAGCTGAATGTTGAAAGACTCCTAGTCTGGCAATTTTGTCCTCTGGAGAGCTTAGAAACTGCTTTTTCTGAGGACTGACTCCTTTCAGGTTCCCTGTTGTTGGTCCTGTGCTAATTACTCAAATAAAACTTGCTTTTTCTTTAGCAGACATCAAAGGCAATTTTGCCTAATTTATTTTTTGAGGATTTGGCCTTGAAATAAAGATGACCACTTGGAAAGTAAGAGCTTTTTGAGTTTCAGCAGTGCTGTCCTGCATTAGGCCCTCCTCAAGAAATGAGTCTTCGAAATAGAACTTTAAAATGGACACACCAAAAATTATTAATATTAAACATTTATTAACTGAAATATTCCAATATCAAAATAGTCTGATATTTCTACTCTGGCTGCTCAGTAAATCTGTGAGATTACTTCAGTTCTGGAGAATGGATTTGACATTATAATGTGGATGAAAGTAAAAAATTCTAGAATCCTTTTAAATCTTTTCATTTATTCTTAATTTTCCTAAGCTTACCCTATAGGTTGAAATCTGGCATCTGTAAAGGCCCCTGAAAATGCCAACAGAGAATTCTATTGCTGGGATGGGTTGGGTTTTTTGAGGGGGGTGGGTTTGTTTGGTTTTGTTTGTTGTTTTTTTTAAATCTGAAAAGTATGCAGAGTTTGTGAAACACAGGCAGGTTAATATTCTTGTTTGAACATTCCCATTTGCTGATATTGTTGATGTTTGTGCCCTCACTTCCTATGCTCAGCTGATAATTTATCTTTGCATTAATGTCACTTTTGCATTTCACTGTGTGTGCAAATGGCCAAGGTTTTTGTGATGCTGAAGCCTGCTCCCATTGGTAGGACTATTATATTCCTGAAAACAAGAACTTGGATGATGTAGTAAGTGATCCAGTTCTGCTACACGGCTGAGCAGAGTCATAACCCTAAACTATGTTTGAAGCAAAAGCATTTAATCCATTTTAATAAAGCATTTTCTGACGTGCTGAACATCTGTTCTATTAAGTTTACAAAATTTAGTTCATAATGTACTTTAAGTAATGACTGTATTCTTAATTCATGATCTCAGAAAAACAAGGGAAATTGAAGAAATCCACTTCATTTAGGGCAAAATTTATAGCCTCGGTTACAAAAGATTGGTAATCTTTTTAATACAGGTTTCTCAACCTGAATGATTTGATTACTTTAAAAAACTGCAATTTGATCATAATATTTAGAAAGTGTGGCAATTATAGACTCCCTGCTAGTCTTTGATTTGGTACTTGATGTTGATAAAATTTTGAACAAAAAGTGTATATCTCATCTCCCTATCACCTTTTTCGAAAGATGGGATCGTAGTATTTGTTTTTCTTCCCAAACAGCTTACAATCCAGATAGCTAGCCTCCTGGTTTAGAAGTTTAGAATAACAGAAATTCTTTGTCATTTAGGTAAATTCAGATTCTTTTAGAGAATCTCAAGTCTGAGAATGAATTGCTGTCAAGGAGTCATTTCTGAACTTTGGTCCACAGTCAGAAGAGCACGGGTTTGTGCTTTGTGGCAACGTTGTGAGTCAGCTTGCAGCTCCTTATTTCCAGCAGTTAAATTTCATTAAAAGACAGGCAAATTATATCAAATAGCTTGCTAAAATTACTGTCCAATATAAGCAGTGGTGCTTGCAAGCTATTATGTACAAGAGAGCTCTGTTTACTGTTTAAGCAATGGCAATTTTAAAATAAATTGACTATTCATGTTCTTGATTATGGCTGGCATCAGTCTGTTTGTGTCTCAGGTGTTGTCTTATAAAATACATACTTTCAGGGAATGTTCTACAATAGTCATCAGTTGACCGTGACAACCACAAGGTTATAGAAGAAGAATCTTCCAGTTTTAAAATAAGTAACTTTTTCAACTCAGTAAATTTGATGTGGATGTCTGAGCAGCTACACGCTTTAAAGCAGCTGTCCATGCCTAAGGAGTTCTGATTTGACTTGCTTTTTCCTAATTAGTGGTGATGAAAACATGCAGCAAAGAAATCAGAATGGAAGAATTGGAAGTTTGCGCAGAATTGTAGGAGTTTGGTCTCATTGGTAAACCAGAGATGTAGTGGGGTGGTCTCCTGGCTGGAGTGCTGGAATAGATAGGTACAGGATGAAGAGGCTGGGAAGGGGGTATGTGTTGGGGGTGTGTCCTGTGGAGAGGAGCGGTCTGAATTCATAGGGCTCTGCTTTGAAATAGGTGATGAGTCACTTGAGAGCTTTTTGGATCAAGATCATTCAGTAGAATGATCATTGATAAAAATCTTCCAGCTTTATAGTGTTTTAATTTGAATACGAAGAACTGGAAACACTTGGCATCAGTAATTGCTTTTAAAGAACTTTTTGCCTCAGCCCCTTTGAGACCAGGGAGCTGTAAAGGGAGTATATAAATATATTATGAAGTATTTGCATATAATATTGAACAACTTGCATACTAGAGTTTAGAAGACTGATGTAAGGTATTCCTTCCCCTGCCTTGATATTACTGGATTACAGGGGGGAAAAGAAGTAAAATCATAGAAATGGGAAAAAGCAGATTCATGTGTAAGAAGGAGAGGTGGCAATAGATAAATTAGAACAATTGTGCTCCTTAAAAACTATTTATTGTTTTATGTTAAAGGAGGCAAGTAAGGCTGTGGAGTGAAAATCTGAAGAGGAATGAATGAATAAATATCTTCATAGAAGTCCAGATTCCTCTTTGGAATCCTGTTATCTTGACTTGAGAGGGGATATATTGGGGGCTTGTACATTTTTTGTTCTAAGATCAGTGGTCTTAGGAGGAATAGAAAGTGGCAAATGTGTGGCAGTAACACTGGGAAGTCCTGTCTTTCGCTGTGAGAAAAGGACAACATTTCTGCAGGGAGATTCTTCCCATTTTGAGGCATCCAGAGGGCTAATTGGCATCAAAAGTAAGTTTTGCCTGATTATAAAAGTTTGTAGGGTTAATAAGGTCACCAGTTTTCTAGGTACTGGAATAACCTGGTTTTGATTGCTTAACACTTACATTTTTGGGCCAGATTTAAAAAAAAGAAAGAACATTGAAGATTTGACCTCTTATATGCATCTATGAGCCAAATGTAGTTTTCAGTGTTCAGTATCCAATAATTCTTATTAATGTTTGTACAGGTCTCTCAAGAAAACATGGAAGATAACCTGTACTCTGGAATACAGCAAGCTGGAAATAAAATAGAGTTTTAGCATGTTTTTTAGTAGTGAGATACACTTGCTTTATCAAAATAAACAAAATAGAAGAATAGGTAGAGGCATAGCTAGTGTTTAAAGGGAATCACAGGCCTGCCTGATAATAAATAACTGTTCAAGAGCAATTCATCCTTGGGAAACGATTACCTCTGTCACCCAGCCAAGGTCAGTGGCACATTCAGTTAATAGCTACATCAAAGACAGAAGCATAAATTATAAGAATACCATAACTCCAAGTCAGTTTGGACAGAAAATTTAAAAAAAGAAATAAAAAATGCAGTTTGTAGGTCTCCCGTAGCCTTTTCAGGTTTTGCGTGAGGTTTTGTGGTCTCTTCTGTGATAGTTTTCACTGTTAATAGTTCTTTCCAAAATTGCTTCCAAGAGCCAAGGAAAATCAGATCTCGGTTGTGTTCTGATAACCCCAAGATGCTCTAGTCCATAACCAAAGGTCTGATTTTGTGCACACAGACGGTGTGTTGGTAAGCATGGAAGTAATTCTACTGAAAGGAATTTCACTACTAATAGTTGTCACTAAGTGACAGAGAGAATATTTGTCCTCAAAAGCAGGACCTTTCCAGTGCTGGAAGCATGTACACATGCACATGCCCTGGCAGTTGGACTCAACAACTAGTGCTGTCACAGTCAGTTTTTGTACATACATGAAAGTAGTAATTTTATTTGTGTCTTAAACAACCATTTTATAAGTTGAAATATAAACTTAAAGGACTTAAACGCTCCCTTCTCCTTTTGTGCCCCACTGCCCCAAGAGCCAGCAAGAAGCCCTTACCACTGCTTTTCTTGCAGCTTAATTTGTAGGATAGAAAATAATTCTTCTCAATAGGTTTTGCTTTGAAGTCTAACTTTTGAACTTTAATATAAGCTACAATAGTATATTGTTACATTGGCAAACAATTGGCTGAGACAATGTAATATGATTTTAAAGCTGTTTGCTCTTGCCTACTTTAATAAAAAAAGAAAAATAGCAACAGAAAATGTGACTAAAATAGTCCTGAATGATCTTAAGGCAAGATGATACTGTTACCACAAGAGAAACCTTGTTTCGTGTCACATGGGACTGTTGGGAATGCTCTTTCTGTCTGTAGCATTTTAAGGAAAATAAACAATCAGGTTGACTAATGTTTTGTGTTGCCTTCCACTTGTCTGTGTGTGTTCCCTTCATCTGTCTGTTGTATCTATTCAGACTGGAGATGGTCCGGGGCAGAGATCATGCTGCTTTTTCTGTCAGGATGAAAAGTAGTGACTCGAGGAACCTGTTTGAGTACATAATGTAATAATGTTTAATCACAATACAGGCAGGGGCTTCTTCCTAGGTATAGATCCTTCCATTTCATGTAGTATGACTTGTGGGGAGCAAAGGTATGAGTTTATTTTCTGTTTGCTTTGAATTTACAAATAGGCGGGTTTTTTTAGATTTGTCATGAACTTCATGAAGTAGAACGAGGTTTTATATATTTTTTAGGATACAATGGCTATGATATAGGGATAGGAAGGAAATGTGGCTATGTTAATCAAAGCTGTCAGCTCTTGTTGCTGGAGCACTCTTTGTATCAATATTTAAAGTGTTTAATAAAACATAGGCGCTTGTTCTCCTCTTTCTAGTCTGTAGTCATCTAACTGCACTGAAGTCAAGGAAAGTACTTTTCATGTGCACCACAGTAATGAGAATGATAGATTCTCTTCTGCTGAAGGTATCAGCATCTGGTAAGCAGTTTCTTTTCCTAGGTTGAAAAAGAAATCAGCGGTAGGTAATGATCTTCATTTAAAACTCTTGATGCACCGTTGGCAGCTTTTCCTGGCTAGCTCTGGGGCACCGGTTATCTTCAATATGAATTTTGGGTCAAAGTCTGTGTAAATTTATTTCTGTAGATCAGATAAGACTCTAATTCAATTTGCTTGTTTGAGGAGTGAGAGGATAATTTAGTCTCTTGGTTTTATTACATATTCTCATTTTGCAGCTCTATGTGAGTATATTAAAAATAAGTGAGATAGCTTGATTTTGCATGAGGCTAGGAAGTGCGGTGCCATCCTTTCAAACCACTGAAGTTTATGTTGTCTACTAAATGTATAAGTAGTTCTGCTGCATTTCCAAGATTCGATCCTACCTGATGTAAATCTTGGCAGCTGCATAATTAGAGACAGCCACACAGTGGCTTAGTTAGCTTGAGAAACAAGCAAGAATTTCACACTGAATTGAAATGAAAATTATGAGAGTTCACCTCAGCCAACTCAGG
Organism: Calidris pugnax; assembly: GCF_001431845.1. Taxonomy (NCBI): domain Eukaryota; kingdom Metazoa; phylum Chordata; class Aves; order Charadriiformes; family Scolopacidae; genus Calidris; species Calidris pugnax. Next base: position 9,784,287 of record NW_015090880.1, read on the forward strand.
CTGTCTGACTACTGTAACTACAATAGGGAAAGGAACAGTGCAGTTCTCGTGGGTGAAAAATACAGCATGTTTCACTGTGTTTCCGTAAGAGAAGATGTTGAGTACAGGCATCTCTGTAAAAATTAGTGCTGACAACTTTGCAGGAACAAATAGAAAAGTGTTTACAAGAAACATTTTAAAACTAATTAGAATGGAAAGCAGTTTCTAGGTCTGACACAGAAAAGTGATCTGCTGAACTTTCTTATTTTTTTCTCCTTTTCCCATTTATCAAAGAGATTTTTCATCATATTGCACATCTGCAGCCTTCAGAACAAATTCTGGCAGGACTATTCAGCGTCACCACGAGAAAGAGCCTTAGATATTTCCCCAGGATAGAAAAAAGCCAACCCCTATCAATTCCCATTTCTCAGACAGAATGATGCCTTTAACACTCTGTAATGAAAGTTTTTATATGTGAGAGGGATTACCAACATCAGCCTCTATTGTTCTTTGATGTGCCCCAAAAATATTACAGTAGGAGGTATTAAAGAATAAATTGTGGGAACTGAGTAGCCCCACCAGCACAGTTTGTCTCTTTGCCCTTAACCAATTTGTGTCAGGGTAAATTCCCTCCTTCGCTGGGCTTATTGAGTTTCCCTAAGCTTTTCTCTCTGTGTGTTTTATTGGGGTTTGGGTGTTTTGTTGTTTTTTTTTTGTTGTTGTTGTTAGTTTTATTGGGGTTTGGGTGTTTTGTTGGTTTTTTTTTTTGTTGTTGTTATTGTTGTTTTTAAGTTTCACATTTTCTCTCATGTATGTTGTTGACTACTTCTTCTGCATTCATTATCATTATTTCATAATTTAAGGAAAATAAGTCAAGAAGTAAAAATCTTGTGTCAGACTCCTCCATGCAGTGGAAGCAAACTTTCTCAGTCCTTCAGATGCAAAGAGATGGTTTTTTTGGAGGTTGTGTTTGAGTGTTGCTCAACTAGTATTTGTGTGAAAACCACTAAGTCTAAATCTTTAGGTATCAGCTGTTGCCAGTCTCTAGAGGATATTTGCTATGGCTTTTGGTTAGTGCACATCATTCCCCTACCAGTAGAATTATATTCAAAACAAAAAAAAATTTTAAATTCCTGTATTTTGAGCTGTAGTTTGTCTGTGTTCTCTGCATATTGGGATGAATATACAGAACAATAATTTCCCTGATAGTTCTCAAAGAAACTTGACATACAGAAAAATGAATATGAATTATGTATTTTTTAACTATTTCCTTTATTGTAGAAAATTAATTCACATATGACTTAAAATATAAGGATGAACTGAAAAATAAATAGCTGCATAAATGATGTCATGAAACTGGAATGGATACATTTGAATATTAGCCTGAAACGCAGTTCTGGATCCAGAGCTCAGATGTGATATGCTTAAATTTAAAATTTTGAATAATTTAAAATTTATCCTGTCCCTTAGGGAACACTGTACCTTTCTAATTTTTAGTAATGCAGAAATATAAATTGAACAGAGCTCACTCTTTAACTTTTCTTACTGTTTTTTTTGTTCCTGCTTTGTGAGAGAAGATCAAGATTTAAGCCTTGCCTAAAGGGCTGCTAATCCATTTTCTCTTGATCTTTGTGCCTGTTTCCGAGAGGCCAGAATACTGACTGTAAGGCTGATAGGTTTCTGGGTTCTTTTCTTTGCTTTTCAGTCCCTAAAGAGTCCAGGGCCTCTTGCTAAGATAGTTCTTTTTATACTCTGTAGTTAAAAGTAAGCTGCATTTTAAGAAAAGACTTATGTTTTTAAACAAATGAAGACATGGTTTGAGCAGAGGTGTTTATACAACAGTGTAATCATTATAATGGTTCTCTTCAGGCAAAGTGAGACATTTTAAATAAGGTCTTTTCCTATTCAAAACTCTGGAATCATTAGATTGGGAAGCTAACAAAGTTCAGTTTTAAATTCTAAAGGCGTGCAGGGTTTGTGTGTGTGTTAGGAGTCAGTAGTCTTTGCTATTTTGCCTGCTAAATGTGGGCAATCCATTTCTTTGGCTCTCAGGAGACCTGCCTCACTCCTGTTATTCACTGAATTGGTCTTTGGCATTGGCCAAATCATCTCTCACTCTTGAGCCTCTCTTTGTTAATCCATCTCTTCAGCTTGTTGAATTAGATGGCAAATTCTTTTTCTTTCTGATGATTATGCTGAAGCTGCTGCTTAGCATTCCTGATTTAGCTAAGATCTTAGTTTTCCTATGACACTGAGAAATGACTTCTTTTGTCTCCACACCCTAATGAAAGGAGCATAAAGAAAGCAGGATCCTCACAGTGTTCTGCTGGAAATGGCTCTCTGGACCAGACAATGTTATAATTTTCCCTCAAAAACTTAAGGCTGGATGTGAGTGTGTAGGTAACCATAGAGACATGTAGATACAGTCTGTAACGGCTGGTTTTTTGCAGAGATTTCATAATGGGACTTCTGCTTCCATTTAAGGTGTTTAGAGCCCATGACCTTGTATGTTGTTGCTAATCACTGCTAGCTGAAGGTGCTGACAGGTTTCTGGATGGAAGGTACAACTGCTGTGCGTTATCCCAAAGATGGCCCAAAGAAATTATTCCCATGTAAATAACTTGTAAATTGGGTTTATAGTTTGTCAGGAAAGTTGGGTTATTTGGAGATAATAGTATTTTTTTAAATATACGTTTCTTGTTGCAAGAATTCCTATCAGGTGAAATGTAACTGGGATCTGTATGTAGGCTGTTTTTCTTATATGGAACTTGATTATCTTTCTTTTAAAATATGTTTTAGACTTATCTTGGAACACATTGGATTACACAGGTCTGTAAGAATTGCATCCACCTTTCATCCTAACCAGAGGTAGGATGTGGATAGTATGTGCCAGCGTACCCTTGTAGGAAGGCTTTTTCTGGAGTAACTTTCCACTGAGATTCCTGGAGACTTGAATGAGACTTTTCACAGGCCTTGCACCAGCCCTGTAGGATGTGGATACACATTTCAGAAACTGGCAGAAACACACTTTTACTGTTTTTCTTTATTCCCCAGAATCATACAGCCATTACTGTAATGGAATATAAGCGGGCATGCTTTGATCTACATTAAAGACCAAAAAAAATGCTGCACTTTTCTGTGGGTTCTGAGTTGGCATGTCATTCCCTAAAATTTTCAAATGTTTTCTGTTTAGAATAGTGCTTATATTAGATGGCATTGAAATTCATCAGAAGCTCCAGCATATGTTTGAGTGTTGTCTGGAATGTCTGGAATAGGAATGCCTAAGTGCATTTCTGAATCAATCTCCAAACTCCAGAAACATTGGTTTCTTCTGCCTGGAGAGACATTGTGACATATGGTGGTGACAGTGGCAGCTGAATCTTTCTGAAAACTCAGAAATACGTTGTATGAATTATGTCATGAATCTAATTTTGAAAAAAAAAAAACTGGGGATAAAAAGCCACTGCTCTGTGTGGTGGCTTATACAACTCTCTAAGGATTAATCAATTTTTCTGGTACTGGTGATGAGCAGTTGTACCTTGTGATAGTTTGGTAGCTGGTAAGTGATGGAATTCCAGACAATACAGACATTTAACCATCTGTCTTGTTTGTTTTCACTTGAATAAGCTTTGCCCAGTTCAAACAATTAATTTTGGAAGAGCCTGAAGAGAGAAAAAGCCAAATACGTGTTTGCTTTTTTACAAAACAAAATATTTTACTTAGTTTTAAGTATTGTTTACACTATAATCAGCTTTTTGAATTTAGTTTTATACCTGATTGCAAATAAAGACATATGTGACGACCAGCCTTCTGACAGACATCCTAAACTCTTTAAGTTATATTTTGAAAGTAAAAATAAATTACTGTTTTTCTGCTTGTGCTGGCAGACCTTTTTGGCACTGAGAAAAGAGGCTACATACCAAGTTTTTAAAAAGGTACAAAGATAATGTTGATTAATGTGGGTTATTATGTAAGTACTGGACTAGCATTCATAACAGAATCAAAGGTGTAACAGAAATTAAACTTGCATTTAATTTTAATTACAAATTACCTCATTTACTTAGTCCCCTACCACACCTGTCTGCTCGATGATCCTTATTGTGACACTAAAAGCATCAAAATAACAGTGAACCTGCTCTGTACAGCAGAAGGATTGCTTAAAGGAGCTATTTACTAGTTTAGAGAGGCAGGTACCAGTTTGGTCACTTTAGTCTGGCTTCCATAGTCACTGGAGAAAGCCATACAACTTCCCCAAATTAATTCATAGTTGAATTAGATCTTTTAGAAGAATGTCTTATCTTGATTTGTTAAAAAGTACTCTTGATTGAAAATAACTGCTCTTGGTAATTTATTCAAGTAATAAATTATCCTTAAGAAAAATACGCCAAACAAAACATCCACTTAATTTCTTGTCTGATCTTTTTTAATAGTTACCATTTTCCATCAATAGAAGCTTTTATACCTTTGTGTTTCTAGATTGTGAAGATCTGTGTAGCTGCTTTTGCACTCAAAACACTCCTCAAGCTTCCCTTCGATAAGTGAGATAGATGGAATTCTGTGCCCTTTTGCAAAATATGTTTTCTAACTGAATTGTTGTGTTTGTCTCTCTCAAATATTCTTCAATGTATGTACCTGATTGAAAAAATTATAAATCCTTGAATGAGACCCTTTTCCAGCTGTGTCTGTACCATTGTCAAATATAGAAAATTTAACATCCATTTGTGTGCTTGGGGAATTTCCTGTGTGCACATCCAGTGATGATGCTAAACCTTTGCTGCAAGTTATGTGAGATTAATTCTGATGACTCTAGGTCTTTTCTAAACTGCTAATTCTCAGTGTAGTTTCTTGATACACAAATATGTGTAACACTTTTTATTAAACTTGATGTTTAGCACAGCCTCTACTCTTCTTTGCTCAGCTTTCCCAGTCAAGCCATTTCCTTGCTTAGCATTGGTGTCGTATTGTATTTTAGTGCATTTTTCAGTCTGTTACGAGCAAGCCTTGTCTGTAATGATTTTTTTTCTTTAAAATACCAGTAAGGATGTAAATACGGGGTTAAATGAAGAAGTTTGCAGTGTTCAGCTAAGACCAGATGATCCTTATTTACAGTTATTTATTGATGTCTATTAATGATTTTTTTTTTTTTTTTGCATTTTGTGTATTTCATGTTGACTTTGCGTAATTCCAGTTTTTTAATGAACATGTTATGGGCTGCTAAGTTGTTTTCTGGAAACATGTATCGTTTTGAAGATGCAGCCTTTTTATCAGTCAAGCTTTCAAACACATTAAAAAAAAACACCAAAAACTTAGATTCCAGATAGCTAACTTTATTTCTCATAAATCCATCTTGAATGGCATTAGTTCTACTTTATTTTAATTGCTTATTAGTAAAGTCATATATGAACCATTCCAGTATCTTGCTATTAGCTGCTTTCAGACTAACAAGAATATAATTACTTGACTTGACAATTTGTGGGTTTTGGTTTTGCTTGCTTGTTTTTTAAAGCTTAGCAACGTAATCTTTTCCTAACATTCTTGATGCTGCTGAGTAGCTGACTGAAAATTCTAGGATGCTGCTTATCCGGATCCATTTAATTTCAGCAACTGTTGATTAATTTTCTGTTCTTAATTATTGTATGAAGCACCTGAAACTGCATCATCTAGCTTCTTCCTGAAGACCAATACTTGGTGAATAATTCTGGGTTTTTTTTCTGGATTATTATTTCTATTAATATTTCTGTCACAAACCATGCAACTATACAGCTCACTTATAAATTTTGTGTTCTTAAAGAAATCTTTCTTAGTGTACCAAACTATGCTGGACATTCATTTTTCTCCATTTTAATTTTTTCCCTGGTGAATTATGCGGTTTCTTAGTCCAGACTCAGTTGTATTGCTGGAAATGGCTTTACATTCTTCTAATCACTTGTGTATCTTTCACTACTTAAAACCAAGGTAGTTTATTTTTTCTTTTTAAGTCAATCTGACCTAATTTCTGCTTGAGTTATGACTTTCCAAGAGCTTGCAGCACCCTGTTAAACCATGCGTGAATTTGTACACCCCAAATCACTTGTTCTTGACTGAATTTCATAGTGAACAATTCACAGTTTTTATTCAAGTTTCCATAATTGCTTAGTTTACTGAATATTTAGTTTATTGTCACTTTTTTTGTTCTTCTGCACTGTGGGTATTTACACTTTTTTTGTACATCTGAATCTTAACTTTACCTACAATTTTGGTAGATTTGATAGATCAGTCTATTTCTTTGACTATAGCTTGTCACATTTGCTTCAATTTCATAGTAACTTTTTGAAGAGAAATGTGAGCAAATATAGGCAAACGAAAAGTACTGTTAAAAGTTGGTCTGCATTTGAGGTGTCGGTATTGCCAGGCTAGAAAATCATAGAATCATGGATCATCTCACAGAGTGGAATCAGTATATGTTCAGTGGAGCTGGTGTGGCTGCTGAAGGGCTCGGCTTCCTGTTCAGAGTTTACAAACAATCATAAGAAAATTCCTATAACACTTGTCCTTGGGGACGGACCTTCTGGTGCTTAGAGAAAATATTTGTGTATATACCACAGAAAACAAGCAGGTTTCATTGACAAAGGAACAGTCATGAAAGGGATACAGTCTGGTATACTGTAGCTTGTTTCTTTCATGAAGTATGAGTTTGATAGGTGAATGGAGTTTGGTTTGGAGGTGTATATGTTAAGGAAAATATTCACAATTTGTCCTAAGTATTTTTGACAGTATAAGTAAATCTAGAAATCTATTTATAATTTGTGATAAGACACGTCTGATAGATAAATTTTTCAAGTGAACTGATTTGGAATAGAGATTTTGAGATAGAAGTTCACACATTGAATGCTGAACAATACTATCCATAGATTGTAAATTCGAGTGTAAGCTTGATAAGCACAATCATAGCGCGATCCTTCCTCACTTGAATAATTGCCTGAGAAAAATATGTTCCTGGGACATCTTGGTACAAAAGCACATTTGAGGATAATAAGTTTTTATTTTAGAGCATTATTTTTTCCAACTGATATGAGCACAGAAATTCTGCTTTGGTTTGGTCTTGCTCTTCTTGTATATGAACAATTTTCTGCTATAGAACTAAAGTATAATGTGCCAGCTGTGGCAGTGAAAGGGAATGCATACTGCTGAAAGTTAATCAGATGACACACAAAAAAATAACTAGTATCATCTTAGGGTTATTTTTGATTGCAGAAATAGCTCTTTGCCCTGAATAGTTCAAATAAACAAATAAACAATGAGTTAATGGAATAAATTAGAAGGGGATTAGTAGTAGATGACCTTTATTCATCCAAGGAATGTCAGAGAGCTGTATATACCACTTAAGAATTAAATTTTCTGGTTTTCATAATATTTCATGTTATTGTTTTGGTATGCTCATGTTGAAAGAATCTTAAGTATGTGTTTTTGAGTGGGATAGGTATATCTATCATCTGCTCATGAAATAGGCAAATTTGCTATAAATTCTTTTAAATATTAAAATAGATTGTGGAGAATTTACCTAGTTTAACTTTATGTAAGTGAAGTGGCACTAAACGATAGCAGAGAAGACTAGATCTACAATATTGATAAGTAGGATTTCTGAGAACATGTCCGTTGGTGTGATGGGAATTCTTCAATCCTGTGAAAAGACTTTGGATTGTGCTTTTCCTAAATGAAACCAAAATAAACCGAGAAATTAATTTAAAACAGTGTTCATTCAGAAATAATTAAGCATGGCAACATTTTTATCCAATGCATTCAAGAATTGTATGTAAATACATATTGCACTTAGGCTACTGTGCTCTACAGTATAATGGTTTTAGATGCCTTTAAATGCAAACTGCTGCTGAGGTTTGATTGCTGATTTGAGGTAATACTTCACTTGTGTTTGGAAAACAAACTCCTCTGGGGAAATCAATATTTGTCATGTCAGATTCCATACCTGGGTTTGTTGGGGGACAGCGTTGCCTCTGGGGAAGAGCTGATCGTTCCTATGCTACTGTATTAGCAAGAGCTATTTGCCAAATAAAGGCTTGCTCACTCCAGATTCATCTATCATCCTGCTCTCTTCTGTCTTCTCCCTCAACACACCCTGTACCAGGATGGGTAAATTCTACATTGTGAACTTGAGACAGTAACAGCTCTGGCTCCTGGTGCCTTGGCTTGTTTCCTGTGCACCCAATAAATGTGTGACTGCGTATGTTTGTGTTCAGTAGGGATAGGGAATACCAGTGTGTGGGAAAGCTAAAGGGGATAGTAACTAGCTGGAGGAACATGCTTTACTGAGATTTTTCTCCAACATAGAAATAATGACAAAATGGGTGCAATAGAACTGCCTCTTTTTCTTCGTATTGTTGAGTGGGCACAGGCATATATATCTGTGCGCCAAATGTTAGTAAAATAAATGACGTGCTAATAATATGCTGTGATATTTCAGAATTCTCCCATGAAGTACGACGCTCCAAATAGTTCATCATACACATATTTCTTCTTTAAATTAAAAGGTGTTTTGCAAATTTAGCCAGCTTTTCTCTATGTACATGTAGAAACTGGAGAAAAAATTTACACCGCCCAGTGAATTAACTCACTGTTCATCTGACTCGGGTAGGCACAAGCATGGTTCCCTTAATTGTGCCTTTCGGAAGGTAAATCTCCTGCAGAAAAGGGTCATTGTGCTCTCTTTGCTCCCACATGCAGAACTACAGGTGTTCACTATGAGGGAAGGTGGCTGCTCCACAGATCCCTTTTGAGTTTGAAATCACATTTCAAGAGATGCAATTGCCTCAGGGATGACTTGTGGGATTATGCATCTCTTTCATCTGAGGTTACTCATCCCAAATTGCTAATTCTGCAGAGTGGCTTCTTTATCAATATTGCAAAGATTCTCCAAAGTGTACTTGCCTGCTTTAATAGTGCAAATGTCCAGGGCACAGGCGCAAACTGAGAAGCTGCATCTGAGCAAATCCTGTACTGTATGTTCAGAAGAGATGCATATCAAAGTACTTTGCTTTGTAAAAGTAATAATTTTGAGTAAAGTATTACCTGAAGGAATAGAGATTAGCTATTGCTATAGCAACCTGTATACATTCTTCAGTTAAAACAATGAATTACTAAATATCAGTCCTACATCTTAAAGAGTAAGGCCCAAAATTCCATTCTTTAAATTTAACGTATAGGTCGATCACTGCTTGGAACATACATGCTGCATATAGAACTGGAATGTTTTCCTACATGCTTCTACCTAGCGGTTGATTTCGACTTTCTATTTAGCAAAGTGCATTAAGAGTGTGTTACATGCAAAAAATAAAACAACAAAAGAAAATCTCCAAGTGTTTTAATCACTTGCAATATTATATCAGGAAATGTTCAGGTTTGTGGATGTGGGTTTCTGTGCTTTAAGGCGGTAGCAGTGTGATACTGGAAAGTGAACTCCTATAAGGGCTCTTGAACAGGTCAAAGGGGAGTGTATAGAGAGCATGTTGGATTGCTAACGGGTAGAACCTTCACTCAACTAGTGCAATGCAAAGTTAATAAGCATACATTAAAATAAGAATCAATTATCAAGAATGATACTAAATAACCTGTATTAACTCAGGTTAGATTGTTAATGCAATTACATCAGAGAACACAAGAATAAGAATTAGTTGTTAAATTTTATGGTCAAAGAAATTCTTTCCTTGGAAGTGATCACTTATTAAACTCACTTATTTGTGAAGTTTTAGATTTTTGAAGATTTAACTGATGCAGGGGACAGAATGATATGTGTCTGGAAATTCACATGTTGATACACATACATCTGTACAAACATCTTGTTTAATCAAACAGCAAAATAGAGCTAGTTTACCTATTTCTACTGCACAGGAAGGTTTTTCCAATTCATTGCAAGAGGCATGTTGGGAGAACTTGATTACAACAATAATGAAAGGAGCTTTTTTCTTCAGGAAACTTTCTTCTCCAGGAGCTTCTGGCTTCAAACTGGAAGAGGGTAGATTTAGATTAGATATTAGAAAGATTATTTTTTTTTTTTTTTTTTTT
>NW_015090880.1:9794331-10020921 GCF_001431845.1 Calidris pugnax
TTTTTTTTTGCTATGAGGGTGGTGAGACACTGGAACAGGTTGCCCAGGGAAGTTGCTGAGGTCCCGTCCCTGGAGGTGTTGAAGGCCAGGATGGATGGGGCTTTGAGCAGCCAGGTCTAGTGGGAGGTGTCTCTGCAGGGACTTGGAACTAGATGAACTTCTAGGTCCTTTCCAACCTAAACTATTCTATGATTTTTCAGTGCACTTGTAAGTACTTTCAGTGAACGGGATGTGGTTATTTTGCTGGTGCAATCATGCAAGGAAGTAGTGGAAGAGGATGGGAAAAATACAGCCTTCCATGTTTCTAATGATTTTTAGGAAGACAGTCTATGGCAAGATGCCGTCTAACAAATTGAGGGAGTAGTACTTATCTTACAGAAGAGCCTGCTGCCCCATAAGACCTGTGATGTTTTTGGTGGAAACCTAATGATTTTTTTCTTCAGTGTTTGTTCATAATCTACCTTTTTTTCCCCCATATTGAAGAACAAGTTTCTGGGATTCATTGTTGAATGTCCATCCTTGGAGATTCAGCTGGCCAAAGGCAAGGTTGAGATGATCTAATGTTTGAAATAGTTATACTTTTGTCATAAGGTTGGAGGCAGCACTTAGAGATCCCTTCCAGCCAGCATTTCTAGATTGTGGAGGAGTTCTAATAAAAATAGCTACTACTTCTTTCTGCACCTTTGACTTGCTGATCTTCTAACGCTGGGGGGGAGAGGGAAATGCACAGTATATCTGGTTGTATTGCTGTCAGAAAAATAACATTATTAGCTAACTGAAAGTTGAAGGTAAGTGGTATTTTGTTGATTTGTTTGTTTTGGCCATGTTATCATTTTTGGTTTTTTATGATTAATGATTAAATTTTTTGATATCATTCCAGTTTGACTTAGTGAAAGATTTCCTGGCAGGGGTGGGAACTTTTAAAGATTCTACAAGTCATAACCTTGAAATATGTTAAGATCTCCATAGTGTTTTCTTATGCAATGTTTGTGTTCTTGTTGCTGTTTACTGAAATTTGGTTTCTTGGCAATAAAGCACTTCTTTGAGAGAGGAAAATTGAGAAAGCTTTCTATGGATTTTTTTTTTCCTCTTTTCCAAAAGCTCATAAAATGAGAAATACCCATCCATTTAATCAATTTTTAATTTAATTTAATTATAGGTTAAAGGTGATTAAATTATAGGTTTTTCTTTTTTTTGGGTAGAAAACATTAGAACATTTACAAGACTTCTGGTTTCTGGATAAATTTTTACCATTTCAAGATGCCAGAGCTTAGGTTTCTCAGCTACATTTTCCCTTTTTTCACAAGACCAGATATTATGTGACCCTGCACTTTGGTACATTCTAACAGATTTTAAATAAACCTTTTCTAAATTAGTGAAAGAAAATGAGAAAATTTCCAGGGAAATCCCTTGCTAGATAGCACATCTGTCAGTGCATTTCAAGCTGGAGTAATTTTCATCAGTTTCCATCAGCAGTTTTGTTCAAAACTCAAATAAAATGTTTGCCAAGGGCAAATACAGTTATTTTAGAGCATATCTCAAAACTTTAAGTACCAAATATTTTACTGTTGGAAGTGTAATGTCCCAACTTATAACAACAATGAACTAGTTAAATAAAAAACTAAAAGTAGCATCTAAAATGATGCACAATAGTGTGAAAATCTCTGGAGACATTCTGTAAGAAAAGTGAAATAGAAATTACTACCCTTTCGCGTACTGATAATACGCAGAGATGTTTGTCTTCATCACTAGCTGAAAATGTGGCATATCACTATGTAAATTTGGTTTTAGTCCTAATTAAATATTTAAATATGTTAGCTTTCTGGTGCCCTTTTGAGAAGACGGAATATTCTAGGTACAACATCTTCTGGCTTTATATGTTATAAATACATAAGATCTGTTGACAAAATATAGTGAATACTGTGATTTTGAACAAAAGTGTCTTCTAAGTACTCTCTGAAGACAGATAGCTTAGCTGGAATATAATAGACTTCACTTAATTTGGTGATATTTAAGACCATTGATAACTTTACACAGATAAAAATAGTTAAAAGAGAATATTATATTCTTCAGGTTTTGTACAGTTAGTGTCTGGGAAAATATTTTTTCAAATGATCAGTCAATATGTGATCACTTTCAAATGATTTAATAATCAGAAATTTCATTTTAACTTGAACACATTATGCTATTTTAGTACTTGAGTTCTAGGAAACTCCTTGAGCTGAAACTTGCAGGATCTGGTTCCAATCTTCTATTACTAGGTCTAACTCTTCTTGCTTTTAATGAGCAGCCTACGTGTCATCTAAATGAAATCAGGACTGGAAACTGTCCCGCTTCCTTGGGTCTGCTGTCCTGAGTCAGATGGCAGGACTGTTTGTTTAGGGCTCTTTCTGCAAGAGCTGTGCTGTTGGAGGGCTCTTGCAATGGTATCCTTTACCTTGAGACTTACTGTGCAGTCTGAGGAAGGAGATGGTTGTCACTGGAAAAGGACTTGCATATAAACCCTCACAAGATCAGCCATCACCTGCTCCAGTAACATGCAGAGGGGCTTCTCTTGGAGGAGGAAGGTGGTACTGAGCTTGTTAGGGAGATGCTCCTTGATTCCCATGTGCATTTCTTGCTTAATTTCTGCCTGATTTATTTTCACAGGAACTAGCAGAGGAAACATGTCAGCTGCTGTTATTGTTGAGTATTAAAAATGAATGCCTTTGATAAAAATTGAAAGGACAGATCCCTTATATATTTTTTTGTTCCCAAGTCTCTTATGGTAATGCATAGTGTTAACAGAAGTAGCACTTGGACCATTTCAAGCAATTAAAGAGAAAATTCAGTACAAGCCCTGCTGAATTTACTAAGCCTAGGCAAGCTTGGCATTTTATTTTTCTAATGGATTTTTTTTAACCAAGCTTTGTTTATTACCACTTGTGCATGGAAATCAGAGATTCACAGTGAGATCATAATTCATTCTTTGTATATAAATATTACACGTACAAACTGCATGGAGAGAACATTATTAAGAATGTAAAAGCAAGCAGTAAGAGGGCGTTAACATTAAGGCTGGCGTTGTGACCTAAATTCAGTTTCTTTTATGTGTATGCATTATGAATATAAAAGCACATGATACTTTTCCAAAAAACTTCTGCCTTAGTACACTAGATGGACAGTATTCAATTAATAAGCAGCTATGCAAGATGTTTTATTCTCAGTGTATGATGTGTGGCCCTAAGTCTTATTTACAGCACATCGTTCTGACGCTGCTCAGAAGTCAGAATTGTTAATTTCCTCATAGGCTTTTCCGTGCCGCTCATCACTACTGTATCCAAGTGCTTCACAGGTTTTAAATTAAATTTATCTTCACAAAACCCCAGTGAGGGATGCGGTATTATCTCTATTTTACAGATGGGGAACTGACAGAGATTAAGGTCAGAAAAATTCACCAAATTTGAATTTTTAGAGCCCTTAGATCATATAATAGGTACTGTGTATTCAGAAAACAGCACTCACTACTTGAGCTTCAGGTGTGTTTTTCTTGTGTCTAGGTATCTCCCCCAGCATCTGAAGTGTGTAAACTGAACATTTGCATGGCACTACTGATTGGTGAGGAAAAGTTTGTATTTGATACTTTGTGTAGTATCACACAGGAAGACACAGGTTCTCTGAAAGCAGCAAAACTTCAGTGAATCACCTGCAGAGAAGAGGCAGTGGGTCCTGTTGAATTCTCTAATACATGACCATTTCTTAATGGTAGCACATAAACTGGGATTATGTGAGACATCTGAATTCTCATATTTGTCAATTTGATTGTTTGATTTTTGCAATGGAGAAAGATTAACTGGATCACAAATTTCAATATTCCTAATTAATTTGGGAAATGAATATTAATTGAGAAACCATATTGCCTAAAGGGCAGTACTATCTTTTTTATTATAAATATTAAGAGGATATTTCCAAATGTACTTTCATTTATTTTCATAGTATATTCAGATTTCTTTCTTCTATGAAGACATTCTAAATACCAGAAGATTCATGAGTGAGTGTGGCAAAGTACTATTCCTCTGTTTGGGATAACTTTAATTTAATCGGTGATTTGTATGTGTTATGTCCACATTTGTATAGCAAGTACACTTACATTGACCTGATTTTACTTCTGTTTTCTCTGTTGGCAGTTTACTTTATGCCAGTTCTTTTTTAAGGCTTGCTGACTGCTAGAAGAGCAGCATAGATGATTCAAGATAACACCTTAGTTTTTCATAGTCCTTTAAAACCAGCAGTATGCATTTGAACTGAGGATAAATGCTTGTGAGTCTTTCTGTTAATTTTGGAGAATTTCAATTTTATTAGATTGGCCAATGAAAGATTTTTATGGTATCCTTTTCTGGCAATTTGTGCTCTCCTAAGTCTATATGTGCTTTGTTCTCTTATCCATAAGATGGATATTTCTATATATTTTTCCAAAGTTCTCTGAAATTTTTAGCTGACAATGATTAGAGAAGTTAAATGTTTCTTGTGTTCAGCTTGGCTCTGCCTATCAGAGCAGTGGCTATGGATGTTGTAACTGCCTAGCTAGTTAAAGAAGCAGTTTCATTAAACACCTTTTTAGTATTAGCCTACCTTTGGCTTGTTGTTAGACTACATTCCTCATATTGCACCAAGTGCATAGCTTGTATGGGACTGGAAGGCTACTCTGTGTGTAGACAGTTGGGAGGTTTTGTCCTGACTTATGAAGTGCACTTGCATAGGCCAATATATGTCATATAACAACAAGAGAAAATGTATTTTTCTATAGTTTCAGTCAAGGTCTCTTTTGTTGACAGTTGTAGCTCTTTCCAGGCTGCTTAGAACTAGCTATTCCCAGAGCTTTATGGTATTGCTTGGACATGATGTACAGCACAACTTCTTGCTAATGAGGAAAAAATGAAAATTAGTGAGAACTTTGCTTGACTAAGTACAATTACCTACTGGGTAGCTTGTGTAGTACATATATGTAATGTAAATGACCTCTTAAATAATAAAGACCAGGCAAATTACGTTCATTATTTGTGTAATGCTAGTCCAAAGTTTTCAGTAGAAATAACCAGTTTATGCCTGCCTTCTTTAAAATATTTGATACTGGTTCTCAAGCAGTCGAGGCTGCAAGTGGAGGGCTGTGGAACTGAGGTAGCATCTTGTGTTAGGAGTTATCTGTCCACTGGAAACCACTGCAGTCAGGAATTCACAAATAAATCACAGCTTCAGCTTTGACAAATGGGAGCCAAATTCTTGAACTTACAGAGGGATCTGCAGTTGACTTCTCTGCCAGTTTGCTATGCTTCAGACTAAATATTCATCCTGCAGATTGTAGATTAAGATTTAATCATGTCTATAGATTTCTAATTACTCATGAATATCTTATTACAAAGCCTTGCTGGCAAGGAACTCCTAAGCACTTTCAGTAGATTATACAGAAATTTGTTCCAGAATTAGTTGCAGAACAGTCATCTGGCACCCAATTCTTGTTTAAAATGTTATCAGGTTTACTGACAAATGAGAACATAATACTGTCTCAGTTATTCTAATTCACTGTGTGACCATAAATGTTTTTTTTAATCTTGAAAGTTAAAAGGAGTAACAGTAAAACACTTTTTTGTTGATGCCTGAAGTGATGCAAAGTTGGAAAGGAAGCCAGAAATACAGGAAAAACATACAAAATTATTTGCTTGGTTTATGGCTTGATTATGTGACTCATGCAATTCTGTATGCTGAGACTAGGTAAAAAAATAATTGTGTAGACTGTTGCCTAAAAGGAAAAAAAAATTCAGGAACCTTGGGGTAATTACAGATAGATTAAAATGTATATTTTTCAGGATATTTGGCAACCATAAAGTAAAAAGCAAGCTGGATAGGGGTGTGCATATACAGTTAAGTGTTATAAGTAGTACATGCTATGACATACTGATGACATAGGACCATTAAAATGATACACTTGTGGAATTTATATGCACTTGAAAACATTCTTGTGTTTATAGAAACATTTTAAGTGGTCCTTAATCTTTTACCAAAGAAGATGCAGATTACTGAAAATGCAGATTTAGGCTTTTACCACAATATGGCTTTGGTTTTGACTTCTCTGCATTTCTGCCACAAATGTTACAATGGAGAAAATACCTTATTACATCTATGTTTTTGAAATTTGACTTTAAGAATATTGGCAAGATTATCTTTGACGTCTGTTGCGTGTGTAAATTAATCAAAGGATAAAATGCTAGGGTTGTGTTAAGTCCTGATTCTGAAAGTAACCTACTGAAGCTAGAAAACCATGTGATATGTTTTAGTGGTTAATTTGCTAAGAGCTCATGTCTGCAGTGGAAAAAAGACTTGAAGGCAATTTAAGGTGAATGTCTTTAAATATAAAATGTGCTTGAGAGATGCATGCAACAATGATGGCTATTTCAGCAGGTAGATGCCCTACCTAGATGAGGCTTGCTGTAGCATTAAGGCATTGCACAGAAATTATTATCCTCTGTTTATCCAATTTGGGAGCCTCAGTTTCACTACTGTTACTTCAGGACACCACACCACAGCCTGTTCTCCGCAATCCAGACAGTTGAATACAGGGAGTGGATTCACTCGGAGAGATATCTCGCTGTAGTGTGGTTTTCTAGAAAATATGAAAATCAATTTTTCCCCAGCATGATTGTATTCATGGCTGTGTTTCAAACAAAATTTAGTCTTAACTGGACAAGCACTTAATTGATCTTTTTTTTTCATAAGCTTCTGTCACCTTTGTTTTGAGGTCTGCATCCACTAAAGGCAAACCTCACATTGGCTTTAGACAAGGATATTGGGCTCTTTGGGTGGTGAAGCAGAAGGAAAGTTGTCAGGACTTTGGCTCTTTGGTGAAGCAGAAGGAAAGTTGTCAGGACTTATTGTTAAAATCTAAACCAGCTAGGGTTAGTATCTTACTGGGCTAAATCTACTGCATGTGTGTATTAGATAACAGGAACTACAAGCCACATTTTCTCAAGTGAAAATATCTTGGGAAAAGGGGCCATATTCAGTAAATAGATGTATTTTGATATAACCCTAGTAGTGTCGATTTTCTGCTACCAGATATGCAAGATTTCCTGAAATATAATCACATAAGACTGGCCTATTTTTCTCTAAATTTGGTTAAGTCATCATGTTCAGAATTATCTAACCAACCACAGTAGACTGTAAGTAGGTTCCTATCATGCTTTAATGCTGGCTTGGCACGAGAGAGTTTGTTTCCCTTTCCAAAATTTGCTTACTCTTTCTGTTGATTTGCAACCCAGTTATCATTCAACATTACCTTGTTGACAGAGTAGCTCACAGTGCACTGTTCAAAACTGCAGCAAGCTGGGAGCCCTGCCACAGGTACCTTTGGGAAAGACAGGGAGGTGACCAGAAACCAGGAATATTATTTGACATTTTTTGAACATATGGTCAAGTATACGGAGAGCATTTGTGGAAAATCAGAGCGAATTTGTATGTGGAGAAGGGAAGTTAAACCTAGAAAAATGTACGTTCTCTTTTTCTCAGACAGATTCTTTTACTCATGACCACCTTTCTTCAAATAGTTCACTAAGGCTGTTTTTTGGAAGATTTGCAAACCATTTTGTGCGTTTACACCTATTTTCTCAATTTTTTCCCTATTTCTCATGCACTATTGTTTGCATGCAGTTTGTAGTCATAGTGGCTTAAATGAACCAAAAATAGTCATGCATGCTTGTATTTCACCAGTGACTATTGTTAAAACATTATGTTTTTTTAAAAGTCTTAACAAATTTCATCGTTATAACAGCACTTCATCTTTTAATTTTGTAGTATATAATTAGATACCTACATGTATGGTGTTGGTTATATAGTTAGACTGTACAGTTAGAACAGTCCGTTTTAGGGCAGTGGCCTTGACCTGCTTATCATGTTGGGACAGTCTTTTTCTTCCAACCCTTCTGGGCTGGCTACTCAGCATGTGCAGAATTAACCATAATTAACCACAGCACTGCTGTAACTCACCTGGCTGCGATACCCCAAGGGCCATGGGGGAGGGCTCTCATTCTTGTGGAGGGGAACAAAAAGAGTTGTGGGAAAGATGGGGACATAAATTCTTTGAAGCGAGGCTTCCTTAATTCCAGTGTCCATGAAACAGCTTAGTTTAAATGGCTTTATTTTTGGAGAGCATGTACATATAGAAGATGGTAAAATGAAAGCTAATGGGATGTCTTAAAGATTCCAGCATCAAGCATTAGATATAAATGCACTATATGTAAATGTAAAGAACCCACTATCTAGTAGTATTAGGTATATATGAATGTAAATCTGACAATAAATTTTCATTAAATGACTCTTTTAATCTATATGCCTGAGGAATTGTTAGGTAAAGTACAGTATCTGCATTTTCCTCTAAATGTTTGTGTTACGTTTATTAATTCAGCAAGATAAAGTACTTGTGGAGACACTTGGGTATAGCAGGAAATGCTCCAAATATAATAAATTTGTAGTATTACAGAGGCAAAACCATAGTCTAATATTAATACGTTGCATTCAGAATGAAATTAAGTATTATAACACTAATCCCAGACTACTTCTTACTGTTTGTGTCTTATTTTTCTTTATGTGGGTAAAAAGTATGGTCAGGAGTCACTGTATATGTGTAGCTTTTTTCCTTTGTGAGTTTTCAGAAGTTTTCTCCAGTACCTCAGTCTTTCTGTTGATAATTTTCTTTTCAGTAGGGCAGGATTCACTTCAACTCTGCAGTCCTTTAACTAAAGTAGTTTCATCTGAAGTAGGCTAAGTATCAAGAAGTTTAAAGGACAAAAGAGCAAAATACAGAAGACCTTCAAAAGTGTATACTGAATCAGTAGGGTTTTTTTAAGTGACATAACTGGTTTCTCAGTGACATAAATTAAAACATTCTGGACTGTGTGTGGAAACTCACCATGCAACAGCTCGTGTTCATTGCATGTTTATTTTTGTCTGGACTCTCTAATCCTGTCCTGGCCCTGAGTTGTGTGGACCATCCTTTTTCCATAACATACCGTGTTCTCTCTCAGATTGCGCTTTGGTTTGTACCATCACAGAGATTTGGGAAGAGCCATTTCTCTCTTCTCCTTGTGGACTTTTACTCCTTGATTTGTTCCACTTAGCTCCCTGCGGCTTTTCTTCTGCAACTCTATTTGCCCCATATCCTCTGTCCAATACTATAGATGTCCAAATTGCATTAGCTCAAAGGAAATATTAAGCCACTTCAGGGGAAGGCTTAGTCTTGGTCTGTACTTCTAAAGCCTATAAAGTGACTTTATATAGTGCTATCTAACTAATAAATAAGAATGCTAAAACACGACAGCGTTTTCTTTTCTCTGCATTTTTAAAGCCACCATTTTCCACTGAAGGGTATAGCAAAAGAACATTCCTACTTGTTCCATCCTGTCAGTTTGTAGCCTCGAAAGAAATGAGCTTAAATTCAAGTGTTTCAATGTGTGGTGTGTTAGTCTCTATAGTGACCTTCCTCCCCCATCTCTACCTTCACCAGGGCAGAGTTTTCCTTACACTTATATGTCTCAAGAAATGTCACAATTTTTTATTGTTCCTCTAGCATGTAATGTAGCCCTAGGTAGCCACCCTAGAAAAAAGGATTTTCACAGTATAATTTCTGCCATTTATTGCATGCGGTGTAGCATTTTCTTAAATTTTTCCTTTTCTGCCTTTCACCTTTCTGCTTTAAAAAATGGCATGTTGATATTAATATTTTTTCCCTTATAAAAACGTATTTTGCCTTGATCTTAGTGTTGGTAATACATTATTCAGTGTTTCTTCTTAATAAAAGCCATTGGTTTTTCCATTACTCACAATAGTTATTGCAACACTAAAGGTCTCGTTTATCAGAATGACTTGCAGAGGCAAAACCCAAATCCTGATTTCTCCACGAATCAGGTTAATAGCTTTGGCAGATGAGAATTATTAAACAATGCTTAAAATGTAATATGTGTTTAGGTGGTTTTTTTATTTTCTAGATGAACATTAAGGAAAGATTTGTGAACATAAATTCTTTTATTGCCTGTGTATGCATGTACATATTTTGCTCTTCGGGTAGAAGTCAATGAGGAGGTGAACCTGTTGATTGTATCCATTTTCATAAAGCATCCTCCTTAGAACCACTCATATAGTACATGGATTTTGAAAAGTTCTTAGTTATCAGACTTTTCTTTGGATTCATGTCATCTTCTTGGATGATGATGGAAGAAGGTATCATAATCTTGGATCATCTTTGCTTATATGAGGAAGAGTGGGAACAGATGTCTAGCAGAGCAGATTGTGAAGCTCTAGATCAAGTCTTGGAACTGGGATTCTGTTTGAAAGATCTCTTCTGCAATATTGCAATCTGCTAAATTCATGCTTATGTATTCTGGCATAAAATGGACATAAACCAACTCCAGTATAATGCAATGGAGGAATTTTATTTCATGTTGTTCATCATAAGGTTTTTTGAAAAAGAAGTTGGAAGTATAGATAGGGTGTCAAAATAGAAAAGAGAGTCTTAATGTGATATTTGGAAATGAGTCCTAATATATGGAAATACTGAGCTATTACCTGAGCACAGAGGCAAACAAAGCTTCTGCTGCCAGAATTATTTTCTCAGTAGGTTAAATGCTATATGAGTCATCTTCTAGTGAACACGGTATATATATATGGAGAGTTGAAGGATGTACTGTGCTTAGTGCTTTCATGACTCTTCTAAGCCTTCATTTTTCTTTAAGGTTAATGGATTATACCATTCTTTTGCCTCTACAAGCCTTTTCTTTTAATGTGTATAACTTTGCACTCTTCATCTGAGTTAAAAGAAACAAACAAGTTTGGCTAATTTGTATTCCAAAATGCTTGATATAGAAATGAATTTGACAACTACTTCTACATAATTTAAAAATATTTATGCCGTCTACATGTATTATGGATGGTATATTGCTTTTGATATCTGGCTTGACTCTTCATTTGTTGATTACCTTGTCAATGTTGTGATTGCTTTACGGAGCTGTTCACTTCCTTTTAGATATCTGTATCCCTCTTGGTCAACAAGGACTTGAGTGTCTGGAGATTTGAATTGTTTGAATTCTTTTTGGGGGATTGTAGAGATTTTAATTTATTTTTTTTTTTAATATGTGGTACCATACAGGCTACTGTGAAGAAAGCTAACCCCATCCCAGTCAGACACTGTACAACTGAGAACTATCAAATTTTCATCAGGACCTGCTCATCAGGCCTCCCTTAGATTCCTGCTCGTGATGCTCTTGAAGTTAACTGGAGCAATGCTGTGCTCGGGGTTGAGGGCTGCTTGATTGGTGAGCTTGTGTATGGTCTTGTGTTCTTGGGACCACTGGTGTGTCCAAAAAGCTACAAATAGGTAGTGGGAGAAAGGGGCAGAGGAAGGGATGATTCTAGTGGGGATCATAGTTATATCCTGGGAGAATCAGCTGTAACAGCAATACCAGGGCTTCCAGGTACAAGACTGTGAGATCAACACTGTAAGAGCAGAATGGAAAAATGCTGTCCCAGAGGGGCTGGGAGATGCTTCTGCATCTTGGGTGCAAGGGAACACAGCTGCAGGGGAAGGCAGGCTATGGGATTGCAAGTGGATGGCCCTGAGCATCATACACATTAAAGTGCTTAGGTACTATGCAACATGCCACAGTCTATTTTAATCTTAAGTGTAGGTAATTTATCTTGTTTGACCATGCTAAGAAAATGGCAATATATTTAAACAGTAATAATTTTGATGTTTTCTTCACTGCTAGATTAAGCAGGGGAAGCCACATGTAGTGGATTCAAGTCCATCATAATCTGCACATGACGTGAGAAATCGGTCCTTGTCAGCGCTGCCAGGATTGGTTGCATGCATCACATTTAATGGGCTTTCTGTTCAGTAGCTTCTGTGGGTGGTGAAAAGGGAAAATAATCCACACAAGCTTTTCCCTTCAACCCCATGTAGAGCATTAAATACCATCCCCATGGAGAGAATCGAGGCTCTGGCTGTCAAAGATACTTGAGCACCTTTTCTAGTTTTGTAATACTTCTTGGTTTTTCAGAACAAAAATAGCAGTAGCATGCTTTATTTTGGTTCACTAAGAGGGAGAGGTTTTATATTTTTTAATTAGAGGCCATTTTCTGAAAGTAGAAGAACTCAAAATACATAGTTAAATCTTGTAGAAGGGTAGAAATAGAAGACACTGAGAGATAAAGCTGTTTCAAGGAAAAAGGGCTAGTAGAA
This sequence comes from Calidris pugnax, assembly GCF_001431845.1. NCBI lineage: Eukaryota > Metazoa > Chordata > Aves > Charadriiformes > Scolopacidae > Calidris > Calidris pugnax. The sequence continues at coordinate 9,806,594 of NW_015090880.1, forward strand.
AAACCCAGCAATTTTAGGTTAAAAAAAATTTCAGTAGTGTTTTTCAGTATTCTTTTATCAAAATGGCAAATCCTGGCTGGTAGGAACAAGGATATTCATTGCTGTGTGCTTGGTTTAAATAAGCAATATTCTGAATTGTGTGGATTTCATCCTCAAAAAGTGACAGTGAGGGAAGGGAATGAGTAGAAAATAATAAGACATGAAGAGAGGGGAGGTAGCAAGCAGGGCAGTTCTTCATTGTACATCACTTCTTTAATGCAGAATTCAGATGTCTAAGTAGGAATATCACTTTTCACACAATCAAACCTTTTAAAGATAAAAATGCCAAATATACATTTAACGGTATAGTTAAGGGCACCTTAGGAAATGTAATGAAAAAATCTGAAGTTAGCCATAAATATAATTTACTGGAGAGTTACTTTGTTCCCTTAACTACAGTGTGTGACACAAGTTGTCTTATCTTGCTGAATTAAAAAATACATGATATTTTGTAAGATCTTAAAAAAAACCAATAACTCAGTTGTCTTCATTTTGCCATATAAATTTACAGTGTCTTTATGGTGAAATTGAGTAGCAGAATCAGGAGTGTCAAAATTAATGAACAGGGTGATATTAATATGGTAAAAAAGACAAACTTTTAAATTTAAGAATACTCCCTGGGTTGTTTGTAAAATATTCACTTACATTAACACAGAGAGATAATGGGTATTGTAATTGGTTTCTTGAGGTATACCTTATAAAACCACTAGTCCCGCAAACCAAATATACTTGAAGAATTGAGACCTGTGTTTAGATTTCCTTTCAAAAATACATTAAACACATGAGTAGTATTTATGTAGGCTGGACAAATGCAACATGCCTATTATTGAAATTCTACAAAACTGTTACACTGAAATATTTTCAAATATTATATCTCAACATTTTTCTTAATTTTAGCCACCTTCTGTTTCAGGGATGCAATGCAGAATGCCATGTGATGTTTTTTCCTAATACAGGTTATACAGATTTGAGATCTGTTGTGGCTGTAAAATTAGTCTACTTGCTATATTAGCCTTTAATGCTATATTCCCACCTACAAGCTGCAGGAACGCAGCTTGAAGAAAATTTAATTAGGAAAATGAGGCAGATGAAATAGGCAATGTAATGTATACGTGCAATATGAAAAAGAGTAAATACACTTTTCATCTGAATAGTCAGAAGAGAATCTGTGTTAAACTGGGCTGAAATTTTCTTTTATCAGAAATGGATTTCTTTCATTTTCTAACATTACAATGTAATTGTCCTCCTTATTACTGGAATTAGAAAGACTACTATCATTAAAGAAGAAACATCTTTCACCAATTATATTTAGTTTCTGTTTTAGGTGGCAATGACCTCCTCATTATCTGAAAAATGGAAATCCCTGGAGGAACAAGCTTAGTGAGGTGATTCCAATCAGCTGGGAAACCTTGTGCACACACTATTTGGATCTCATGACCTGTGTGTGTGCACCTGTACAGTATTGATTTCTGCTTGTTTACAGGCCATTCAAGCAATAAGCAGGTAGAACTCAGATGACTGAAAACTTGCTCTGCTGGTAGCAGTTTCCTGCCTCGCTACCCTCTGGAATATTCCAGCCTTGCTGCAATGTGTTGCTGCACAGCCACTGTTTTTTTCAGTTGTACCCATTGCTCATTTCCCTAATGTGTTTTTTAGCATTTTGATTGGGTCTTAGCACGGATGATCATGCTTTACGGAAAAACACAGGGGATCACTAGGGCAGAAAACAGCTTAAGTAATATATAATTAATCATAAATAATTTTTAAAGAAAAAATTCCCAGAATCCCCTTTCAGAATTGGAGAGAAGAGCATTAGGAAGTCTGCAGCGTTATATAGCACAACCAATAAAACTGACACGCTTTTTGAAACACATGCTGTATTTATTTAGTCTGAATCAAGGGATAGAAATACATTATTCAGATGTATAGTAAGCAAATAGAGAAGGCTTTAATACATGCATTAATTCTATGCATGAGATTTAAAAATGTTCTCGGTAAACCCATTTTGGCTGGAATCCGAATCTTCAAACGGTTGTTTAGGCTGTGTGAGGCCATGACTCTTACTATACTGATTCTTCCTGGACTTTGTTTTTTAACAATATGGCAGTGAAATAGGTAAAGATGCATGTGGTAGGTGTGTTATGAATATGTGGTATAGTCAACTTAAATTGTGTGGTCCACAGAATCTATGTATGGATCCATTTAGCATTTTTAATTGTTTTTAAAGCATTGAAAATACTCAGCAATATTAGACCACCATGGTGACCTAGACTCTGTGGCTAATAATGTTGCATATGTTTATTTTGGCAAATGTTGAGTGTATTTCTACAGGATGTCAACTCAACTGACAGTCTTTTTGCAAATCTCTCTTGAAGTATGAAGAAGGATGTATGGCATTGTATGGCTTAGATATTTATGCCAGAAGAAAAGATCTTCATATTGGATTTATTCAAATAGAAATGTTTTTTATTGCTTATCAACTCTCCAATATGGTCCTCGTCTGTTCCAAATCCACTACTTGCAGTGATGTTTTGACTTAGCACAACTTTTACATCTGGGGATGCCCTTCCCCTTAACATGAAGTCCTTAAACACAGGTTTAACCTTGGTTATTGTAATTAGAAATACTTGTTCCATTCTGCAACTTGAAGAATTTCACAACGTACACTTCAGAGCAGGATTTGTTTATTTTTAACAGTGAATTTGAGTCATCATTGAACAGGCAAACCCCACAGAATCCACCCCCCCTACACCCCTGGCAGTTTTAGATGGGTAATTATAATAGGAAAGCAGCAGGTCATCCATTGCCAGCTTTCCTGGAGTCTCAGTTGTTGGAGCATGGGATCCAGGCCTTATTTCCAATCTCCTCAACCTTATCCCACTATTGTTTGGTTTTGGTTTGTTGTTGTTGTTGCTATTGTTGTTGGTGGTTTTGTTTTGGGTTTTTGGGGTTTTTTTTTTGCTTATGGCAGCAAACAGCCAGAGGGCTTCTCCTGGTGATTACAAAAATCTTAGGTTTTCTGCTTCCTTAAATTGAATCTCAAAGCATCAGATTTTAAAATCAGCCTCAGTTATTTTAAAGCCTTTGTTCTGTGTGTAAGTCTATTCCATGTCTCTGGACAGTGATTTAGTTATCAGTAGTCCGGAAGACAGAATAAGAAATGACAGGTAGTACTTCTATTTCTGTCCATAGTATTGCTAGATGCAACAGCAGCTGTGGTGGTACATTTGATTTTTCCAGATACTGGAGATATCAGCTTACAGTTTCATTACTGGATGGTAGTACTGGCTATTTAATGTGGCTTGCTCCTTTATCAGAAACATTTCCTTCATTGCGAAGAGAACCGTGTCTCTTTATCATGTCACTTAAAAACATTCTTGAACATTTTCATCAGAATGAGAAACCCCCGCAGGGTGGTTGTTGATGGACTGCTTAAGAGAAATAAGGAAGAGTGGTTGAAGTTCCAAATACTTAGTTTTTTCAGACATCAGCACAATTTAGCAGGTGTTTCCTCTGTTAAGCAATTCTTCTAGTAGCTAAAGAGACTTGATCTTTGGTATGCTGTCTAGTTTCAGGTTTAATGTACGGTAAGAGACACATCTTCTCAGACACTTAATCTTCTGTTGACTCTATGGGAAAAAAATAATTATAGGACTTTTTCAGATCTTTGAAGCAGGGATAGTTAAAATCTCCAGTGTTCCCTGTTCCATGGTCTGCTCAAGCATTTCCCTTAATCTCTAATTTTCAAAAATAAAACAAGACATGGTGCCCGCTTAGAGAATGTTTATTACTTGAATGTGTTGTCATCTGTTTGGTTACTGTATCTTATACTAAGTTTGATACATGTTTTTTTCTGGTGTAAAGCCTGATTTGATAAAACTGCTATCCTTAATTGAATTTAGTTAAGGTGTTTGTGTAATGGGATTGCTGAAAAAGCCAGAATTTACTTACAAAGAACAAACACTTCTCAAAGACACTTTCAAAGTGTGTGCATTTAGAGGATTGCTTTTGTTGGAGTAGATTCAAGGAGTGGGACCTTAAATTAGAATAAATCTTTTAGATTAAGAACCAAGTTTGGGTCTTACGCACCATGGTAATCTTGCAAGAAAAGACTGCAGCACAAGTCCCTACATGATTGTAACAGTATCTTTCCCCATCTGAAACAACTTATAAAAATGAATTTTCTGATTAGTCACTTGGTTCAGGCAAGGTAACGTTAGTGTAATGCTTTTCATGTGTCTGAAGTATTGTGTCACATGAAATTCTTCATTACTTAATAGTTTACCCTGCAGCACCTTGGATATTTCTCATTGAATTTAATACTTTAAATACTCTAGGGCTTAAAGACCTAAAATAGACACTGTTAGGACTGTACCTTAGTTAATTAAGAAGGATTTTCATCCTCACCAGGAGGAGAGAAAATTTCAGTGAATGAAAGTGGAAATCGTTTACTTCCTTTACATAAGAGAAAATTGCACGCAACTATTGATCAACTTCATATTTCAGTTGCTCAAACTAGAAAGCATGGATGGAAAATACCTAAATATGCTTTCTTTAATTTTTTAATATTTCTTCAATTGAGGTATTTAGTGGAAAGATCCATTTAGAAAATGTGGTTTCTGTATTTTGTAAGTCCTGTGTGCATTGATTTGCATTGGGCAAAGGGCATGTGAAATACTATTTCTGCTTCCCCAAGTGCATATGACACGTGTATACAATGTAGAATAACTGAAAATGGGAGACAGAAATGATGTTGTCTTTTTAGAATTTTGTAGCCCTACTAAGAGGATGAGAAAAGGATTTAAGAAATTATATGTAAAATTTTTACTTTGGAAAGAAGCCCTTTCCACCACCCCTCCAAAGAAAGGGGAAAAGGGTAAGGGGTTTAGGGAAGCCTTACCAGCCTTTCCAAAACACCCAATGTCTTGGTGAGCCTGGGAGGTGCTTTCCTTCAGAAACTACCTGGACAATTTGGTTGTCTTACTCTTCTTGTTAGGAGAGGCAAAGTCAGTCCCTTAATTGTCTTAACAATTGTCTCTTTCAGACCCTGAAGATTAACATTTATGATGCTGAGATTCGGGCAGCACCTCATCAAGCCCTCCGTGGTCTTCCTGAAGACTGAGCTCTCCTTTGCTCTTGTGAACCGGAAGCCGGTGGTCCCAGGGCGTATCCTTTTGAGCATCACCTCGACGATGAGCACTTGTGCTCTTGGGAGAAGCAAGAGGAGCTCGGTGCACTTCAAGGGCCAGGTAGGATGCTACGTGGGTTTATTCTGAAACCAGGCAATGGAACGTAATGCGCTTGATCAGTGTTGCAGAACTGCCGAAAACAGTTGCTTAGCAACTGTGACCTTAGAGGTGAATTTCTATTGACCTTTTCACCACAGAAGATGTATAAACAACCAGGTGCTACTAAAAGCATTTTAAAGTGTATCTGAGGTGGTAGTGTTTAAATTTCATATTATGCTAAATAACACATCCTGCTTCCCTTTTAATAATGTCACTTATTTTTAGATGTGGTAACTTCTTTATGAAGTATTTTCAACTTCCCCTAACTAAATGTACACGATTTGTCAAATGGCAGCAGAATTCTCCATGAAGACTCTTATTATTTTTTTTTTTTGGGGGGGGACGACACATGGACAGATTCCTTTGATTAGTTTAGGTAGGAATGGATTAAATAAACCATCTGTAGAGGACACGCATTTTCTGAGGATAAAAAGGAAGCCCCATGTTGTAAGTACAATTCTCCCTTTAGAAACTGCGTGTTGATTCTGCAAGGTGGCAAGTGTACCTATTTAGTGTATTTCTGAAGCGTGGCATGTTATTTTCCAGTCAAAACTCTGCTACTATGTAATCTGTACTGATTTCAGTGGCTGGAGGTGGAACTTTTCAGAAATACTCAAGGCTGATCATTTCCATAGAGGTCCATGATAAAATTTTAGTAGAAATTCATTTAGGAAATGGCTGAATGTGTTTTGGGAAAATGAGAAAGTTGTCTGCAGTTTATTAAAAGGAGTTTGTTTATTGTTGTTCGGGGTTTCTTGTTCTTCTGTAGTTTTATGTTGTTTCTTTCATAATTTAATGTACAATTTGAAATTTAGTAACCTTTAATATATTTTTTAAACCCATAAATGCATTTCTCCTGAAACATGAAACCTTCCTCTCCTCATGTCACCTCTGTAGATTATAATTGTTCAATATAGAACTTCCCTTGCACCTGCTTTGAATATATTTTAATGAATTAAATGAAGTGTCGCATCAGTCACTGTGAGATGCAGAAGCCTGTAAAAGCCTCAGCAGTATGTTGGTATACGTGTTGTCCAGATCAGACAGTAAATAAAATGCTGTCTGTACTGTATGTGGAAATTTAAAAAACAATAGTTAATGGTTTTTTTCAGTTAATCAGTTCAGTGAACAATCATATCTGTTGTTAAAAATGGAGTTATTTCAGATGAAAAATACTTGTTTTAAAGTTTGGTGAGCATCTAGTAATGACAATTTAAGCAGACTATAAAACTTAATTATTACAAGCTTCTTTCCTTCTTCAATAATTAAAGAACAGAAACTCTAGTTGTATAGTTGTTGCAGACTGTTTGGCAGATACATTTATTTGCTCAGGTTTAGCTTTGTTATCCCATAATGAGTATTGCAGCATATTTTATAGCGTCACATTGTTTTAATAGCTCATGTGTTGTAATATATAATGTAGTCTTTGTTCCTCCATTGAATAAATGTTCAGGTAAAAAAATCGAGCCCTTTCCCTCTCTCATTACAATAAGAAAAAATTAGAAAAGATCTTGATGCAAAGGCTAAATACAGTACGTAAAATAGAGCAATTTGCAGTTGTAAGCCTTTGAAATGTCTGTATAATGCAGCATTCATCTCAAGACCTGGCAGTAACAAGTGTATTTTCTTTGTTTTATTGCGATAATTTTATCTGCCTTCTCTTTGGCACGCTTGTGACATTCCTTTTCATTTTTTTTTTCAGTAGAAAATAAAATATTAATGTGTGTGAATTAGAGAGACAAAGGAAATCAGTTTGAAAGCCAGCTCACTCCAGGTGGTGGCTTTAATTAACTAGTAAGGTTGAAATTCCATCTTGAAACAGAACGTAGTATTGAGTTGTGAATTTGCTGTAGTAGTTTTAAAATAAAGCTATTCTCTGGAAGAAATTCAGTCAAAATGGTCTTGTGGAGTCAGTGTTCATGATTTGAGCAACACCAAAGCCCGCTTGTTCAGTTAACACATTACAAAGTTTTGTTTTGTTTATTTCCAGCTGCCAATTCTGTGAATTCAGTTTGAAACTTGAAAGTCAAACTGTGCTAATAGTAACCAAGAGTAGGAAGAGCAAGAACGTAGTATTTGTGGTAAGGAAAGAGTTCTTCTGTTCCTGGAGAAAGCTGCCTCAATTGCCCCAGTGTTAGACTTCTGTCTAATGGGTGCACGTTGAGTTCATGGACTCAGAAACGGGTTTGTAATAGGATCCCTTTGAGTGAAGACGTGATTATCACAGATTCTTGAATAGGAAGTAAGTAGGATCTTACTATTGAGTAAGGGATATCTGGAATTCAGCTGGAATCTCTACCGTGTAAGCTAAAATAAGCATTTGTGTTTGACAGTAGTAGCAAACTCATTCACCTCTTTTGGCAAAACCAAATGGAGAGGGAGAGAAACACACAGTGAGTGTGCAGGATTAGTGTGTGTTCCCCTCAGGACAGCCAGTACTTTTGCTGTCACCTAATAGAAAAATGGTTAAAGCTCAGAGGTGTCTGACCACAGCCCGTCTAAAGACATCAAGTCACTCAACCCCTATGACAAAATGAGGAGTACGTACCTGCTCTGTTCTTCAAAGGGGAAGATGGGGCTTCCCCACTGCTTGTACTTGTCTGTTTTATTTCAGAGCAGCCAGGCACATGGTGCTTGGGGTAAGTCTTAATTAATGAGATAGTGGGTTTTGGGCTGTGTTTTTATGTTGGTTTTCTGTTTTGTACAGAAATAGTATGATTTTGTTTTCCTAATGCCTGTGAATTGTTATGGAGCGAAGAGCCTAGGTGGGAATTCTGCACACAGGGCTCATCTCAGCAGTTAGCTTGGGAGTGGGGAGGCAGTGAGCTGGTTATTGTCTAAACTTCGGGGATTTATACGCTTATATATATGTAAGGTACAATATACAGGTACCGATACCTTTTCCTATGAGAAGTAGCGTCCCTGTTTCCTCAACTAGCTTGCTGCTCTGCAAAGAGTGGTTGTGAATGAAGTTGTTTGTGACTCCCTTGAAAAACTGCATAGTTGTTTTAGAGGAGGTAGCTGTTCAATAGCTGGAATAGTGCAGAGATGTGTCTATCGTCAGCAAATGTGTTATTTCGGTCACACAAAAGGCAGGAGAAACTGAATCAGCTCATGCAACCAACATGAGCTAAGCTTCTACTTGTCTTACTTAAATTATTTCATTCAGAGCCTTGGTGCTTCCATAGTTCAGAACAGAACTGTAGTGTCTTTTTAAAAAAAAATTCTGTCTACTCTTTGACAGGGACTTTTCGCTCTTTAATATGGTAACAAATACTTTGTGAATGACCTACCATGGTTTTCCTAGCCATATGCCATATGCCATAGCTTTACGTGGTTTTGCTCACATTTTCAATAAGTATGAACTGTTGGGTTTTTTTTATAATTGCCTTTCTCATTGCATTGTGCAATGTGTTTAACATGAAAAATGAATTTGAGCATTAGTAGAATCCATTTGGGGACCAGGACTTTTATTATAAATAAAATTATTCATTTGTTATGTCCAATTTTTTCAGCAGACAAGGTATTGATCTTTGGATTTGTGTTCAGGATGCCATAAGAAGAACTAGCACAAGAGGAACACAGCAGCATTTGTAAATTGATTGAATGCAGTATGTAATGACAGAGACAAACATCAGATCTATGGCAATACTATATTACACAAAGCATTTTTCAACAGTTTATTGAATTGGTTATTATAAAGAAAAGGCTTTCCAGCTGGGAACAATGAGCAGAGGGTTATCAAGACCAAGCAATTTTACAGAAATCTGTGGTGAACAGTGTGGCTCCTTCAGTAAGTGCACATGTATATAATAAATTAGAATAAACACTCTACAATAACTTTTCATCTGGGTTTGATTATGAAAAAAGACAAAAAAAACCCCACTGTTTAACTGTTATCTACTGAATTTTGCTGGACTATTTGGTATTTCTCTTTCCATAGAGATACACTGTTTTCCGCCATAAAGTGTTCCGATTGTGGGGATTTGACCATATAAACAAATCTGAAGCATGTGTTATTTTCTGGCAATTTCATCACCATATGAAGTTAATGGTCATTTTTTGTTGCCGAGAGAGTGTGCGGTATCGTGAGTTATTGCAGCTTGTTCCTTTTATTAATGAGTAGAGAAAACATTACTTGAACCAGATGCTCCTTCAAAGACTCGATATCACCCTGAGCCGCAGTGTGGTTGTTGTGTGTCTGTTGCATGGATGGGATGGGATGGGACCCAGGGTCAGGCGATGTAAGAATAGGATCTGCTTTGCTGTAGGATTTGTCGGTTTCTGAGCTCCCCTGTCATATGCTGTCAGAATTACTGTATGACTTGAGACTGACATACTCTGTCTTTTGACAAATGATTCCTGCTTTTCTTAAAAGATTTGCAGCTAGAAAGAGATAATCCTTTTGATTAGTTTTATTTGTTAATATATTTTAAAAGTAGTTTTAGTTACAGTCCTGTCAGAATTTCCATTGACGATATCACACTGACTCTCGAAAGAACAGTGCTGTTCTCTCACAAGTTTGGCTGAAAACCACGGTGTTCAGCATCTATATGAAATTTTAATTCTTCATAAAGTTATAGAGCTGCTGTTTATTGTGATTTAGTTAGTTTGCACATTGCGCATTTATCACTTCTGTATTTATGCTACATAATTACGAACTTTATGGCTTTTAGCCTAAACTAGTGTTAATATTTGCCATAAAACTAGGATTTTGAAAATAAAATTCAGTTATATTGCAGAATATATAAATTTGCATTTGCATATTGTAATAATGTACACTGCACTGTTATAACTACACATTATAGATATTGAACCCTGTGGGAAAGTACTCTTTAGTGCTTGTTACAGAAGCTTCCTATGCATTGCTATTATTATTATTTTACTTTAGCACAATGCTAAGGAGCAGTCATGCTCCTTTTAGCTCTTTAGTAAAGAGCTAAAAATAAGGGGGTTTTGTAAAGTCTTTGTAACCTAAATATGATCTTGGAGATAGCAAGGGAATCATATGCAGACAGAAAATGTTGTTTGGTACGCTAAGGAGTGAACTACTTGTATGAATTTCTCAAAATGTCTAGTAATTGTAGAAGAAGAGAGTACTAGGAAGATGATGAAGTACTTCAGCTGGTGTAGAAAAGACCTGCTGAATGGGAAGAATAGATATAAATGATGGATCTTGTGTGAAAATGTGCAGGAAGTAGAAAGAATATTTCTTCAGCAAGAATGCAGAAGAGATTCAGACTTACTTTTGTGTATTTTCAGTATTAGATGAATTCTTTTTGAGATATCATACTGAAGCTGTTCAGTGTCAGTGGAAGGTCCCAAGTTATTTTTCCCCCGAGGTCTGCAATAAAGCTGTTCCATGACTCTTCCTTATATGAGCAGTCTTGATCTCAAGTAGGACTTATTAATGCCATAATGTTTACTTGCACAAATTGAGGGTAAGAAAACCAGTTCCTCTGTTTAATATTTTGTAGCTAAATTAAACTACGTTGTGCAGAGGGTAAGGAGTGGCACTGCACCCTTGGCAGGCAGTAAGTGAGCTTCACTGTATTCTCAAGCCACCTTCTGGGTTCTCCTCAAACAGCACAAAGAATGAGTGCTCCGTTCTGTGTATGCACACCACTTGAATTTAGTGGTGATAGAGAGGCCAGTTAATTATCTCAGGGCTGGAGTCATTTTGTTTGCAGTCTACAAACAAAGGGATGGTGTTTGACTCACATTAGGAAATGCTGCTTCTAAAGAAAATAGATTCAGGGCTTTGTGCAGAAAAGCTTCTCTGTCTTATTTGGGGGGCTGGAGTTCAACTGTATCATTTGGACTGATAAAAACCCTTTCTCTTCCTTCAAATCCTGTCTTGCTTGAAAGGTGCTCACTCTTGAAGGAGAATGTACTTCACCATACGGATTTAGCTATTCGGTTTGCATTGTTGCAGTTGCATTAATATAATAGTGTTGAGGAAAATCTCATTCTAAATGCTTTTTGCCACTATTTTGAGTAGAAAGAAAAAATTAATGAAATCAAAAGTATTTTCTGCTGATTTGCAAATGGATTAGGTTACCAACTAATTTATTCATTTACCTGCATTCAGCAAACGACTGATAAGAATTTCTTAGGTTGTAGCACAACCTGGAAGAGCTATTAACAAAACTGTGTTAAGACCATAGTTGGGAGAGGCAGTAGCTCTCAGGTTGGACCCTGGTGCATCTTGCCAAAGGCCATGGAGGGATAAGCAGTCTCTTATTACTGATGTGTTCAGCTGACCCTCAAACCTTGCTGTACGGAGAGTAATGAGATTTCTGAAAGTTGGGCTTGTAAGCTGTATGTCGTAACAGGCTGGATCTGTGCAGTTGAATTTCTTGGCTACGTTGCTAACATATTGTGAAATCCAGCTAAAAAAATTCCAATTCCATTTTGGGCTAATCCCTTTTATTCACCCATTATCATCATTGTTTGGAACTTAAAAATTACTTAAAGAAAACCACATTGTGCATGAGCCTCTCTGTTGCCTTGTGTACTTCAGGGGCACTCCCTGTACAGTTTTGAAGGTGTGTTACTAACGTGTGTCCTCTAAAAGTGGAAGTACTTGTCCTTACAAGCTCCGGGGTCATGCAGGAGAATCTTTGAAACCTAGCCTGTGACTCCCACCTTTGTGTTACCTATTACGCATACTTACACTATGCACAGATAGTAAAGAACAATTTGGAAAGCCCTTTCTTGTCGTCATGAAAAAAATATTGATCTAAATTTTAGATCAATTGGCTGATGATTGTTACGAAGGATCAAATTTCACAGAGGCTGCCTACTGTCTTCCTAATATTGTGATTTTTATTTTTATGATATAATTATTGAGAACCTGTTTTATATGAAAACAGCTTATTTTTTGAAGGTTGAAAATATTTAACTTATATTCATGTTTAAAATTATTTCACTGTGTGTTAGGTTAGTTACAGCCTCCTATTTTTTGTGTTTATCCTCATTAACAATTTACAAAGTGTTTTATCATTTTCACACCAATATACAACTATAGTTTTATAGTAACTGACTTAAGTGAATTTACTTTGAGATTCCTGTCATTGCGGTGGCAGAGATCATCTGGAATAAGGAGTTCACTCATTTGTATTTTAGCATAATAAGAAACCTGGGTAAATATTTAGTGAGAAAAGCCTCATCTTAAAGAGCTGGAGGAAGTCAGGTTTAAAAGACTCAGGAGTAAAGCTATGTAGAAGGAAGTAAAATTAAGGGGTTGCAAACTTTTGTTTGAAAAGTGGCAGGGAAACTGAGGTGGGATTCCAAAAAGGTAAAACGAGTGTTTCCTTTGAGTTTTAACACAATAATTGGCATTCTTCTTTTAAAAAAACTGTGAAGTCCTGTTTGTAAATAATAACTGCTTAGAGTCCAGCAGTTATTTTCTAGTCTAGTAGAAAGCAAATTGTAATTGGTGTGGTTATTAAACAAACCTGTAATTTTATCCTTTTTATCATATGTGTAAACCCAAACAACCTCCACAGCCATAAGTGGACAATAGATAACAAATAAAAAGGGGGTGTTTGCTGTCATTGCAGTTTTGCTAATTTAGTTACAGTCCTGTCAGAATTTCCATTGACGATATCACACTGACTCTGGAAAGAACAGTGCTGTTCTCTCACAAGTTTGGCTGAAAACCACGGTGTTCAGCATCTATATGAAATTTTAATTCTTCATAAAGTTATAGAGCTGCTGTTTATTGTGATTTAGTTAGTTTGCACATTGCGCATTTATCACTTCTGTATTTATGCTACATAATTATGAACTTTATGGCTTTTAGCCTAAACTAGTGTTAATATTTGCCATAAAACTAGGATTTTGAAAATAAAATTCAGTTATATTGCAGAATATATAAATTTGCATTTGCATATTGTAATAATGTACACTGCACTGTTATAACTACACATTATAGATATTGAACCCTGTGGGAAAGTACTCTTTAGTGCTTGTTACAGAAGCTTCCTATGCATTGCTATTATTATTATTTTACTTTAGCACAATGCTAAGGAGCAGTCATGCTCCTTTTAGCTCTTTAGTAAAGAGCTAAAAATAAGGGGGTTTTGTAAAGTCTTTGTAACCTAAATATGATCTTGGAGATAGCAAGGGAATCATATGCAGACAGAAAATGTTGTTTGGTACGCTAAGGAGTGAACTACTTGTATGAATTTCTCAAAATGTCTAGTAATTGTAGAAGAAGAGAGTACTAGGAAGATGATGAAGTACTTCAGCTGGTGTAGAAAAGACCTGCTGAATGGGAAGAATAGATATAAATGATGGATCTTGTGTGAAAATGTGCAGGAAGTAGAAAGAATATTTCTTCAGCAAGAATGCAGAAGAGATTCAGACTTACTTTTGTGTATTTTCAGTATTAGATGAATTCTTTTTGAGATATCATACTGAAGCTGTTCAGTGTCAGTGGAAGGTCCCAAGTTATTTTTCCCCCGAGGTCTGCAATAAAGCTGTTCCATGACTCTTCCTTATATGAGCAGTCTTGATCTCAAGTAGGACTTATTAATGCCATAATGTTTACTTGCACAAATTGAGGGTAAGAAAACCAGTTCCTCTGTTTAATATTTTGTAGCTAAATTAAACTACGTTGTGCAGAGGGTAAGGAGTGGCACTGCACCCTTGGCAGGCAGTAAGTGAGCTTCACTGTATTCTCAAGCCACCTTCTGGGTTCTCCTCAAACAGCACAAAGAATGAGTGCTCCGTTCTGTGTATGCACACCACTTGAATTTAGTGGTGATAGAGAGGCCAGTTAATTATCTCAGGGCTGGAGTCATTTTGTTTGCAGTCTACAAACAAAGGGATGGTGTTTGACTCACATTAGGAAATGCTGCTTCTAAAGAAAATAGATTCAGGGCTTTGTGCAGAAAAGCTTCTCTGTCTTATTTGGGGGGCTGGAGTTCAACTGTATCATTTGGACTGATAAAAACCCTTTCTCTTCCTTCAAATCCTGTCTTGCTTGAAAGGTGCTCACTCTTGAAGGAGAATGTACTTCACCATACGGATTTAGCTATTAGGTTTGCATTGTTGCAGTTGCATTAATATAATAGTGTTGAGGAAAATCTCATTCTAAATGCTTTTTGCCACTATTTTGAGTAGAAAGAAAAAATTAATGAAATCAAAAGTATTTTCTGCTGATTTGCAAATGGATTAGGTTACCAACTAATTTATTCATTTACCTGCATTCAGCAAACGACTGATAAGAATTTCTTAGGTTGTAGCACAACCTGGAAGAGCTATTAACAAAACTGTGTTAAGACCATAGTTGGGAGAGGCAGTAGCTCTCAGGTTGGACCCTGGTGCATCTTGCCAAAGGCCATGGAGGGATAAGCAGTCTCTTATTACTGATGTGTTCAGCTGACCCTCAAACCTTGCTGTACGGAGAGTAATGAGATTTCTGAAAGTTGGGCTTGTAAGCTGTATGTCGTAACAGGCTGGATCTGTGCAGTTGAATTTCTTGGCTACGTTGCTAACATATTGTGAAATCCAGCTAAAAAAATTCCAATTCCATTTTGGGCTAATCCCTTTTATTCACCCATTATCATCATTGTTTGGAACTTAAAAATTACTTAAAGAAAACCACATTGTGCATGAGCCTCTCTGTTGCCTTGTGTACTTCAGGGGCACTCCCTGTACAGTTTTGAAGGTGTGTTACTAACGTGTGTCCTCTAAAAGTGGAACTACTTGTCCTTACAAGCTCCGGGGTCATGCAGGAGAATCTTTGAAACCTAGCCTGTGACTCCCACCTTTGTGTTACCTATTACGCATACTTACACTATGCACAGATAGTAAAGAACAATTTGGAAAGCCCTTTCTTGTCGTCATGAAAAAAATATTGATCTAAATTTTAGATCAATTGGCTGATGATTGTTACGAAGGATCAAATTTCACAGAGGCTGCCTACTGTCTTCCCAATATTGTGATTTTTATTTTTATGATATAATTATTGAGAACCTGTTTTATATGAAAACAGCTTATTTTTTGAAGGTTGAAAATATTTAACTTATATTCATGTTTAAAATTATTTCACTGTGTGTTAGGTTAGTTACAGCCTCCTATTTTTTGTGTTTATCCTCATTAACAATTTACAAAGTGTTTTATCATTTTCACACCAATATACAACTATAGTTTTATAGTAACTGACTTAAGTGAATTTACTTTGAGATTCCTGTCATTGCGGTGGCAGAGATCATCTGGAATAAGGAGTTCACTCATTTGTATTTTAGCATAATAAGAAACCTGGGTAAATATTTAGTGAGAAAAGCCTCATCTTAAAGAGCTGGAGGAAGTCAGGTTTAAAAGACTCAGGAGTAAAGCTATGTAGAAGGAAGTAAAATTAAGGGGTTGCAAACTTTTGTTTGAAAAGTGGCAGGGAAACTGAGGTGGGATTCCAAAAAGGTAAAACGAGTGTTTCCTTTGAGTTTTAACACAATAATTGGCATTCTTCTTTTAAAAAAACTGTGAAGTCCTGTTTGTAAATAATAACTGCTTAGAGTCCAGCAGTTATTTTCTAGTCTAGTAGAAAGCAAATTGTAATTGGTGTGGTTATTAAACAAACCTGTAATTTTATCCTTTTTATCATATGTGTAAACCCAAACAACCTCCACAGCCATAAGTGGACAATAGATAACAAATAAAAAGGGGGTGTTTGCTGTCATTGCAGTTTTGCCACTGTAGAAAATTTAAGTACCTGCGTCAATAGCAGATATCCATGTGCTTTGCGTTCGGGTACCAATTGCTATGAACTTTATGAAAGGAAGGAATAAAAAGAATATTTTTTTTTTTTTCTCAGCATATAAC
Organism: Calidris pugnax; assembly: GCF_001431845.1. NCBI lineage: Eukaryota > Metazoa > Chordata > Aves > Charadriiformes > Scolopacidae > Calidris > Calidris pugnax. The sequence goes on from NW_015090880.1 coordinate 9,822,754, forward strand.
TGGATTTGAATTCAGCTTTTTTTTTGTATTCTTGTGTTTTCGGTAGTTCCTGGCTAATGAAGGAGATGACAGTTACAAGCTGTTGCTGTTACAGTTTGTGCGTGTCTGGGACCTTTTATCCTGAGCGTAGCCATCAGAACGGGATATGCAGCACACACACAGTTAACTGAGTCTGGGCAAGGTATTGCATGGCTTGCTCTTATGGCAGAATATAATTAAAAGAGATGATTGGATTTGAATTCAGCTTTTTTTTTTTATTCTTGTGTTTTCGGTAGTTCCTGGCTAATGAAGGAGATGACAGTTACAAGCTGTTGCTGTTACAGTTTGTGCGTGTCTGGGACCTTTTGTCCTGAGCGTAGCCATCAGAACGGGATATGCAGCACACACACAGTTAACTGAGTCTGGGCAAGGTATTGCATGGCTTGCTCTTATGGCAGAATATAATTAAAAGAGATGATTGGAATACATGGTTATTCATAATAGATGTCACACAATTACCATAAGTAATGCAATACATGCAAAATCTCCATTTGTAATGAAAATAGATTTGCTGGAAAGTCAATTGGAAATTTCATTTATTGCTTATTGTTTTTAGCATATTGGAATATTTTGTGCTATGCAGTGTAATACAACTATATGTTTTCTTCAAGTACATATTTTTGAAAGGTATGTGACATGAATTTCTTGTTGCAACTCCTCAGAAGAGGTCTAGTGATACAATGTGAAACTGTCACGGCTTCTGGTTTTGGAATCTATAATGTTTGCTGTGAAGAGCCTTATATGTTTTTGTTGAAACATACATAAATATTCCTTGGTGTGCCATAATTATAGTCTAAAGAAGATATTTCATGATTTCACAAGTAATCATCTTGTACTCCTTATATTTAAAAGACTTCTGTTGTGGTTTAACCCCGGCCAGTTAACCTACCAACGTAGGTTTGTATTTGCCTTCTTACTTTTGACCTTTCAGATGCACCTGGGTGGTGTTTATAGCATTATACAGCTTCTTTGACAGCACACATCTTATTTTTCATTTCTCTTTGGGGAGGGGCAGAGGGGAAAATAAGTTCATGCAACGTCAATATGTGTTGTGATAACATTAAAAGAATACAAAAGAATTTGCCAGCATGTAAGTTTTTGCCAGAGAAAGTTGAAAAATGACTTGATAGTACCTGCCCGTATGGGAAAAAAATTTCCAGGAATAAAAGTCTTAGATTAACAAAGGCATTGATAAGAGTTGTAGCCATAAATTTGAAGCTGGAGATACATGAACTATAAGCAGTGATTTTTATTTTATTTTTTAAATATTGAGAATAATTTAGTGACTAAAACAAATTGCTGGAGTTGAGGAGTATTTGTTATTATTTGGTACTTTGAAATCAAGATTGGACTTCTCTTTAATAAGATATTAGCATCATGAAGGAATGGAATCATCATCGTTAAGGAAATCATAATAGTTGATCTCTTTTTTCTCTCACTGTCTGAATAATGTGGACTGGTGAGACAACAACGAGCTGTGACATTTTTGCCATTCTGAAATCTTCAAAATGAAATATTATCTTCTTTAGAAGAAAGATTGATATAAGAAGAAAGGGAAAGATGTGCATTAGGAAGTGAAGTCAAGATAACTAGATAACCTTTCAAAGAAGAGGTGGGTCTTATTTTTTAAGGGATATCATTTATGTTTGAAAATAGTAATGGAGGATTACATAAAGCAGCTTTACTGACCTGCAATTTAATATACCTGCCAGGAGCTTCAAAGGGAAAATTACTCTATTGCTAACTGTATATTAATAGCTATTTTAGAAGTTGTTAAAATTCTGCTTAACTTATGTATTATTAACACTTTTAAGTCTAAACACTTAATGTAACTTCTGTGATGTAATTGAATTAGTTTGAACTGCATCTAAAAAACAGACTTAAGATTTTGGGATTTTAATTTTGCCTATTCATAAGGACATAACAGGATACCTCTACCGAGCATTTTAATATACTCCTTTTTGCATAGCTCTGTTGTGATCTAGGAAAATTTTGGGGAGTGAAAACTTGGTAAGCATTTTGAAATAGGATCAATGTATTTTTCATATGACTCTCCTTAAAACATTTTATTGAGATACTTCAGACACGACTGTTTACATTGAGTTCCAAAGGAACTAGTGGATTACGGCAAGAAGGCTTCTTTTGGTTGGGGATTTTTTTTTTTTTGCAGCCATCTGAGGTGAATGTAAAATACGGAATTGCCACCCTTCTTAGCTAGTAGGAAGACTTTTTTTTTTTTAAATAAAAGCCAGCTAATTAGTATCCAGTCATGTGGAAGGATGCTAATGACATCTCTGCTGAATTAATATTTCCCTACTATGACCCTATCGGTATTAATAAAATAAGTTGCTTGTCTTTCAAAAAAATTTCTGAATTTTACCTAGAGAAAGTTCATCACAAAAATATTGTGGAGTTGTATAATTCTATTTTTATCTTAGTCTGAAAACAGCGACATTAATGGAACACTGCTGACTTAACATAATATTTTGCTGAGGTTAATTTAGCTTAGCAAACAGTGAAAATATCACCTTTTCTCTCCAATTCCTTAACAAAATAAAACGCAATGCATTTAATATTGATTATGACTTGCTTATAAGCACTGCATGGTATTGAATCACTTTTTTAAATGTGGAGAAACATTCTTCTTATGTGAAGATTGGATATTAACTGAAAGGATCCGATGCAAATAGATTTTTGCAGAAAGCAAAAACTGAGCAAGAGTTTACAGTACCATTTATGTGTTCAGTTGAAAGAGAAAAATGGGAGAGAATTTTGAACTAAACTGAACTGCTTTCTCTTATGTTTATAACTTCTAGCTGGGTTTTTATTATTTAGACCAACTAGTCATCTACTGCTTAATTTTCTTGACTTTTTACACAGTTACAAGTTGGAGGAAGCATACTCATTAACAATAATTGAGTCAATGCAGATCTTATTCAAACTGGAGCACCATTGAGAGAACAAATTAGGCTGTGTTTGTAAGAAACTGTATCAGGCTCAGGTTTATTACATCTTTATATACAAATCCTAAACTTGTTTGACCTGTTTTTTAAACTACAGGGACGCAAAATGAGATTTTATTTTTATTCTGTACTGTGTGAATGATATACTTAATCCAGGCCTCTACTGAGAGGCCAGGCTTTATTCATCCTTAAACAAGAAAAATCTGTTCCATTTATACGGCATTCACAGCCGCATTGTTTTAGTCTAACCCTGATAGGTAGTGTGGATTCTTTATTCTAGTTGATGACTGTATTTTTTTCAATATTCATTGATCTGTTAAAAGCCCATGGATTTATCTGCTCATTCATATATGTTACAGTGCTTGCAGAGTAGAGGAAAGTCTGTAAAACTGACTACTAAAAGTAGAGGGGGTTTTCTGTGAAAATGAAATGGATGATACTTATGCAGCTGCCTTAGTTCAGAATTGGGAGAATTATATGTGGGATGTATTTGGGAATGTAATGGGGTTTGATCCTAAATTAAATAACAGGATGCATAATAATGAGGATTTTGATATGAAATGGATATAAAGAGTGGTGCTGCTAAATGAAAGAGAAAAAAAATAATATTCAACAAAGCAGTAAAAATGCAAGGGCCCCTTCTGTACAATGGTTGTATTGCTGTTGCGCCTATATATTAAAAAAAAATAATAGTGCTTTTCAGGTGTTCCTCCACTTTTCCCAACATGCAGGGGAGGTTGGGGGAAGGCAATGATGTGCAGTCCAGCTTTGAGTATTTTTCTCAGATCCTCCTTGATCTTTAATTGCCACATTGATGGTACCGGAATGAATTTAACACTGTACCTCAGCTAAAGGGTTGTCCATAGGGGATCATTTTAGATTGCCTACAAGATATCAGAGTAATGAAGATAATGTGATTTGATGATTGTGTTTTGTCATGATTGAAAAGGCACGGAGAGATGCTCCGTTTGTCTTTTTAAATAATGAAAGTTGAGTCAGGACTGTCATCTGATCTGTCAGAGGATTCAGCAGCAATAACTATCTTCCATCTCATTAATTCCCTTTCCCTTCTGAAACTTTTTAATCTTTGCAAGAAAAATTGTCAGCTGTTGTAGATCTCAAGTGTTTGTTGTGCCTATTTACTGCACAACTTAAGGATACATACGTACTTTTGAATTGGTGATTTTGTGAGGAGATGATACTGTTCTCAGTTGTCATAGAGACCTCCTGTGTTCCTTATCCCTGCAGGTTTGAGGAGAAAAATAATGTCTTACATAATCCAATTATGTTTTTAACCCGTGTGCTTGTTTAAAATGGTGGTTAAGGTTTTTTAAGCCATATATGTTTGGTGTCTCAGATTTTCAAAGCCATTGCTGAGATTATGATGAGTGCCCTCTGTGACAATGGTTTCCACTTGTGGGTGGGGGGAGGACAGTTTCATTAACTTGAAAAAGACCAGTATTTGTCCTTTAAACAAGTTGTGTATTCTTGTTATTCTTTAAGCTGTACCACCTGGTCAATAGTCACATATTTTTGTCCGTTTCTATCTAGGAGGAAGGACAGAAGATAACTTTAAAGTAAGATACTCTTAAACCTAAGGAATTTGAGAATATTTTCCAGTTGCGATCCAGGTTTTCAGGAACATGTGACCTTTAAAACCATGTACTTAAAAGTGCTTCATTTAAAAACTAAAAATACCGGTACAAATACTGGACAGAAAAGGAAGAGAAATGATCTGGAGGTTTAATAATGTTTGTGTTTTTCTCAGGAGAGACAGTGGGCGTTGGACTGTCCTTCTGCTGCAGGGCTGAGGAGGTTCCCCATGGGTTCCTTCTCCCATAGTATTGGAGTGCAATGAAAGCCAGCAGACTCTCATAAACCTAATGTTATTTCAAATCTTGAATCTAATTTTTGTCTGTTGTCAGTTGAGCTGCTGCAGTCTGCAAAGCCTCTGCTGTCAGAGCCACAGAATTCTGAATATCTGTTCAGGAAGGTCCTTTGTGACTTCCTAATTATATTTCATGACAGTCCTGCTTTGTTCAGTATAATAATGAAATGGAAAACTTTCAAAATTAGTTTTATTATAAACATATAATATATGCAGCACGGTGATAAACCTTGAAAAACTGCCATTCACACTGAGTAATTAAATATCATTACCTTTAGATACTACTGGATTGTCTGTATTTTGTTTGTTAAGTAAAGGGAAGCATAAGCGTGCTGTATATACTGAAAGGAATTCAATTTGCCCAATTAGCAAAGTTTAAGATTGGTTTCAGACACACGTTTCATCTTATGAGATTTGTTGTTTTGTGCCTCTTGATGTAAAAATGTTAGCCTTAAAGTGTTTTTGAGGCTTAATTTAACTCTAAAACTTTCTATGTGGATTCAGTTGAAAATTAAGTTTGCAATATCCATCCCATAGGAAACAGAAAGGCAGTCATCAACTTTCCGTCGCGCTCTTTGGAATTAGCGGTGCGAGGCACACTGAATACTGAGGATGTAACACTGCGTGTCATTTTCTCTAAAGATATTTGTCAACTGTAGTGCCTTGAATCTCTTCTGTTAGAAACTGAAGCCCAAGGCCTGGCCTTCACCACTGTGCGGTATTTGCTAATAAGGATGTGATGGTGCATTTGGCACTGACAAAAGGAAGTAGAAAAGTAATTAATTGGGTTTGACTCTGCAGATGACGGTGTAGCTCAGCTCTCTTCAGAATATAAAAATACCCCACATGATGGACTTTTGGAAGTAGTTTCCAATAACTTGAAAATGTCTTTTGCTGGAGCCATAGAAACAGCGAGGAATAACTCCAAACCTGGAAGGCTGTTACCGCTTATTTCCCAGTTCCCTCAAATACCTTTTGGCAGCCATCGGCGATTTAGAACGGTGAAAGAACAGGTAACCTGAAGGAAAGCAATATTTTTTTCCCCCAGTTGTACAGAAAGCAAAGATAGATAACTTAATGAAAGAAGGGTAATTAAACTTAAATAAACTCTTTAGATTATCTAGGTCTCTATGATGGCAGTTATTAACCCAATTAACTTGTCTGAATTTATTCTCCAAAATTGTATTGGTTTGGTTGTTTTAACTGAACGTCTGTAAATTAGAGGCGCCGACATACATACATTGCCCTTTAAGTGAGGCTAAGCAAATACACAGAAAGAAACCCTATTATTTACTCAGGTCGTGTTCAACAGAGTTCTTGAAATTTTGCTAAATGTAAGCAGGCATTAATTGCTTTTTGGAACTGACCTTTCAAATCTGATTTCCACCTGTGAAGTCATCCAACTCATCTTGTGAATACACTGTGGCACGTTCTGGGGGGGGAGAAAGGGAACCCTTTTTTTCCTGCAGTGTTGGTTGCTTTTTCTCCGGTTTCATACATGACTGAGTTGATTTTGATTGCTTAAAATTGCATTGTCCATCAGTGGTTCAAGCTAAATAAAGAACTGAAGAACGCACCTAGAGTCTGCTGTAATCTAATGAATTTACTTCTTTCCCATACATAAAATACTGTAATGAATTAAATAAAATCTGATAAAAAGGTTGGCTGGTCTATTAATATTAGCCTCAAAGACTTGTTTAGGAAGCAGCCAATTTGTAGCTTAGAGGAAAGTTGTGGTTTAATAAACCTTTTGTAAGCTGGTAAACTACATTAATCTAACAAAGGTCTTGTCCTTACTTATACTTTTTGTGAATCTTAAACATATTTTTCCTTGTATTAATCTTTCAATTTCTCTGCATATTGTGTTTCATTTAGAAGGTTGTATTTGAGTGGAGATGCTCAGTGCAATCACAAAGGCTATGATTTCTTAAAAATTCTACTTAAATCAATACATAGTTACTGATGACTACTTAATGACTGGCTGAGAACCCCTTACTGGTTTTCTTTTACTTGTCAAGAAAAATGGTTTGGATAGGAGAGGAAAAAAAAGCTGTGTTCATGCAAAATGAGTATCTTAGATTACTTGTGATAGTAGTTTATTAGTAAATATTTACACTGGGGTGTAGCTTAAAGTTAAAATAGTAAAGTTAAAGTAGTAAATAGCCTGGGGTGAGCTTAAAGTTTTTGAATATTAGGTGTTAATAAAATAGTACTCTTTTAATGCCACAGTTGAATATGCTTCTTTCTTATAATGCTTTTGATCCACAGCAGCAGGTTTTGAGTTGTGTCGAGATATACTTTAAGTTATTGCTTTCAAGATGAAGAAAGTATTGCTGACAAGAAAATTTCTCTTCATTTTTCTTGCCTGCTTTTATGCATAAGTGTGATATTCTCATCTTGTATACAGATAGCTCTAGTCAATAATCAGTTTCCTATACCAGGTATGGCTCTGTATTTGAGCCTTTGTTAGGATCACTGAGAAGCAGAAGTAACCCATAGTAAGACAATAGAAAATATGTTAAACTTTCTTATGCTGTGAAGAAGATTGCGTTTAGGTGTATCAAGTAAACTCATCTTTACATCAGGATTTGATAGAGCTGAAAAACTATTGTTTGAAGTTTCAATGTATTTAATTGTCTTGAATGAATATTCAAAATCATGATCCTTCTTTTAAATGGAGATGCATCGCATAGACTCTAAAATTTAAATGATATGTGCTAGTTTCATTTGGAAGTATAATTGAGGTGTATAATGTCATTTAACTGTTTAATGAACTCTGCATAATGTAATGGAATACAAATATTTGACCTTCCTGACAGTGACTGATGGATTGAAGTTGCACAGCATGATATCATTAGTATGTCAAATAACATCATTATTCATGATTATCAGGAATTATTCAGGTGAAATGGCAAATGTAATGGAAAGCTATTATTTGTGTGTGGGCCGCAGATTGACTTTCTTTGTCAGTGCCAGTCTCTTGATGATACAGGGGGAAGATACTCAGATTTATTGAGCTACAAAGAATTAATGTTATAGGTTAAACAAATGTCAATAATATCAGAAAAGTATTTTCAGCAGGTCAGGTCGTGTATTAAGTGCCTAAGAGTAACTACTAGTGATAATGTTTTAACTTCAACTTTTACTTCTGCTGAATATTGAAAACATCTTTAGATTACAGGGTTTTGCAGCATAAGAATATTTCAATAATCACAGTTTCCGGGTGATATTTTTGATCAGTATAAAGAAAAAAATACCATACAGATTGCAGTAAAACTGCAATTTCACCCTCTATTCTCAGAGACTTCAATGCAGAGTCCCAACCTTTTTTCTAAGAGGTCATTTTTTAGATTTAAACTGAAATCACAGCTACGTATTTTTCCTTCATTTAAATCCACAGGAAGTTGATGGCCTGGGTCAGGAACTACTGTGTACTTTCAAACAAACCGTCCCAATGCCTAAAGCTGAGCATATGCTTATGCAGTTTATTGAATTATGGCCTATAGAAATAAATGATGAATAACCGGTGTTGATTTGGATAATATAACATCTTACACCCGTGACATGATTGAGGACAAAAACTGTAATAATGTTTTATGCTGTGCTTTTTGTTGGATCTGAGTCATACCAAAAGATAATTTTGAGGCCCTGACCTGCAGATACCACCGTGTTGTTATCTTTAATGGGAGGTGTCACTTTTAAGAAGTAATTGAGGATCAGCTGCAATGTTCACAGTGAAAAAAGGTTGAAGCTGCAAATTATTTAAGTGACTGTACAGAGCAGCCAATTTTCTCAGAATTCCTGGAGTTTCCATAGGATTTGGGGGGGTGTCTGTGATGCATATTTGGTATACAAACTGGCTTTTATTAGTAGGAGGTGTTCTATATAGATAGGACAGTGGCTGCAGCATGGTATGGCCAGGGGCAGAGCAAACCAACAGTGAACAGGAAAGCTGTGCGACAGCAGGTGTGTGCCATGCTGTAGGATCACACACTTTTATGCCATTTTTATGTTGAGATGGGGTTGAATCTTGGCTTTTGGTTGTATGATGGATGTTCAAAGCTTTAGTCAGGGGTAGGTTTCCCTAATAACTTCCTAGCACAATTACTTCTGCTGTGCTTTGAAGCTTTAAAAAAGTCATGATGGACCATAGTAGATGGCTAAGACTAACAACCCTCCTAATTCCTATAGACACTTAGGTAAATGCATGCCAGCTGAAGATACCAAAGCTATTACCTTGGTGAAGTACTCTTACAGTTTAGCCACAAACAGCATGGAGTTTAGTAAGATTGGCTTTTATCTTACTTCACTGTTGAATTTTGCAATTTCTGATGAGCTCTATACGGCCTCAGCTGAAGTGTCTCTTTTGGTTTTTCCTCCTTTTTTTCTTTCCTTTGTATATGCTCACAGGAATTTGGAGTGCTTCTTAATTTGTATATTAAACCCGAGTCACAATCCTAAAGATCTAATTTACCTTTTGTTCATGATGTGTAAGTCCTAAAACCAGGCTGAAGTTAGCAGCCTGGGAATTTATGTGGAAGCATATTTTCTCTTAAGTCCCTGTACAATATAGATGAGCTTGGATGGGCTAACAGAAGGTTAGGTGATTTCCAATAGTTATTTTCAGGGTGTTAAAAACTTCTGAATCTTCTTTTGCTGCCTGCTGCTCTGGGCTTCTACCTCAGTCAACAGGTTTTCAATCTCACTAGAATTCCCACTTCACAAGTTGTCAAATGACCGCTCAAGCAGTAAATGGGAACCTTAAACATGGGGAGTGTGTGTGTGATTTGAAGTATATGTCATTACCAGGGAGCTGAAAGGTAGCCTATCCTTGAATATGCAAAAGATGATGAGACATAACCCTTTACCAGTTATGAAAGTCTGGCAATGGGGAAGAGAGGTGCTATTGTTACCCTCATTTTTTCTTTTCAAACACTGGAATACAGTTCCAAAGCTTCGATGGGATTTGCCAGATGTTCATCCCTCCAGCAGCTGGGTGGACAGTCCTTTACATACCAGGGAGCAGCACCTACAGCAGTGGTATGGCTTCGTAGCAGAATGCTAATGGTGTTTATCAGATGCTTGCAAGTTATATTGTGAATACACACAGTGTGTTGCTCTGCTGAATGCAGAGGAGCCTGGCTTGCAAAACAGCTCCAGAAGAAAAATTCTTGTGCCAGTAAACTGTAGGCCAGAGCCTAGGGCTGTGACCCTGCTCATGTACACAGCGTGAACAAATTCCTATGCGATTTTCAAAATCATGTTTTGTTATCTTATTGCTCTTATGTTACAGAACAGAATAAAACAAACACAAAAGAGTGGAAAAGGTGGTGCTAATTTGACCTCTGTTTACTACTGTGAATTTAAGCTCTTCCTACTGATTCAAGTGAGATCACTTAATGAAACTAGCCTTGAGTAAGACTTTGTAGGAGCAGATGTATTTATATAACAAGAATAACATTTTAAAGTCTTATGAAATCATAATAAAAAACTAAAGACCTCATTGCATATTATTGTCTTTGGTTACATGTTTATAACTTATTCTAAATAAAAGGAATGATGTATGTGTAGGGGGAATATGTTACTGTTTCAGAGATTTGACTGTGTTTCCCAAGTGGGGTTATCAGTTTGGACTAAATTTGCAAGTAAAGAAGTAGAAAGGATTTTGTATGTGAACAATAGTAAGCATTTATCGTGGATGTATTGTGATAACATTTAAGTGTTATCATTTATCTTTGGACTGGAAATGTTCCCTGCCCAATTTGAACCAGATTTGGTGGAGAGACAGAGTATATGTCAAATGTAAGTAGGCAGCAGAGTGGAGCAGAGATACAAATGGTGACCCAAAGTGAAGATTTTACAGGGTCTTGCCTTTTATTACGCAGTAGAGAAATCACACTAAACTGATTCCTCAAGGCATAAATCCATAGGAAAACAGTTTGAGTGGGGTTTTAAAAATCTTTGTTTGTAGTATCATTAGTGATATAGAAATTAAAAAGTTGTGTTTCTATTTAAGAATACTATTTCTGTTGAAGCCTCTGAAATAATTTAATAGTATGTATATAATGTTGTGATCACACTATAACTTAAAATATGCCTGTATGAGAATGTAATTCATACATCAGTATACTTCTGGTATTGTTTATCAGGCACGTTTTATTTTTGAGAATCTGCAGCACCAGTACAATATAGTTTAATTTAGCTGATTCCATTCTCAGGTTAGTTTGTTACTTTCATCCAATAGCTTGTGCATATGTTATCTTGCTTGATGAGATGGAGAAAATTGAAATGGATTAAAAAGCATTTTAATGAATTATAATTGCCTGTATTCGTAACATATATTGAAGTAGAAATAGCTTTGTGAGCCATTAGAGTTATAGGAGCAGATCTAAATTCTATAAGGGTGCAAAGATTTATGTTTAGCTCAAACTGAATGATAAGAGAAACTGAATGATGATATGGGAAATAAGCATAAGATTTAGGTTTAGTCATTTTTCCTTTCAAGTGCAAGTGACTCGGGTTTTCCATAGGAGTATGCATTTGCTGTAGACTTTACTTGAAAGAAGACTAATAATGCCCAAGTGTCCTGTGTGGTGTCCGTCATTTCTTTCTGACGAGTCTCTTAACTGTTTTTCCTTTGGCTATACATCCCAAACAAACAGCAAACAAAAAGAATAGCCCTAATTTTATGATTACTTGCTTGCCTCAAGAAATAGTAGGGTGAAAATTGCATCTCATAAATTTTTGTGGATATGTTAGAGTCAGGCCATGTGTTCAGCACGTACTTTTTACTTCGGTTGTTAACAACTATAGAAAGGAATATGTTTTTAATATTACGTATGCTCATGAGTAGGACGTGAATTTCCCCCTGAAAGTATGTTTCTCATAAAAATTTGGATAGCATGCTAATTTTAAAGTTAGTAACCCAGCTTAATTAGAATGAGATTTGTCATTTATCTATCATTTATGACAATTATTTTTTGTTTCAGACTGATACCTTTTTTCTAAAGAGCTCTTTTCACAGAAAGACAATACAGATCTGTATATTTAAAAAAGGAATGACAGAGCCAAATAGGTCTTGTTGTCACTTCCAGATCAAGAATTCAATGACCATGAACAAAACCTATGTCCTTAAGGTTGTTATGCTTCAGCAGGGGGAGTTCTTTTGTAAAACTGTATCTGTTATGTCCCATCTTGAAATCTCAGTCTTTTCTCCTGTCCTGTAGGTATGCTCAGGTCTTCCATAGTGAATTCCATTGAATGATAATTAGCTTTGATCTAAAAGATGCTGTTTTCCTGTATAATAAAGAAAATCTGTTTGCTTTCCTGCCCTACCATGTATCCAAGTAGAAGTTTCAGATTCTTATTACAAGGCAATTTATATGCGTGGCTGTTTCTATACAGAAACAGCAAAATGAACTTTTGATTAATACTTTCATAAAATAAAATAAAAAAAATAAAAATAAGTTTCTAACAAGTCCCTTGTTTTGATGTAAATACGGAATAAGGAGAACATGGCTCCATCTTAAGGATACTGGTACTTGAATTCAACCTTTTTTCTTCATCTTCAGGGAATGTTGAATTTCTAGCAATGTAGGTCTGTGTATTGTAAATGTAAAGACGTATTACAATGATTATGCACGTAGCACTTCTCAAAAACACCTTTTTAGTCTAGTTTGGGCTTTAAAACAAGTACTGTTAATGGCACGCATAGTTCTGTTCCTGATGTAGTAAATTTTAAAGAAATCAATAACAGCATAAAGACAGAATTAGTAGCTACCTCAAACGAGTATGAGCGAATGTAAAGGCTGTCTTATCTGCAAGGAGCTGATGGCCATAAAATGCAATGCATTTAAATACATGGCTAAAGATGATTAAAATATCATACAGAACCAAAGCACTTCAGCTGTAGATATTCATTAAATTGACCATTAATAACTTGAGATATAAAGGAATATTACTGTATTCATAAATTTTGTATGCAGATTTTATTAAGCTGGCATGTTATATGAATTGATTCCCTGACATCTTCTGGCTGTGGCTGTATAGATAATAGTGTCTCATATAAGTTTTCTATAATCCAGGAATTCTGATTGACTGTTTCTAGCTAGAAATTACAATTTTGTTCTGGATGGCAATTCTTTCGAGTTGGCAATCAAGAAACATAATTACAGTGTTGTGTTTGGAATGGCCTTAGTGTTATGACAGCATTTGTGTCACAAACTCCTTTTTTCCAAGGCTTATAACTTGGACATAAAAACATGCTCAGACCTGACAATTACAGTTACAATGTTTTTAACCTGCTAATTAATCTTTCTTCCCTTCACTCTTTTCTCATTGAAATATGGGATTTATTCTGTACATAGTATTTATTAATTAAAATGTTAACCCATCAGGCCCTTTATTAGGAAAATTTATCAATAAACTCCTAGCACTAAAGAGTTTTCTCCTCTGTATTACTATTTAGTAATTGATATGTTTTAGGGAAGAGCATAAGAAAACGAGTAAAATTTTACAGGGATTCATTGCTTACAGAAATTGTTTGAATACACTAACAAAAATGGAGTATCCATGTGGATACAAAACTTGAGAAATCTTGTCTTCCCAATTATTGCTGGTGTAATTTGACTATGAAGGTATCAAGGGTAATAAAACACATGGAAATAGTGGAGGTTCCATGACTTTTTATACAAATGTTTTGTACTTCTTACTGTTGCCAGGTATCTGTATCATACAATTTTTAATGGTAAATGCTGGAGAGTCAAGGTAGTTTGAGGGACAAGAAGTAGAGAGTTATTAGTGGGCAATCCACTGTTTAGGGATCTTGGGTTCAAAGAAAATGTAAGTACTAAAGCAAGTCACCAGTCTTAGATGCAGTTATGTATGTACTTAGGTGGTGGATAGCTCAGTTTTCAGGTCCCTAATGAGTTATTTTTGAGAATGGATTAATATTGTGTTATGTAGTGCATGAGAACCTTCTCGACATTTTTTCCTTACTACTTGTTTGGAAAAGACTTGCAAGTTTTAGAGACGTGCAACTTTTCAAAATCCTCCTAGCCTAAACATAATTCAGTATTTCCCATGAAAAAAAGCTTTCTAATCTGCTGTATTCATTTTTAATCTACAGAACGTCTCAGATACTGGAGCATTTTATGAGTCTAATCCTGATGTCTTTATTTGATCATTCCTTACATTTAAAAAAAAAGAAGTTTTATTTAAATGAAGTAATTATCATGCAAATGTTTCTTTTCAGGCTGCCATTATATAAAAAAAAAAAAGTTTTATTTAAATGAAGTAATTATCATGCAAATGTTTCTTTTCAGGCTGCCATTATATAATAGAAATGTAGATGATGCTCTTGCAAATAAGAGTGCAAGAGGTTTACTTTCTAAAGAATTAAGGTTTAATTGTCCTAAAAGTATGCCTTAAAAAAGGAATTGCAATAAAGATATCTGCAGTTGTAGCTGTTTGATTTTTACCAGCAAAAATGTATTTTCTGGCACTTCTCTAGTTCATGTCTGCAGTAGAATTGTTTATATGAAAAGATCGGCCTGTGAGCTTAACCATGACTCAATGTGTGTCCAAACAGGGCCTTCTGTGATAATAGTAAATGCATTTTCAGCAAGGTAATGATTTGCACAAATGTCTGCTTATTTGAGAGGCTGGAGTGTAACAAAGACTGGATAATAAAGCATCTGAAAATGTATATTCTATGCCAGCTTATTACTACCATGATCATCAGATGTATTTTGCTTTTGGTGGGAGATCTTGTGTTTTGACACAATAGAAACTGAAAATTACAAAACTTTCTATATCCATTAACATGAAAACCTCCCTTTCTTTTTTTTTTTCAAAGTGAATTACTTGCATTATTAACCAGAAGTACATTATGTGATGTAATATGATGTACAGTGATTTATCTGTGTTTATTCTACAGGTGAAATTTAGTTTTTCTTTAATGATATGTACAAAGCATCATACTTACAGTGTGGCAGAAGTAATTAAGAAAATTTTCGCCATGTTATAATTTGTATCAGTGATTCTGAGCTAACAGGGTCAGTAAGTTGGATGAAGAAATTGAGATTTTTGGAACACAGTGTTCAATATGTTTTAGACTTGATGTAGTTAAAAGTAAGGATGTTTCACACATTAGAGCAAAAAGGAAGCTGAGAAAACAGTAAACACTAAGGACTTTGTTCATTAAAGAGTTGCATGCTGCTGCCCATGCTTGACCTTTTCACAAGAGAAACATGAAATAAAAGCTGAAAATAGGACTACCATACCTGCTTCTTTTTTTTTCTGCCTATTGTTAAAACGCCTATCTCACCAGGCTACTTGCAACAAAATGAGCTTTCCCTTGGTTATTACAGCTGCTCAGAGAAGTGGGTAAGCTCCAGGCTTTAATTATTGACTCTCACTCTCTGAAAATAAATAGTGAAGCCATTTCTATTAGCCAGGACTTTATTGCCCTAGGTAGTATCAGGATTTCCTATGAATTTTGTAATTAGACTGGAAACACTATGTTCCAGAAAGCATAGATCTGAAAAGGATGTGTTATACCACTTAGTGGGATCAGAAGGGCATTTGTTAAAATGCTATCTTGAGCAGGAGCACCAAGAAAGGAGCTGGAACTTTTGCTACATGAATGGAGATATGAAAAACACAAAAGACAATTGCACCCATTTTTTGGTTGTGATCACATGTTTTACCTCCTCCTGGAAGACATGCAGAAATTTCTTTTTTGATGCACCTTATGTTCTCCCTGGCTTTATTGCGTATTTTTAAAGCTATGTAGTACGCAAGATAAGATTTTCAGTAATGCTGTTGATAGCAGCATCTTCACTCTGGCATGGGTTTCTTTGAAAACTATTTCTGAACCTCTTATTCAATCTCTTTTTTCAAATGTAGATATGTTGTCAAACAAAAAAAAATGCTTAATAGCTGAAACAATTCTTTATTTGAAAAAGGTACCTGCAGATGCATGTGTACACACTCACGAATGAACACAGCCTTGATATTCAGAGAATTTGTAATACCTACCCAGAGTAGTCAGGCCTTCCGTGAAATTTCTTGCTTACATGCAAATTAAGAGCAAATATCCTGAATTATAAAATAGGGAATATCTTTAGAGTATGATAGTATCAATGTAGAATGCTGTTAAAACAATTTCGGAAGAGATCTTGGTAGGAAATAGCAATACTATCCAATAAAAAGTTCTCTCTATTAAAAAAAGAAAGTATTTGGAAATAAATCAGAATGAAAAGTCTGAATTTGAAATTTCCACACCACAAACTTTAGTCAATTTCAATTGGAGTCACAAAAATACAATATTTGGATCATAAGGAAAATAAAATTTCTGTGGTATAAAAATATAATTTCTCTAGTATGAAAACATCTGCTGATGAATTTCATCTTTCATACAAAGTATGAGTGTTATTCAACTGAAATATGTTTTAGTTTTTAGAATAAAATGAAGACAAAGTTGAAGTATTTTAATCTTACCGTAAGGTGAGAACTCATTTGAACATTTCACCTGTGGGATATGTTATTCAAAGGAACCTCTTCTTGCAAAATGTTTCCATTTTAATATGATTCCTTTTTTCAAATGAAAACAGGTTTGTCAACAAAAAATCATTCAGGTTCGCTTGGAAACAGCAGATTGTCAGAAAGGTGATGAGGAAGCTACAGTCCTTCTCAAGAGGTCATTCTTTCAGTGTGTCTGTATGCAAATTTTCTACTTAGGTATTCTTCTAAAAGAAATATTCTGAATTTATTTAGAAGCAGAAAGTTATAGGAACAACTTGTAAGGTGCAAGACAGTGCTTTCTTATCTAGACTTGCAGGTAATAGCTAAACGAACATTTCTAATCAGAACTATGACACAGAACAGGGTCATTTTAGAGAGCAGGAAACAAAATACAGTAAAATAGTACTGCAGTAAGAAACTTCCTCCGTGTAAGGTCTTAGAAAAATAGTGGTTTTTAAATTATTTTTGCATTTTAGACTTCTGAGATCAGCATTAGAGACTGATGGCTGTGTTAATGATCACTGATGTGATTACTGTATAACATAGCTTTATTGCATCGGTGAGTACTTCGAACGCAACCCAGCTAGAGGCTGCAGTCGTCACTGGGTGCTCTGGTTGAATGAGGGCGATATGGTGCTTTTGGTTTTTACATCAGTTATTCATAGTTGTAAGATGCTTACAGAAATTAAAAAACATTACTAGTGCCAACTTCCTTGCATAATTTGGCTGTGGGATGCAGGCTTTTTCTCCAAGCTTCTTTAGCCTAAAATAGACTAAACCTTCTTATCTGCTCACTTTGCTCAATACAGAATTTCCTGACACCCAAAAACACAGAGGAATGTGCACAGACAAATTGCCATGGCAACCCTGAAGTCACCTCTCAACTGACTTTATGCTGCTTTTCTGTCCAGCTCTTTTCACGGCAGTATCACCAATAAATAAATTGAGAATTAAAAGACCGTTTCTCTCAAAGGGTACGTTTGGCAGGTAATTTGTGGTCACACAGTGACCCTATAAGAATCTGCTGGACTCTGAATTTTTTTATCTAACTTCTGATTTTTAATTATAAGTACATTAAAGTGCAGTCACTCAATGAGACTAAACTAAGAGAAACTAATGAGAAACTAACAGAAAACTTTGAGTTCATATTCCAGCAAACAAAAATATAGTTGAAAGTCAATTAAGAATACTCAGAGTTAAAAATTAAAACATAATTAGACCAAGCGTGTTTGGGAATTAATAAAAGAAAATAAATCACAAATGATTGGGTACTTACCACCCTATGCGTGCTTCCATACATTTTTTTAATCTCTCTGACAGATACTGCCTCACTTTGCTAAGTTTAAGGTGTTTATTGTTGATTATATGTGCATTACTAAAGCATGTGCTTATCATGTATTGATGGAAAAAAGTATGAGGCTGGAGCTGTTTGATACTCTAGTCTGAGTAGCATAGGAGAATTCCATGTTTTCCAGAGGATCTGGTTTGTGTTTCTCATATAGTCCTGGTAGGAGAGTGAATGAGCATTGAAGATGCAGGTGTTGGAATGTTGGCAGTATTGTCAGACTTGTGCAGGGGCTTGGGAGGGTTGGATATAGGGTTCTACGACAGGCAGGGATTAAAAAAATTGTCCTAGGAATATTGTTTACTTTTTGATGAAGGCTTGCAACTTGTAATGTTCTAAAAATAAAAAAAAAAAAAAAAGAGAAAAAGAAGTGGGTTAAGCAACCAAGAATTGTGAGTTGGTATTAAACTAAAACATCCTGAGAATCTACTCTAGTCAGTGATGCAAATAAAGAAAGGAAAATATGAGGAACTCATCACAAAATTTTGGATATATCTGAATGTAGAAAAAGCTGCCTTGGCCTAATAAACCTTGGTTTAGTGTTACAGGCTTTTTCCCTCAGCTGTATTCTTTGTTTCATACCTTTGCTCTTGCTTCTCATTTACATAAAGAAACATTCACACACTTGACAAACAGTACACAAACAAGTCCCTCTGAACCCAACAAGGTTAGTCAGGGCTCGAGAAAAGCACTGTTCACAATACGTACTTTTTTCCTGGGGTTGAGGTGGATGTCTGTTGTGTAGCAGCTTCAGTAACAAGGTTTAGATTATGCTACTTCATAATTGCTCTCAGAGCTGTTTTGGTTTGCTCTCTTCATATCTTTAATGCTAAGAGGACTAAGTGTAGCAACACTGAAGGATTTGTTTTGGAGTAGTGCATGAATAGTGAAGGGTCAATTCTCTAGAGCTGGTGTGACTGGGATCGTGAATCAAGAAATGGATGCATTAGCAAGGTTTCCAAATGGTGCAAGAGATATACATGTATCGAGTACGTTAGATTGAGAAGTTGATAAATATTAAAAAAGAGCGTAACTTTTCATTCCTCTTAGATGTGTCAGAATGCTTCCTGCTATACAAGTTGTCTTTGATATATTGAACTGATATTAGAAAGTCTTTGGTTTTAATCCTTTTGTTTAAGTTGAAACTTGTAAGTAGAAACACTGAGTTTTCATTTAGATTAGTTCTTTGTGCTGTCTTAAAGAAAAAAATCACAGCTAACTAGCTGAACAGAAATCACATTTTTGCCAATCAAACTGATGCTTGCCTTAAAAAAATTCTTTCTTGTCAGCAAACCATATTGGTGTCAGAAAGTGAAAATATGCAATTATTTGATAACTGTGTTTGTTTAATATGTTTAATGGCAATTATGGAAACATAAGCGTTAAAATATTTTGGATCCTGTTACGTAGGGTGGTGTATTCTCTTGCTTGTTTGTTTGCTGATTCACTGAGCCTTTTGATGCTCTGTATAGCTGTTTGCAAAGCTAAGACTAATAACCAGGAGCTGTTGGACATGAAAGGAGACCTAGTAAAATACATAGACAGAGAAAACTTTGGAAAAATTCTGGAAGTAAGATAATACTAACAAAAATCCTGGTCGAACCTTAGGAGGTAATGTTGGATGGTGGTCTGAGTAACAGTACCCATATATTCTGCTTAAAACAGTTGACTGGAAACAAAATTTTCCTTTTCTTGTTTTTCTTTGTTGAGGACAGAATGAAAAAATTTTCAAACATTTTTATTTCAATTTAGTCAAAAAGGTTTATTCTGTTCTTGAATGTAAAAGACTGTTTAAAGTATTAACAAAAAATAATTTCAAATTTAAAAAACCGTTATTAAAACATTCATTTCTGAGAATTCAGAAATATTTGGTAAATAAACACTCTTTTGGTATATAATTTCAAGGAATGCTTCAAACCAATTTCCCTTGAACTTTTCTTTTTTCAAGGAAAAGTGTTCGCTTCCCTCCTTTGTTGACAGGCTTCTCAAGCTAGAAATCTACATCGAATTTCTGTTCCTATATTCTTCTGCTCTTCCTTTTTAGCATTCACGTCTATAGACACCTGCCTTATTAATGTTGCATTTTTTCTGGAAGGGCTATAAGAGCATTATCCCATGTTCTCCCATAAATATTGGGATGGGAGAGAATATTTATACATTACTCCTTTTGGAGTGAAAGGAAAATAAGAGATTTGTTTTCCCACACAGTAGCTCTATTTTCCCTTATTTTTCTGCAAGTCTGTTAATGGGAGAGAGATGCATTTTCTAGACATCAGAAGGGCAGTGTGTCTCCAGATAGCAGAGTCCCAGGAATGAGAATCTGAAAGTTGTTTTCAGCCTTCCCAAGCAATTCATAATGCTCAGAGTGTGTCTTTGAGCATTCCAGCTGGAGGAGCATGTTTGAGAATCATTAAGCTGAATTGTGCGAATCTGTTGTTGCCTCCCGGCAGATAGCAAAAGGCTTTGTGGTAAATTTGTCCAACATTGCTGTGTATGCTTCCAGCAGGTTGTTACATGGCTTTGATGGATAGGATACAGGTAGGAAAAATCACCATAACATCTGGGAAAGCAAGAATACAGGCATAGATATTCTTCTGGAAGAAGGTGACCACCTAGAGGTAATGACAGATGGTGAATAAGCAAACCTGTCATGTGATTTGATCAACTAATTATGGTTTTGGACTGCGTAGTGCAGTGATATCAAGCCAAAAGCAATCTATATTTGGTACTGATTTGTGAATACCTGGCATATTGACTCAACTTAATGTCCAGTGTGTAACTTCTTCCACCTCAGCAGTCGTGATGGAGGAGAATGCTGTTCTGTTTCAGACACTGTGTTGCCATAATTACTATCATAGAATCATAAAATGGTTGGAAGGGACCTTAAAGATGATGATGATCTAGTTCTAACCTCCTGCCACGGGCAGGGACACATCCCACTAGACCAGGTTGCTCAAAGCCCCATCCAGCCTGGTCTTGAACACTTCCAGGGATGATGTCAAAGTGAATGCCTCTATCAAAGAAAGCAGTGAGGTTGTTCTTTGAGGAGAAGTCTACCTTACAACCATCCTGACTAAGACAGTGATAGATTGCAATACAATGTTCAAATACAAAAGAAAATTTTATCAAGTCATAAGAAGCAATGTGATGGTTACTAATAAGACACAATGGGGAGGGAGAAAAAGGGTCAGCAGAAACCTTGACTATCAGAAAAGTTCCTGAGAGTAAGACATACTGTCAGTGACTTTATAGTCTGTTATGCTTTGAATGTTTAGAATTTAAGGGTTAAAACCACCATTGTAGCATAATAGGAAAAGCATTTTGTGCTTGTAGAGGAGTTCTATTAGACGATTTAATAAGCATTTTTAAAATTCCTGAGAGTCTTTGACATCTGGGAAATTAAGGCCTGAGGGACCTCATCCATGAGCTCTTCAATTCTAAAGAGTGTTCTGCTTTTACACAGCATTTTTTCCACTTGTCTTATTGATGGTAACAAACTTAATAATCCTGACTTAATCTACCTTTCTTAAAAAAAGCAGAACTTGACTGAGTTTTTTCATAATATGCACACATTATTATTAATGATACTTGATCTACGTAAGATAACATTAAGAAAAAACAACCTTTTCTCTTGTATGTTTTAGCATTCAATGAGGCAGATGCTAGATGTCACTTTTTTGGGGGAAGCAAATAATGTTTATTCAAGACACTTGATTTTCCTGCAATTATGGGATATAATAATTGCTGCAATTTTAAGATCAAAAAGCCATTCCTATTCATTTGAGCACTAATGTCTTTGGGGGTTTGGGACTTTCTATTAATTCAAAATGTACGAAAGCTTTAAAAAAATCCAAAATTTTTGTATTATGTTTAAATGAGTGCATGAAATATGGCCATTCTCTATGTGAAATGAATAATATGAAGAATCTTGTTGGTAGGGGAGAATTAAGCACACTGGAAATCCATGAATTCTCAATATTGAAATAAAAATACCTATGTGCTGAAATTTCATCTGAAAGGGAGAGGATGTATGTACAGGTGTACATATATGCAGTTAGAGATTAAAAAAAGCTATTATCGGAAAAAAGCCATTATACTGTAGTAGGAAAGTATAATTCTAATGAACAAACTCTTTAACATGCTGGCAATGCTGCCTGTTTAAATTTAAAATAAAAGATTATATGAAAAGAATATTCCCAAAGTGGTATCCATGGAATAGATATAAATGCCGTCAGCAGTAGCACTGTACTTTAATCTTTGTATTTTCAATAATCTGCTTTTGAAAATGTCTCTTTGTGGGTTTCATACACACATCCTGTTTCTATGTCTTGTAAAGCAGAGAAGACCTCATAGTTTCTTGTCAGCACTGAAGTGTCTGCAGCCTTTTCCCGGCTAAGCTGCTGTGCCCTGCGAGGCCCCATTGGGGGACAGGACGAGGGCATGCTGGTCACACACTGTCTGGTTTGGTGACAATAGCTGTGAAAAATGCTCTGTCTTCTAGCTGGTTCTGAAATGTTATCAAGCTGTGACTTGCGCTCGGGACAGCTTACTTACTGCTGGCTGCTCAGTGCATCCTACTTCGCATCCTTCCTGAAAAACTGTGTTTATGCTGTGATTGATCCAGTCTTCTCTTTGGTACTAGTTTGCTGTGACATCTGTTGCCCACTCCTCAGTCCTGCTGTTAGCACAAGGCAAACAAAACTCTTTAGGGTACGTGTCACAATTGATAAGGTATGACTTCCTGGCACCTTCCAAAGGATTTGTAAAACTACTGGGCGAAATGGAAATTTGTGCAGTATGGCCAGTGTCAGACTTGCCAAGGTGATGTGGTTGGGACTGGAGTACAGGCTCCAGGCTATTCGTGGACTGTATATACTGTACTTTGTCATCAACATAGTCACATGATAGGGCTTTAATATGTGCGGGTTTATGCATGTATTTGTGTACAGTCTTATTGCTATCTAACAAAAATAATTGGAGTTAAGCAATGGAACATTTAGTACAGTTGGGAATATTTCCCCGAGGAAGTGCTTTCACTGGGGACTGGGTCCATAGACTGTTATCCCAGGTGCTATGATTGTTAACGTTTGATCACGATTAAATATCTAGAAAATGAGCCCCACTCAGGAGCAGATTATGGATTAAAGCAATGAACTATAATCAGATGAGAGTGAAAGCATGTGCATCCAAGTCCTTGTACAGGGATGTTCTCAATATGATGCTGCAGTAGTTCACAAACTAAGTTCAAACATGAGAAATTAGCAACTTAAATTTATAACCCATTTGTTGATTGCCATTAACTACAATTTTTCCAGAGTATTACTTCATTCCAATCTGCCTATTTGCCAGTATATTAAAATGCCAATTGTGTGAAACTTTACTATAATTTTCTTGTGTCCTTAAGCAAGAAGACTACAGAAAACTGAAATGTCATTCATGTTTTCTCTGAAAAGAAAGCTCTAAAGTAGTGATAATAAAATCTGAAAAGGTCTTCTAGGCTGAAGAGCATTAGAAAAGTGGATCAGGACTAATCTGGGACAGAAAGCATCACAAAAATTTGCCTCCCAGCATATGACCCCAATAGTTTTATGGACTGGGTACCAAAACGTTTTAATATGCATGATTTTACTTTTTACAGATAATTGAGGCATCTTTTGATGTCATAAAATCAGGGGGAAAAGTCCTAGGAAAAATGCCCTAGGAGGAAGGGAAACATATCTGCTAGGCCATTGGAGAGGCTTCCTACAGAGAAGCAACATCTGGTAGGTGTCATACTTTTGATAAATTCTCTAGGAAGCTGTGTCCCTGCAAAGCAACAGCAAATGGGTTTCCTAGGTCTAAGAACTTCCTTTCCAGCCTGAGATAAATCCTTACACTCCAAACTGAGGAAAGAAAGAACAGCTGGTAAAGTTTAAAACTTGGTTAACATAGAAACACAGAGGAGGAATGGGTTAACTTCCTACAGAATGCATCCAGGAGTTGCAGCTGGTATGTAACACCATTTTTCTGGAGCAACATTTGCAAGAATATATTTTTGTCCCTTTTCTGTATGACATCTTTATTTCATGCATCTATCGTATTTATGTTTTATAAACTAAAGTTATTGGTCCATGTTTTCTTAGTCACTCTGAGTTAGGAGGGTTACGTATGGCTGACTTTTAGAGACAGTGAAGCATGAGAAAAAGTGAATCACCATGTTGTTCTGCAGCCGGTGTTGATTTTTACTATAAAATCAACAATGAGAGAGAATAGAGCTTAGACGAAAGGCAGAGAAAATGTGGTTTTGATAACTAAATTCTCCCCAAAGAGCTGCGCAGATCATGCAACTAGTAAACTACTATTACCCAAGATGAGTATTCAAGTTCAGTGGTTTACTGAATTATACCAGCTCACTGAATGATCAGCTTCTCTGTTTTATTACCAGTCCACAGCGTAAAGATAGTATACAAATAAAAAACCCAAAGATGCCTTGGAGTTGTATTTCCTCTTTTCTCTTTTGTGAACTCTATTGTTTAGGTAAAGAATCACGTACCTTTCAATGGCTGTAGTGGATACTTTGGGAAGACTTAGAGTTCCACTGCAAAGATTTTTATTCTCTGGTAGGAGGCAGCTGTTCTTTAGAAACCAACTGAGGAACTTTACCCAGTAGGTTTCTTGCTTTCTCTCCCCCTTCAGAATGCAGAGAAGTACAAAAATCAAGTCTAGGAGATACTGCCTCATATATATAATAATAACACCTTTCCTAGGACTCTTTAACTAATGTGTGATCAAGCAGTGGCTGTGCTGCAGGGTGTGAAGAAACAAAGCAGTGATGGTATCAGGAGCTAAGTCACAACCCAGATTTCTTGCTGCCTTGTGGTTTTCTTACTTGCTTGTTCTCAGTGGATTCTTGCACAGATATTAAACTGAAAAACTGCAGGTATATAAACTGTAAAATACTTTGGTTTTGAAATTGAAAAACACTTAAGATCAGTTTTATTATATTCTGCTTTTTACTTTAGAACACATTTCTGTAGTGTCATATAAATATTTGAAAAATATCAAGTGATGATAAACTTGGTTTTGAGACGTGTGTTTTCTACCACCTTTCCTTCCTTGTCTATTCCTTCTGAAGAGTTGGTAGCCATTGATTGCAGCACTCCAGTTGTGTAAGTCATCCCAACACGTTTCTTTGAGGGCAACTATATTGTAGTTTTCCTGCTGTACAATGGCCTCCAGCTCCTCCTGTTTGTTGCCCATACTGCGTGCATTTGTGTAGATGCACTTTAGCTGGGCTAATTTTCCTGTCCGGCTTCTTTCCAGGCCATTTCCTCAAGCACTCTACTCTGCTTTCTTTAAAATGAAAAATACAAAGAATTATTGAATTGCCATTAATATCTTCTCATTTTAATTTCCTGTAGTTTTTCCCATAGCTTTCACAGATTACACTTGTGACATGCATTCACAAAGCAGGCTGTTATGGCTATATGTCAGGAACAGCCTAGAAATCTTGCCTTTGGAGGTTTTGAAAGGTATTTCAAGAGAGTGTTTTGATCTGTATGACTGTTAAGAAGATGTGTGGCATTGGTCTCCAGTCTTAATGGAGTTCTCTAACCCTCTACGCCCTCACATCCTGAAAATTTTTTAACAATAGCTGACAATTTTGTGTCAGCAGAAATGGAATTTTTCAAGACTTGACTGTCCAAAGAAGAGATGTTGTTTCTGGATACATTTTTGTAGGTTTTTTTTTTTTTAAGACAATAAGATATATATCCTAAGGAAGATAATTTTTAAACTACTGGGAAACAGCCACATACACCTTCTTTGGGTTTTTTTTGTCCCTTTTTTGTTTGTTTGTAAATTATGATCTAGCATAATTCCATGTGCTAGCAATTAAAATAAGAGAAAATTACTAGAATTTGCAAGGCTGCAACTGTGATAGAGGCATGAATACTTCTACTATTTACAAATAGTCTGAAATCTCAAAATTTCAGGTGAATTCTCAGGATTCAAAATTAAATGTAGAAACCTTTCATTTGCTTAGGAGACATAATTCCATACAGAGTAATGCCTTTTTTAGCAGAGTTGAAGACATCAGCTTCATTCTAGCAGCACAGGCAGTGAGTGAGATTACAGGGTTATAATACAATGGCCTAAGAGACCTATTTTAATATCACTAAGAAAAAAGTAAATTGTAATTTCTTTTAATCCTCTCATAGGAGTTTAATTAAAGGTTTTGTTTTCTTGAGATAGTACTGGCAGTATAGTAGGAGCAGAATAAGTTGGTGTGAAACATGCAGGTTACAAAGTGCAAAGTACTTTACATTTTAAAAAAAATCTGATTTTTTTTTCTTGTTTAAACAAATTTGACTTTAATAATGAGCGAGTATTGAGAACTTGGAAGATCTCAAAAGGTACCATATTTCTTTAAACCAAGTTACAGATATCTTACTTGGGGGATGGAAATTTCATATTTTACAATATTTATTTTGATCAATTGCTTAGTAAAACTTTTGGTGATATAAATAACATGGTATCAAAATACACAACACTTCCTTTTCAGCCCATGGTTTTTTTGATAAGTATTATCAATTTAGTGTTGAAATTAAAGCGAACAAACAGTTCAGTAGTTTGAGCATTTAATCCTCAGTGGGCCTGTCAATTGTACTCCATATGGAATGAATAGGTACAGGGAAAGTTGTTGTTTTGGTTGTTTGTATGGAATGTACTATGTTTTCATCACAATGATAAGTTTACTGCTGTTTCCCTGTGGTACAGATATAAGTGACTTTTGATGAGTTTTTGCTTAGCTTCTGACGTCATTTTACTGTTTGTTGGGGAAGTTCTCAAAGCATCATTACCATTCAAAGCAGAACTGTTGTATTACTGCAATGAAGGAAATCATCTGAGAAAGTGATAGTGTCATTGTTAAGGCAGGTGATAAGGTCTTCAGAAGGCTGGATTCACTTCCCAGCTCTCCCACTAGCTTTCATGTTCTTTAATTTTGTCTCAGGATATCAGGAATTGCAGTGCTGTTCTCACAAGGCTGCACTGATATTTTCTGATACCAGGGTATTTGTCATTTGACATCTCAAATAGCATAGGAACATTAATGTTTGAAAGATGTTCTGAGATGCTCAATTACTACCTATGACATTGTCATCATAAGCATTCTTAATTACTGGAAAAAAATATGATACAGTTAAAAATAGCATGGCACAGTTAAACAGAAAATAAGAACATTTCTTGAATCCATTCTTTCAGCCAAAACAAAATCAGAGAGAGATGCAGATCATGAACTACCTTATGATTCATCCCCAAAGTCTAACATTAGTAGCGCCCTATGTTTTGTAATTTGTTCAAACTTTGATTTTAGAGAAGAGAAAATATATGTGCGGGTATTAGATATGTTCTGCTACTTGCTGGAAAAGTGGAGTACCCTGATTTGTATTGCTATGGTTAGGTCATTCTTATTCTTAGATCCATATGGAACTCTTTAAATATTAAAAATATTCCTGAAGAATAACTTTTAAAGTAAACTTTCACAGATGGGTTTTGGTAAGATGTCAACAAACATGACCTTTCAATCTCTAGTGCAAATGGCAATAAAAACGTAGCCTATCTAATCTGCCTGCAAATAGCTGTAGCTTCACTGATCTAGTCTAATCAAAGGAACAAGCCCACAGGGGTTTAAAGGATTTCTTGCTGTTGCTGCAGCCATTAATTTAATTGCTAGAGTACAGTGAACTCTCAGAGTACAGTAAATGTTTGGATCTGCAGGGAGATAAACAGCTGAACCCTTGGAAAAAAAAATCTAAAGCAAATAGGGTTTTCTCTGCAATTAGTGTTGTCTTAAAGTATATTTTAAAAGCAAGCCCCAGTGGAGCTGACATGAGTTATCATCTGCATTTCCATGTGATGTACCACTAGTTATTCCAACATGTCCTGCAGTAACTCCAGTGAATGGGCTGAAACTACCAAGTGGAACGCTGAGACATAACTTGTGCCACTAGTGCACGTGGGGGTGGTAATGCTCATTCCATCATCTACCTTGCTGCTGCCATCCCCCTCCTCTTAAAACTGTAGTTTGAATCTTGAGATGCTTTTCCCCTCAAGGATGTATTTTCAAGGTGCTGCTGAACTTTTAATTATATTTAGAGCTAATTACTAGACAGGGCAATGGTTGAATTATTAAAGAAATGTAAAGAACTGATGATATGGAAGAAAAAGGACTTCTTGTTGAACAGAAAGTGCTCTTAACTGTGCAGGGCTGAAGTGATTCCAGCTTGAGGAATCTTTCTGAATTTTAATTTTTGTGGTGCTTCTCAAAGGAATCAGATTTGCCTTCTTTTCTATCTCAAAGATATTTTAGTTTTGGTATTGCTATTAATAGAAGAATGGCTTTAGCAATGGTTGCCTAAGATGTCTTTTTGTTTTAATCAGGAACAGAAAATTAATGTTGTTTTCAAGAAAAATTGTTCCTCTCTAAAAGTTTGTGTGCATTTTACTGGTCAGCAAAGTTGGGTGCTTTCCCTTTTGGCAATGCACATTCCCACTTATGGAATGATGAATCATTTCATTTAATAATGAGAATTGGCTTGAGGCAAAGCCAAGCTTAGAATAAAACAAAAAAGGGTTCTTACTGGGTTAGAGTTTAAATTGCCCTCTACCTGCTCTCCATCTCCAGCTCTCCAGCTCTAACACACGTCTCCTTGTTTTGTTGTCCTCCTGCTGGCAGGCATAGGGCTTGGGATAGCTACTGTCAAGCCTGTAAAGCTCACGTGATAGAGGAGGGTTGTATGTGGATGTGAATGTTCATCTGTTTGCTGGGACAGTTCACCACCAAAAGGAGTAGGTTTTAAAATCATTTGTAGGTGGAAATGTGGGATCCCCAGTACAGTTGTACTTAACATGTTTATGTGAGATTTTCAGATGGTTGGATGAGCAAGGATTTATTTTTTGTGTGTGAAACACGGTTGTGAATTCTAATTAATTAATGAGTTATGCATAATGGAGAGATAATTTAATTGTAGCTTGCAGTGATGCAAAATGTTTAGGAGAAACAAGACTTTTTATGATGTCTTGTTAGTGCGGAGTGTGAGAGTACAAATGTATTAACACATACATGTTAATACATTTCTTTTTAATGGACAATTGAGGACCTGCTTTTGGTTTCCCTTTCTCATCCACAAACCCCACTGGCTTTTCCTTATAATGAAGGAAAACTGGTTTAGTGTTCCCTCTCAGCTTTGCGATGTCATACATTTCATTCCTATGTCTCATGTACCTTAGGCAATTTTATGAAATGTTTTTCTCACTGGGCTTGGCTAATCCAGTGGAAGCACTAATGAGAAGGTTTAAAAAATGTAAAAATTTTCAAGTTCATTTATAGATCAAATATGACTACTGAAATGCAGGAAAAATCTAGGGAAAACTTATTGCCTGACTGTAACATTGCGATCTTTTACAAATGCGCACTTGAAACAACCCTTGGCTTGCCAACAGAACCTCCATGGGGTGGAGTGCTGTGTGGAGCCCTCCATTGAATCATGCACGTTTTTCTTTAATGCAAATGATTTCACAGTGTATTTATTCAATGAGCAGCACTGCATCAGGGTGTCCCAAAATGGGGTTTCTTTGAAGTACAGTGTAGTCCTCAGGGAAACATGCTCTATGCGTCAGATGTCACACTTTTTCTATAAAACAGTGTAAGAACTAAGGATAGGCCTTAAGAAGTCTTTAGACACTGAAGATGCAACTGATTATCCAACAATAACATCAGAATTACTTTGGTGCATATTAATTGCTATATGAAGACCTTTTATAGTACTTTCTAACCACAGGCAATATTTTCTGAGAAGAAAAAGAAGTGCTAAGTATCATTTAATGTGTATGTGCTTTGTATTATGCTGTTTCAGAAGGGAATTAGTTTCTATATGCTGACATTGTAACGTAGGACTGAAGTATTGATATACTTAAAATCAGTTAGGTATAGAAGTAAGAAAATTCTAACAGTGCCCTCAATTTTTTTAAAAAAGCTCACTCAGCCATACAGTAATTAAACTGTTCATGACTGCATGTAATTACATCATTATGTAAACAGTCCTGTTTCTGTAATTTGGATCATTGGAGGGCAAAGTGTCAAAATCTCTATAATGATGTTTAATTCCCTTTTAACATTTCCTAGAGGAATTGCTTTAAGTTTATTTTCAAACCACAAAACTTAGAAAACCCCTTGAAGTTTGTGTAAACTATGTAAGTTACGTTGCTTTTCTAAATCAGTTTGATAATGCAGTCATTAGTTTGCCATACCTTCTCATCTACCTCCGATTCTAACAAGCATGCAGGAGTTATAGTAACCTAGTTTTTTAAAAATTTCTCAGTACTTTTAGGAACCTAAAAATGGTATGAAGTTACTTCATTTTTCACATGAGTACATGCTTTCACTGTTTTAGTTTGTAATCACTATACAGAAATGTTGTGTGTTGGTGTGAAATACAGTATAAGAAGTGCCATTTGACTCTAAGTCTGTATAACAGTCTAATGTGGCTTTTATTGTCCATGTTGTGCTCTCATTTGTTTAGTTTAAAAAAAGTGAGGTATATTTTATAAAAAGATATAAATTTGCATGTGGTTTTTTCCCCTTCAGTTAAGATTCTTTCACTTGGCAGAAATATTCTAAAAAGCAACCATATTCCAAGAATGATAATTCTGAAGGCTTATTATTAGTTACTACTGTTCTAGTGTTAAATCTTAAGATATTTAAAGGCACTCTTTCTTATAGCTGGATTCATCATATGAAATGAGTAATGTGTGGCTTTGGTTTTTCCATCTTTGTTGCTCACAAGAGTCTGACCGCTGAATTCAGTAGGCTTTGAATCAAGATGTAAAACAGGAGTAAAAGCGGCACTGAATCTTACCAGGCGTGAGGTCAAGTCTCAGGCCTTCCAATGACCGCTTTGACATTAGAAAGATTTTTGCCTCTTCCTGCCTCATTTCCTCGGTTTTTAGCAATAGTGAAGCTATAATCACAGTCAGTAGAAATCCCAAGAACTGAGATTTCACTTAGGTTCCGAAATGAGGCGGTGGAAGAAGTGCCAATTTCTCCATGGATGATGGAGTGAGCCTGAAGCAGCAGGATTGCTAATTAGGCAGAATCTAAGCCTCTGTGTCTCAGTTTCTCCACATACCAGGACAGAATAATTGTTTCACTTCCCTCCCATGTTTTTAAAAATGTACTCATTAAATTGTAACCTTTTTGAGACAGAATCTCCCTTATTATGCATGAAGCATAATAAGGAGCTATTTTTAGCATAAATTAATACATAAATTAATAAATAGTTTGAGTTTAAAATATGAATAAAACCTGTTAATTTCTTTAGCAGATACGTGGTTACTCTGGAAGCCAGAGAGATGGTTTAAAATCTGTATACAAAGTTTTTATATTTCAAAGTGCGTCAAATACCAGTTGCAGTTCTCATCAAGAAGAAAAGTTACCTAATACATTAGAACACCTGGTAGCTTTGATTCCTTCAAGAATACTAGCCTTCAACACAGCTAGCCATAGTTCTGTCTATAATTGACCTCTTGGGATGTCTATTTTGCTGTTTGCGTAGTGGACAGGGTGAACATGATGTAGCACAACAAGCCAACAGGCTAATAGTGCTTTAAAAAAAGCTTGGTCCTTTTCATATCCTTAATAATAGTATATGTCCATTTTATGTTATCTCCTAAGGACCCAGCTTGGAAATCAGGAGTGCTATTATACTAATTACAGCATAGACCCAGAACAAAAGATGTTCCTGCCCCAAAACGATGAGAGTGCAAATTAGACACAAATAGTATATAGTTCATTTAATAGTGGTGTATGTGAACAGTAAGTGCCCATTGTCCCCTGACCTTTCTATGTATGGAGCTTTGCACATAGAAATAAAGGAATGGAAAGGAAATCTCTTTACCCGACCAGATTTGAAAGGCAGAGACAAACCAGTGCTCATGGAAAGACAATTTATAATCTAAGTGCCAGGAAGATGTCTTCATTTACTAGAATGCAGCATCAAAGTGGACAAGAGATACTGCAGGAAAACCAAGGCCTTCCAGATTCCTTGTGAACATACTGCAAAATGTCCTAGGAACTTGTTAGATGGGAGAGGGCTGCAGGTTTCAAATGCCAAGAAGTCACTGAAATGCCTATTGGCTAAAAGGAAGGAAAATGAGATAGCATGGGCTTTTAAAACTTGGAAAGGTTTTGAGTGCCAGGCTTGGAATAATCAAAGACTTTCATAGTGAAAATCCTAGTTATACAAGAAGGCAAGAAAGCTTACAAAGACTTTATAAGGAATATTTAGCACAAAATGAGGAGTAGATGAGCCAAGTATCCCAGGATGAGAATAATTAGAAGAAAGCCAGCAGTCTAAAGACAAACAATTAGAAACTGGCATACATCCAGCTGCTATTAAGTCAGGTTATTCTAGGGCAAGAAATATACCACTGTATACTGAAATTACAGTCAGCTTATCTTAAGCAGCAGCTTGTATCCAGGCAGTGTGTGGTGTTCTCTTCTGAACAAACAAAAACAATATCTAACTGGCAGAAGAATCAAAGATAAATTCATATGTGAAGGTGCCACGCGTCAGGATTTATGTATTTCAACAGAAAATTTCTTCAGGATGCTGATACTGTATGCATTGTTGTGGGGAGAGAGAGAGAGAGAGAATTTTGGGGTTAGACAAGCACCACAATCTTACACAGCTACTTCAAGAATGCACTTTGTAAAAATATGAAAATGGTGTGTAAGAGGACATCCTGTTTTTCAGCATTACCTGGTAGCCACAGAGTATTTGGTGGGGTGTTGGGGCAAGCTGGCAGCAACTTCATACTTTTTCCAACTGTACTTAATGAAATACGTACTTTTAGTACTCTCATACGGAAGCTCATTATTCACTTGAAGAACAGGTTCAACAATATGAAAGGACCTCTGTTCCCCCTCTGCTGCTTCCAGAGACAGCTTCTGGTGTGATGCTTCCAAATATATTTGGCCTTTGACCTCAAAGCAGGATTCATATTGGTGTTCATATTGTTCAGAACGTTCTTATATGGTTGTGGGGAAGATGTGAAGAGCTACAAGTGTGTGGTTTCGGTTATGTGTTACAGATAATACAGGCTATTGTACTGGTCTGATAGTCTTAGCGTTTCTACCACTTTTCCCAGCTTGTTATTATTTCAGTTCTTAAAATATAAACATTAATTTAGCATACAGAAGGGGGGCAGAAACAACCAAGATAGTAAAGGAGCTGCCTAGCAGGGGTGACCTGAAAAGGATGGGACATTGCATTATGGAGAGGAGGAGGCTGAAGAGAATGTGATTTACAAAGTTCCGAAGAGGCACTTGTTTAGTTTAAAAGGCAAGGCATGTTCAGTTTAAAAGGCATAAGAGGCATGGCAGATTTAAAAAAGATTTAAAAGTTTCTCTGTTCACTTCTTGCTGAATATCCATATCCACAGCCTTTTCTCTAGACTTTAACCTGAATGCTGTTATATGTTGCCCCTGGAATTTGTCCTCACAGCACTTCACATCATTAATAAATCCGCAGTATACGTTTTTCCCTGTTTGCTCCAGCCTCCCTCTTATTCCTTTGTTTCTGTTCTTACAAGTAACACCAATGACAACGTTTTTTACAAAAGGTCCAAACTCAAATTGTTCCAGTGGTGTATTTTTTTTTTCTCTCTTTTTTTTCTCTTTCTTTTCTCTAAAAAGCCGTTGCTTTCTGCAAAGCATGTCAAGAGCAACAAGCTTGCTGTCAGATATCAACGTTCCCTTGCTTTGTTAGTTTTGCAGCCATAGACAGCACATGTTGGAAAAGCACGTGCCACATCACCAAAATGCCTTCCCTCTGGGCCAGCTGCAATCCACTTGAGCATGTCTGAGCTTGCTTTCAACTTGTTTTCCTTTCTGGCCATGATTATTTCTACTTCGCATGATATCCTTACAGGCAATACTTTAACAGACAAATGCACCGTTCTTGGAAATCACTCCTGTATTTTAGAGTGTTTTATTTAAATATGACAATCCTATCATTATTTTCCCAAAATGACAACTGCTTAGAATCCCTCTTTCTCCTGTGTCAGCTTTAAAAGCTTTAATTATAATCTCAGCAGCAATAATCTTGTTCCAATACAAGTTAATGCAAGTGTATCTATTGTCCTGTAAACTGTTTTAGTAACAGTGGCTTTTTTGTTTGAAGTGAAGCTATTATTATACCAGAAAAATAACACAGGTCTTATTTGCTGGACACAGCTTGTCATACTGTGTGAAGTCCAGCCACAACTAATGAAGTCTGCAAGGGAGAGGAGTCTTATCCTTCCAAGATAAGTCAATCTCATCTATATTTCTGAAAATACAGAAAACTTGGAACATAACTGACATTACAAAGCTAGTCAGGAGTTAGGAAATACCAGAATTTAGATAATTTGTCCATGTTTTTCTTGGTTCCTGTGTATGCATGCCATCTCTAATTACATGATCACACTGCTTCTTTCTTCAAGGTCTCTACATCTTTCAGTATGCAGAAAGCGTGGTGTTAGCTTCAGGAGCAGCTGTTGAGAGTTTTGCTTCCCTGCATGATTCACTATACGGCCCTAGTTTTTTTATACACTGTACTCGGACTGTCTGCAGAATTATCTGCTTTATGGACTTTCTTGTGACAGCACAACTATATGTATGAACTTCACCAACATAATGAACTTCTGCTCGCACTGTCTCTGCTGGGAAATGATGGGATGGTGTTTATCCTCATTCATGCAAGTGGAGCTGAGGAACAGTGAGCATAAACATCAGCTGATTTGGGCAAAACAGGCTGAGCCATGTTTTTTCAGAGCTGTTTTATGTAGCCTTGTAACATACAAAGTTAATCTCTTCCTTTATTTGCAGCTATGAGGAAAAAAAGGAATAGCTTTGCAAATCAGGACTACACCAAACTAAGGAATATTCAATGAGTAAAAAACTGAAGTAACTCATTTTGCATCACATCCTGCGGGTCCACTTTCTGTTGCCCTTTTCTTAGATAGCACTAGCTCCTCCTGTCCTGTTCACTTGAGATAGTTTCTGTCCTTTTCTCTGATGGCCAGTTGGCTGCCTGACCAGATTTTTCCTCACTTGATCCTTTTCAAAGTCTTCACATTTAACTCGTCTGTTTCCCTTCCTCTGCTGCTAATTCTCTTCATCTCTGAGAACTTAACAAGACAAAGAAGCTTAGATGTTTTTATTTTTCGTACTGCAGTCCGTATCTCAAGGTTCTTCTACCTATTGATTTAATTCTCCACCCACCCCCACTGTGGTTAGGGCTAGTTTTTAGTGGCAGTAGAAGTAACACTAAAGAGCTGCCCCACCTGTGAGGATGTGTGGTGAGGGTAGCGTACAAGTTATATCTCATGAGAGATGTGTGAGGAAGAAAAACCTGTGGGTAGTTTGTAAGAACAGAGTGGGCCCTCGCTTGTTAGCACTAGGATCTGCAGAAGCATCAAATGTCAGCGTTCAGAGGCTGGATGGTGATCTTAGTTATTTGACTGAAGGTGCCCAGTGAGCTGCACTTTCCACTATTTATGCCTGAAGTGCAGGAAGATAATCAAGGAAAATGTCACCAAACTTTGATAATAGGTAAAAGAAACTTATTGACCACAAAGCCTGTTCACCAAAATAGTTGAAAAGGTTGGTTAAATGCCAGCTGCTTGGTGTTAGGCATTAAATGGTGAACAATGGTGTTAGGCATTAAATGAGAATTTGGCTGGATAATGATCCATATGCAAAAGTGCTTCACGTTTCTAATGGCTCTTCACTGAAGAGCAAATCTTCAAAACCTTTTGAAGGCTTTTTTTACAATGGGGTTGGAAGGGAGGGCCAATTCTTTTGGGCTTGAGACTGAAAAGGTCTGGATCCATTAATTCAGGGATTTACTGTGTAAAGAATACCTGCACTTCCAGTAAGGTATTAAAACTGTAAAGTTAAATATTTTATTATAGTGTAAAATCTAGAAATTGGTAGTTTAAGGAACATGATGGAGTCTTGACCATTTTTGTGTAGGCCTAGTATTATAAACATTAATTTGTTTAAAAGTGATAGATTTTTTATAAGCACAGTTCTGCTGAATGTGTTGTGTAATACTGTAATTGTACATGCTTCTTTAGAATTGGTGTGTGAATCATATTTACCAGTAGAATAAAATAATTTGATTAGTTGAATGTGTACAAATAGTCCATTTTGCAAAATAGAGTATATACAACAATGAAACTTGGATTTAATCTATTTGTTGCAGAAAGCACGTTCTAGTTTGTCTGTGCATATTGGAGAGTAAATCAATCTTCAGCAAAGATCTGCTTAGGATTTTTTTTCCCTAGTAAGTTCCTGCAGTCATTGTGATATTTAACCCAGTTTGGGGAGAGCAGGCAGCTTTGGGCTTTTGCAGACTTTCTTTGTAGCCCTTTGGGAGCTTCAGTGCAAGCTTCTATGTTCACACACGTTCGTGTGTGAGTGTGGAAAGGGGGGAGAAGAGTATGAGCATGTGCGTGTATGTGCACGTTAACATTTCAAACCACCATGCAGCAAACTGGCAGTATTATTTAGATAGGGAAAAGGCTTCTGGGAAAATAGCAGTATGGTACTTGGTTTCTACTGTGCACTTGTGTGACCTTGAATTATTGCACTTAAGTCTTTGGCGCTTAGTTTTTTCCATTTGTAAAACAGGAATAATTCTAGTACACTTGCCCCATATTTATTTGCTTGAAGAAAACAGTGGTTTTCCCTATGTAAGGTTTGTTCAGTATGTTCATAATGGTTCACACCCTTTGTTGCTTTGCATATTAGTTACTCAACTCATTGAGATATATCTAAAATTTCAATTTTATTTTCTGATTGCATAATTAATGTAGGAAAGAAATTACATCAGGCATTTAAAAAGTAAGACAGTATTTAAAATAAGTTTAAAGTAAAATCACTGATCTTGACTGTCATAAAAATACTTGGTCGTTACAAGATGATACTGGGTAGGCAAGATGTAAAAATTAGTTTCAGTATATGGAAATGGAAAGTAATTTACAGTCAAAACCACAGTTCTGCATTTCCCTCTGTCCTTTTTCCAATGTTGTTACCTATTTTTAAAGCAACTGACCAGAGGGCTCATCAAGAGACCATTTTATTAGATGGTAACTAGGATATGGTTGTCTGTGTTGTATTTATTTGGTACAAGTAATGGAACATTAATCAAATATTTTTTGCAATTGACTGTTCTTCATGGTGGGAATACTGAAGAAATAGCAGGGTTTGGGAGCAAATTGAGATGATAAATTAGTTGAATGTTCATATTGTGTCCCCTAGCCCATTGTTCTAAGGGATTCTGTGTGCTTTTTTTGTCTTTAAATGAGGTAAGATTGTTTTTACTGTTTCTGCAGATGTGATTGTCTTAGAGAAGAGCATCTGCATTTATTTCTTGCAAATTGCTAGTCAAAATTTTATCTGCTGCTATAGGTTTGCATATAAACAACTTTGGGTTTTTTCTATAAAAATACAACAACATATGATGCTACTTGTAAAGCTGTATTGTTGTATTTCTTTGTGAGGTTCAAACAGGACAAGCTAAATAAAATGACTCTGTCATGAGGAACTTTAAGAGAAAGTCTTAACTGTATTTGCAAAACTGTTTCAGAAATATTTTAAAGTTCTGATGTTTTAAGTGCTCAAAACCCTGAACTGGCACACAAAAAACATTACTTTTAAAAATGGTCAGTTGTTAACTTTACCTTCATTTGAACAAATGAATAGAGGCAAGTCAGAAAATAATCTCCTGGTTCTAGAGCTTGATTTAACGTAAAATTAACAAACTCATTAAGTGGTGTCAATATCTTTAGAAGATACATGTTGTAACATTTTCCTTCCACATGTTTTCTGAGAGCTTCTCAGTGTACGTAAATATGTATATCTTTCATTACTTGTTTTTATGTGTATGAATATATGTATTTAGAAGCTCCTGGAACTTCTTGAGTCCATCATTAATGATAGAAAAAACATCGCTACTAAATAAATCTAAAGAAAGTGATGTCTTACTTTCTTCTTTTTCTTTAATAAGACTGTGTACACTATTTTTGGAAATCCCTGTAGTTTGAAGTGTTGTGTAGCTGCAAGCACTTCAGATCATTTCATGGAGTAGTTCTACAAGCACTTTGTGAGAAGAACCCAGGTCCCTTCCCTGTACTGAGTACAACAATGATTCAGCTGAAATTTTGCTTAGTTAAATACTGTGACTATTTGTGCATCTTTGCTTCCTTCTGGATGTGTTTTCTTTGGCTTGAGATACTGAAGTAATCATTTAAGGAGAGAGAAAGAATAACTTCTTACTCTGTGGAGGATTCTTGGAGTACCAGACTTGCTTCAGTGAACGCAGAAGAACAGCGTTAACAGTGAGACTGAGAATACTCCATGAGCAGAGTAGTCCATAATCCACCTCCAGGGAGGGAAAGCAGGATATGCGGATTGTAGCAAACACAAAGAAAAGGAAAATGAACACAGATCTCTAGCTCATGGAAGGGCATTTTAAGTTCTGAACTGTACCATTAAAAGGGAACTGGCTCTAACTTTATTGATGCACACTCTTGTTTTCTCTTTGCTTTTCTTAAAGATACAATAAATATTTTATGTCAGGTTGAATTAACCATCTTGTGCTGAACTGAGAAATTCTTGTGCTGTTTCACTGCAGTCTGACGGGGAAAAACAAGATAAATAATGGAATACCTTAATCAAAACCAGTTTGGGGTTCTTAATGCAGTGTTTGGGGTTTTTTTGGTCTTTCTAACATGGATTGCTTGTGCCATAGATAACAGTATGGGAGGGAAAGCAGACTGCATGTACTTGTATTTAATCTGGTGTTGGTGTACTTTATGATAAGAAAGATGGAATCTTACAATATCAAAGAAATTTAAAAGAAAGGTGAAACT
The DNA here is from genome assembly GCF_001431845.1 of Calidris pugnax. Classification (NCBI taxonomy): domain Eukaryota; kingdom Metazoa; phylum Chordata; class Aves; order Charadriiformes; family Scolopacidae; genus Calidris; species Calidris pugnax. The sequence goes on from NW_015090880.1 coordinate 9,861,476, forward strand.
TGCATGTTGACCATAATAAAGTCTGTTGCTATCAAGAAAAAGAAAGGAAAACATAATTACCTGAATGTATGAGGATGTACAGTCACTCAGCCTACTTCAAAAACATTCTCTATGTCTTCATTTATCATCATTATAAAGTGTTTCCAAAAGAGTGAATTTACCTTTATCAAGTTGTGAAAGGTATTTGCCTTCATGCATCCTTACCCACGTAAATTAAAATGTTTATTTACTTTGATATTTTGAGTTGCACATGTGCATTATTCTTCATGAAAGTTTAAGTGACAAAATATGGGAGCAGTTTTTTAAACTAAAAATAAAATACTTTAAGCATGAATGAAAGTTTTGTATAAAAAGGCTAGGGCAAAGGAAAAAAAAAATGTTGGATCTGGTACATTAAATATACAATAACAGTTTGCTCTATGCACTAAAGTTCAACAGTAGCAAAGGATGCATGTGTAGCTTTTATGTAATTTGCACGGTTTAAGAAGATATTTTTAGCAAAGTCAGTATCCGGAGTCTCAGCAGGTATTAATAATTGTGCTTCCATTAACCTTGAAGTATTTACATCATGTGAGGCTTTGGTTATGGAAGAAAAGAGCTGGTCTTAAACAGAAGGGTTTTCAAAGCAAGGCTGGATATACTGGAGATGATCTCCAGAGCTATGCAGTGTGTTTTGTATGACTGCAGTTTCCCCAGAATTGTTTAACCTACCAGTTTTACCCTAGCATTTATCCAAATATAAGGAAAGGGTTTCAATTCTTTTGGATGTATTTTCATATTTTGTATGTTAAGCGCTGTGTTAAGTAGCAGGTGTTTGTGGTTGCATGTCAATCTCTTGTGGGCCTGGCACGCAAGAAGCCACATGCAAGCTGATGCATCCTGAACTTCAACGGAAGTGATAAACAATCAGAATAAACCAAAAACGCCTCTGTCTGCACAAGCAACTTCTTCATACAGAAGGAAAGTGATCAGTGATGATACTTCTAATCATTAGGTTTTTGCAGAAGCACCATTGATTAAAACCAGACACAGAAGTTTGAATAGGTATAGAGTGAACTTCTTGTTTTCCTGTCCTGTGGAGAAAAAAAAAAATATTTTCTATTTTTCCACTTGTTTACTCTTTTACTGCTTGTGTAATATCAGGTACATCTTCAAAGTGCTAAAAGTTTCAAGTGAGCGGGTGAGCAGACTGGCTTATATGAATTAGCTAATTATTTTTGTCCTCTTTTATAGATAACTAAAATGGGGTAACCGTGTTCTGGTGGGTTTTTCATGCCTTTGTTATTAGTTTTCCATTTTCTTTTATCTTAATAGACAGCTTCGTCACCTTTGCTCTCAGTCTGTGACTTCTCTAATTTTATGGTCCATTCAATGAAGTTTCTGTTTTCTTCAACAGATTTTAATGGCATTTGGAGTTTATCTAGCTTCTCCAGAAAGGAAAAATACCCTTTGTTTTCTATAAAACATGGGCATGTAACATACTAAATTTGTTGTCCTTTAGCACTTAAGTGCTCTTGTGATGTTAGAGGCATGCTGTGCCTCATCCGCACTGGATTAGTTCTAAATGTTGCTTCTGCCTCATGGAACAGTTTTATTTCATTAGCTGTTCTCAGTACTGAGACCATTTGGGGATTTTTTTTGATAACTCCTTTGTTTGTCACTTCCTATTCATAACCAGACTTACACCTTGCATCTTGAAAGTGTAATTTCTATGCCTGGAATTTATATGGTTTTCACTCAGGTAAAATAAAAATTCTTCATTTTCCTTAGCTTGCAATTCCTTTCCTGTTGGCCACTCTGAAATCCACGCTTTGAAGGAATGATGTGAAGGACTTGCAGTTTTAGTGGAGTCTGAGTCTTTTTAAAGATTGGGACTGATGCTAGGGAGCAGTAGGTCATCTTCCCCACTGTTCATGTTTTGTTAAAGAAACTTCCTTTTCCCCCACCACCCACTACTTCAGTCCTGTTTGCAGCCCATTTTATTCTTATTTTTCTACCACTTTTTCTTCGTTCTATTTCCTGTAAGGCTAAATCAGTCTTTCCAATGTGTTAAAGTAGCGCTTGAGGGTTCCCATCGCATTGCAAAGCGGAGATGTTAGATGAGCTGTTCTCTGAATGGCTGTCAGTGTTCCTTTCACTGCCCGAATGAGTTAGGCAGATCTGATACTCCGTAAATGATGACTTTCAAAATTGTCATAGGAAATGAGGGCTCTTTTTCTAAAAATTAAAAAAAAACTGGCAGCATTGAACTATTTTTCAGACCATCCTTGTCAGTTTTTCCTGCTTTATGAATATATGTATTTACTAATGAACTGTTTTTTCTTTCTACTAGTTCTGTCCTCCAACTAAATCAGCATGGTCCTTATTATTATTTACTTTCTTTGAAAGAAACATCTTTATTCTACTGTTTGCCATTTTCCCTTTGTTGTGTCACATCTACAAGTGCAGAAACTTGTCATGGCCCCTAATCAAAAGCAAATTTTAAACCCTTTTCATTCAGTGGAAAAGGTAAATTTATTTTTCTTCCTTTAAAAAAAAAATTCAAAATACATTCATCTCATGTAATGCAGAAAGGTAAACTGGGGGATTACAAGACACCTTTTCTGGCATGACCAATTCTTGCTTGTTTCTGCTATGGATTCAAGTTGAATATAGCCCATAAAATGCTGTCTCTTGTTTCTGTCACAGACGCATAATAATGATGAAAAAGAGCTTTCCTATTTTGCTATTATCACTGTGGACTATTTTATACCTCTGTCTATTTATAGAGAAATATATATGCTGTGCAACAATTAATATTTTCATAAACATGAGGATAAAAAGTTTATCGTGATTCAAAATCAAGGATAATGAGTGACTGCTTCGCAACTCTTTTTTTAAAAAAGTGAAGAAAAGAAGACAACAAATGTGATGATGTCTTTATCAGGCTGGCTAATACATGCGTTTCCAATGTGAACCTGCTGGTAGGAGGTAAAATAAAAGGTGACATTTAGACTGGTGACATGATAATTTCACTCCTGCCCCTAGAGCTTGAAATTGCATCTTTTTATGTATCTATGATCCGTTATTTCTAACGAAACACATGTCTTGGAGTATCATACACTGTCACGAAAACCTTGCTGTAGGTGTGAAATAAATGTGTGCAATGTCTGTATTTACAGACAATCCGTAAAATAATTCTTCCCTTTTCTAACTACAAGCTGAAAGCATGCAAAAAGGTGCTTAGTTTTTCAAGGGACAGACAGCAAATGTTCCATAATTGCAATAGCTAGTATTTGATAATATCAGGATCTGAAATGTTAAATCACAATTCTACATCTTGATGGGATACAAAAAAGGGAAAATTAGAAATGTACTGGAGTAAAGATGTTGCTTATAAAGGAAAAGAATAATAACAAGTACAGTACTGATCTAGTTAAGAGAATTAATTGATTTAAGAGTTTCAGTAAATATATATAAGATACTATGGAAAGGCAAAAAAAAGAGAAATGTTAAGCTGAAAATGATAGTCTGAAGAAAAGAGAAGAAGATTTTAATGACACTAATAGTGGCTGCTGTTAAGACGTCTAGAAGAAATACAAAACCATATGGCTTTCTGATAGTACTGCAATTTATTTTCCTTCCAGTGTTATATCCTTTCATATGGAGTTCTCCGATTGAAAAAAAAAAAAAAAAAAAAAAAAAAGGAAAAAATATTATGCTAAAGAAGAAATGGTTTTGAATTTATAGAAGAAATCCAGATTCTTTAACTGTTCTCTATCTGTTTAGCTGTATAAAAAAGTATACAGTTTCAGAAATGTAGAAATTTGTTTTCTTCAATACAAACAAAAATAACTATAAATACAGCTATTTTATTTTTTGCCTTCCTTACAGGCCATTTTAACCAGTTATTTCATGATCTGAAATGTGCTCACAAGGCACAAAGAAAGAGAGAACATAAGAGTCCTGATTGTAGCTGGGTCAATTCCAATAATATCAAGGGGATGGAATACATAAAAGGAGTAAGGACGGATAAAAGTGATTGGATATGACATTTAGGATACTAAAAAAATGCTGGAATAATCATAAGCGATATAGTGGCTGCAAGAAGTAATGTCATTGATTAGATAAACTGGTATAGCTGGGGGAAAAAAACCCCACATATTTAGAGACAAAATCATGTTTTCAGCTCCTTACCTATGATCCACTTACTACGTATGTGTCTTGGTCTACTTCATATTCTCTTCTCCCTTTATTTTTGCAGTGTCATTCATCTTTTAGTTTTGTTGGGAACTCTTCTTGAAGTTCAGCCTTAGGAAATATGATGGCTGATTAGAATAAATATCTAATTACAAACTCAGTTGACTGCTTAGTACAAGGTTTTTTTTCATAGATTTTGCACATGTTGTCTTAAAATTCACACGAATAGATTGAGAAGGTGCATGCAGAAATTTCTTCTATCATTAGGATGAGTTAACATGTTTTGTCTTTGGAGATTTCATGGGCCATTAACCCTAAATGATATTAATAATGTAGTTTTAAACCTCTTGTTTCCATTTGAGGTACAGTTGTCTAGCAAGCCATTGTAACATCAATATCGTATTGTGCCGGTTTCTCTATAAGGCAGTTAACAGAAGAATGCTGGGACTTCTGAAAAATACTGTCTTTTTCACTTCTGTTAGTATGGTCTAAAATTGTCATGTCTGCTTTCATTTAGTGAATTGTACAAATGGTAAAATGTCTACAAAAAAATGTTTTCTTTGCTCATTGACTGAATACAGAAATTGCATTAATGCTTACACTCCTCCAAGTTACTGTAATGTTTAGTACAATTATAAGGTAAGAGCTGTAACAGATGCAGCAAGTCAGGATAATCTAATCTGTAGGAGGGATTTTATCTGAAGAGTGTTCTCAAAATGCCCAAAGGAAAAGCATGCGCACTGCTTTTAGTCGGTTTTATATTTAGCCTGTGTTTTCAGTGATTTTAGTGCATAGTGACCCACTCTTTTTAAAAAAATACAACTGCGGTACACGTGCATGTAAAATTAGGTACCTACATGTATAATGCCAGTACCTAGATACATCTTTTGAATTTTGGATCTAAGCAAAATCGCCTTGTGGTTTGGAAAAATCCAAATACAAGCATTTGTGCTGAATGCAAGGAGTTGTATGCGTTTGTGGCGCTGTCGTTAAACATTTACATCATATAGTGGAAGAAAGTTTTGGATTTAGAGCTCTAACAAATAACATCAGTTGATCTTAGTGTACAACTGCACCTGTGTAGCTGAGGAGGTCCCCTGGGATAGACACATGTGAATAAGAGCAATGTGTATTGCTGATAATGCATAATTCTGTGCTCCAAGGTTGCCAAAACCAGTAAAACACTTGGCACTAAAGACGAGTCATCTTGGGTGCATAGGAGATGTAGAGGTGCAAGGAGGAAGTGACAGGAGCCCAGAGGAGCATGCAGGCACTATTCCTCAGGCAAAGGGAATGGGTCTTTGGAGAGAAAGGAGGTTCAGTGGTGTCAATGAGGCTTGCTTGGAAAAGAAAGAAACCACTAATGTAGCCTATACAAATCTGTACTGTTTTGTGGAAGCAATACCTATTTAGTGAAAAAGAAGAGGATATAATTTGTTGTGTTACGTGTTGTTACATATTGGTAGAATGGAGTAAAGTGACAGCCAGAGTGTGATTTTTTTCACCAAAAGAGACTAACGAACATTGGAAAATAATCTGTGGTGTCTATCGTGTGCTCAGATATCCAGTCTATTTACAGATTGGAAGTAGTGTTTCTAAGGTACCAGTGTCCTACAAAACATTTTAACCACCAAAACCATTCTCTCTTAATTCAGGGGCTGTGGGAGTTATTGGTAGCAGAGACTAATGTAAGATTATTTTTAGATCCAGAAAAATACTAAAACAGGTGTGGAAACTCTTAGTCTAAATAGAGCGATAGTGTCAACTCTACCTTGCTAAGCAGCAGAATTTGTGACATGTATCTCTATTGCACTCAGCACCTGGAAATATCCCTTCTTTTGGATTATGTTAGGGAAATTGTGTTTGCCCAAGCAATTTTGAATTTGAAATTAGAACATTTTTGTTTGGCTGCCATGACATCTGTTTCAGTGGCTACAGTGCACATGGCTAGAGTTTATTGCACATTGTTTGGAGACGGTTTTAAATTGCAGGGCAGGTTTGTATTTTGAGCTGTGTTGTAAAGTTTTCTTGTAAAGTCTATAGTTCTGAAACTATAAAGCAGATCATATGGGTGCCAATGGTACTGCAGGTATACATCTGAAACTATAAAGCAGATCATATGGGTGCCAATGGTAGTCTCGTTAAAGTGGTTTTTATTGTTGTTTTCTGGAAGGTATTTTTTGGTGATGCTTAACTGTCGAGACCTTGTGAGAGGAGACAAACATGTAAATGAAGTCAACTTCTCAGACCTCTGGGATCTGTTACAGCATGAGTTACTCTTAACAGATAATTAGCTGGGGCTGTTAATCAAGTTTAACAGGTGTTGAGTAATGAACCGAGACAGGGCATCTGCTGTGACCGGTCTCTCGCTCTAATCTGTTTAGGGAACCTAATGCCAGTTGGAGCCCAGAATGCTTTAAAGTGAGATCCAACATTGCATTTTCCTGATGCTTCCATCAGTCTTGTGATCATTGAAGAATGGTGACATTTGCAACAGGAATACATAAGGAATCAATCCAAAGTTCCCAAAGTGGAAGCTATTAATGAATACACGTTCTTAACTTTAGTTAAGTTTAGTTGAGGTAGCCTTTATTTCTTTTTCCAACCTCTGCCCAAAAAGAAAAAGTAACCCAAACTTCCGTTTCATTTCTCTTACTAGATAAATCAAGGATACTTTAAGCAGAAGTTCAAGCTGGCTTGTATTGGTATGAATATTGCAATTCAGTAATAAACGAAGTCTGAAGCTTTTAGATCTGTTTTGTCATGAAATATGGTTGTACCTGTGCCTATTTTGCTCTTGGGGTCTTCTGTTAAGATACTTTACTTATGCTGGCATTATGTATCATGCTGATGAAATTCATAGCTATGTTTCCAGCTATTCGGACTTGTGTATCCCATAATATTTAGCATTATGTAAAGAATAATATTGCAACTGGATGATTCAAACTACATAACCAATGTTTCTGGAAGAAGAAACAGCAACACTTTCTACTATTGGCAGTGTTTGGTAATTTTGGTAGGTGTTAGATATTATGGTGCTCTTACTTTTACGACTTAAAAGTTGAGGTTTTGATCACAGATCTCTGAAGTGATCATGGGGATTAAAAAACTGTCTGCAGGGTTTCCTAACGTAAGAAGTAAAATTCTGATCCAATGGACTCAGCAGCCAGTTCCCACTGACCTCAGGAGATGTAGGGTATCGCCCAGAAAGTCAGAAGAAACTCAGTAGAATTGGTATAATATATTATATATATAATTGGTATAATATAAAGCAACGAGTGAGGCTAGAAAAAAGCCCAATATGGGAATTCAGAATGAGGGAAATGAAGATATCACACAGCTGCAGAGACAGCAGGAGGAAAATTGAGTACAGTCAGAAATGGTGCTAGGAAGACAAGGAGGATCACATAGATGGCAAACTTTAGGCGAGCGGGGTCTGGAGACAATCTGGAGAGGAATATGGACCACCTAGTAACCTGGGGGTGGGGAGGTAGCATCCCTAGTGTGGCTAGTGTAGGACCAGCATCTGAGCCAAGGTGCAAAAAAGATTGCAGATTGCTGCTTTCATTTCAGTAACCTGTCTGATGTGCAATTTTGTCTTCTAAGTGGTTGCCAGTATTGAGTGGTGCTTGGCTGTTTTATTAGAGAGAGACCTCTCTATAGGTTTTTATTAAGGACATATAATTTTTCCTAATGGGAGCCATTCCTGTCTGTTATGTGCATTAAAAGGTGTGGTAAAATTCCTTGGGAAAGCTCTTAATATACATGCAGAGGAGCCAAAATCTAAAGTAGCCATAAATCATACATGAGTATTTGATATTTCTTTCTTGTTTTCTTTTCTGCTACCCTCAAAAGTATGAAAAGTGATTAGAGCTTATTATGGACTTATCACTTGCCAAATTTAATTTTAAAAATCCTCTGGGAATTTATATGTAGTCTCATGGCAGGTGTAATATTAACCTGTGCCGTTATTGCAAGTAACAATTCCTAGGGCTCCTGGATGTGGTTTTTTCCTTTCTCTAGTACATCTTGAGACCTTTTTCATGTCTTTTGCCTTACCCTGTTTGCCCTTAGGGAGGATCATGGTTCTGTTTGCCATTTTAAGCCGTCTGGATAACTGTGCATTCCTTTAATTTTTTTAGTAAGACACCTTTAACTTTCAGAATGCACAAAACCAAATGTTTGCATTTTGTCTCTTCTCTGGATAAAAAAAAAAAAAGTTGGGAATAGATGTCAAAACTTAGGATCTGTCTTCCTTTATGTTATTTTTACCTGCATACATAGTGCAGGCTCTGTAGACTCTTTCCTGCATTCAAAATTAACCTGTCTACTCCTCTGAGCCTTTAACCTTTGCTCCAATAGATAAATCACTTCCTGGAAATGTCTTAAAAGCGTTTGAATTCCCTCAGGAATGCCTTTTGTATGAATACTTTTGTTAAGTAAAGTAGATTTTAGTAATTCAGAGGTCTGTGATTCTTTAGTGAGTCTAAAATGATTAGTCACCAGTGCTGTTTCCTTTGCCTTTTCACGTTTCTTGCACTTGTTCTCAAAGTTGCTTTAATAACAGACAGTGTCATGTGATTTTTGTCTTTCTGTGAATGCACAGTGAAATTGCTTTTGTAAGTAAAGTCAGTGTATATTTTCCATCTTATTTCCTGCAAGAAAATGTATATGGTTTCTTTAAAGTTAGATGGTACTGCATGTTATATCAGTGGAAGCCACATAGGCTTCAGAAAGTACGTTATTTTTGTCTGGTCATAGAATCATAGAAAGGTTAGAGTTGTAAGGGACCAACCCCCCTGCTCTGGGCAGGGACACGTCCCACTAGACCTGGTTACTCAACGCCCCATCCAGCCTGATCTTGAACAGTTCCAGGGATGGGGCATCCACAGCTGCTCTGGGAAACAAGTTCTGGTGTCTTACCACCATCACAGGAAAGAATTTCTTCCTGATATTTTATCTAATCTAATCTCTCCTCTTTCAGTTTAAAATCGTCACCCCTCGTCCTATCACTGCACTCCCTGACAAAGAGTCCCTCCCCATCTCTTCTGTAGCCCCTTTCGATACTGAAAGGCTACTATAATGTCTCCCCAGAGCCTTCTCTTCTCCAGGTGAAACGACCCCAACTCTCTCAGCCTGTCTTCATGGGAGAGATGTTCCAGCCCTCTGAGTGTCTTCATGTTCTGGACCCACTCCAAGAGGTCCTTGTCCTTCTTACGATGGGGGCTTCAGAGCTGGAGGCATACTCTAGGTGGGGTCTCACCAGAGTGGAGCAGGGGGGAAGAATTCCCCTCCTTGCCCTGCTGGCCATGCTGCTGGGGATGCAGCCCAGGATGCGGTGGGCTGTCTGGGCTGCAAGCACACATTGCTGGCTCATGTTGAGCTTCTCATCAACCAACACCCCCAAGTCCTCCTGCTCAGGGCTGTTCTCAATACATTCTCTATCCACTCTGTATTTGTGCTTGGGATTGCCTAATTAACAGTTGTTGCTGCTAATTGACTTGCAGATTAGAATATTTAGTGCTGTATTTTTTTATTTGTAAAGCAGGCAGCTAGACCTGAGTTGTATTTCCTTCAAATTCTTTTAGTAGCAAAGGCAGAGTTCTGCAAACTTCTGCAAGTTTCTCCAGAAGGACTTTGACTTCTCTTATGGCTTTTATTAATTTGACATTGATATCTTTCTGAGAAGTATGTAATGGACACAGTACAAATGATATAAATGAGTGGTAGCAGGTTGTCATTCTCTGATCCCAAAACACACACTGCAGTGTACATAAGGATAATGCCTTGGTCAATCAAGACTGTGAACACGAGTTGAAGTTCTGTTGTGTTTCCTTGGATTTCTCTAACATGTATTTTTGATTATGCCAGTTCTATCAGGGACTCAGAACAACCACAAAAAACTCTATGCCAAAAGTTCTTCCATATAAACTTTTCAAGTAGTAGCTGAATAACCTTAGGAGTGTTCCACTATTCCTGCTCTTTTTTGGAGGTCCAGAGCTGCCCAGGACCAGTGAATGACTCCAAGGAGCAACAAAGTATGTGAAATTAACTGTGTTGTTTCAGTCAGCAATTGCAACATTGTATAATCACATATAAGTTTGTGTGTAGGAATTGCTGAGCTGACATCTCTATCTCTATATAAGTACAAGTCCAGAGATCAACCAGCCCAAAAATCACTTATTTTCAACTAGTGCCTGTTGATGAAAATAATGAATTTTAGTTTCTAAAGTTGGTCTGTTTGGGCCATCTGCCTGTAAGTGAAAGATCCAAACTCATTTTTTCTAAAGGTAGCTGTTTCTGCAGTACACATTGTGTAAACCGAGTCCCAGTCACTCCATCATTTATGGTAGGAATGTGTGCTGATTTGTATGGTTCAATCTAAACCATCTGCAGTATCTTGATTAGGTTGAATGTCTGACAGACAACTGGAAGTGGGAAAACACCAGGCTTATTTAACAATAATTTATTATTTAACAAGTTCTGGCAGTTCTGGCTTCTTGCATAGAGGAGGAAAGTGCAATGGCTGTAGCTTGGTTGGAATGCTGCTTCTGAGACTCTGGAAAACAATCCTTTTCAATTAAACTGGGGCTAAGCAAAAGACTCTTATTTCTGTAAATTGATGCACATCTGACAGGCATCAACTTCAAAGCCAAGATAAAGACATAAAAGCTTATTTTGGAGTCTTTTGGAAGAGGAATTCTTGAAATAAATATTGGCTAGGGAAAATAATAGTTGTGGTGCTTCACTTAGACTTGAGAATCCATAGAGCTTGATGGAGGAAAATTTGAGGTAGCTCAGACTGCTTTAATGAGCTTACTTTGAAGTACCTGTAGTTGGTAAACAGTCACAGGAGTGCTGACTAGTATTGTAGGTATCAAGAAGATGCCTCCATTCTTCTACTATTTGCTATTTAATGTATTTATATTACTAATGATCTTCCACACTGCAAAATTTGTTTCAGACTGGTTTTCTGGACAGCCTTGAACTCAATGTTGGCAGCCTCAGAAGCCGTCTGCCTCTTTTCTACATAGTTGTATGGAACTGAGTGTAGCCTTTTTTGGTGGTTAGTATGAAGCCCACAGCAACATTCTCCCCACACCACATTTAGGTTATTTGTAATAAAATGAGTTTACAGGATCCTTATTTCATGCCTTCCCATTCCACTCCCACTCATCTGCCAAATCACCAAGCAGAATCATAAATATTTTAAAACAAAGTTTTAACATTTTGAGACCTTGTTCAGGTTATGTGAAGACCGAGTGAAATTTTGAATGTGAGAACTACTGTTAATGACTACAACAGTAGTGTAGGTTTGTTTGGCCTTTTTACATGGCAGATTTTGTTTGTTTTAGTGAAGTGAACCATTTTATATTTTCCAACAGGAAGGAAGTTTCCATGGATCTTGGTTTTTATAATTCTTATAATAGCATCAAACTGAACATTCTTATAGCAGAGACATCTGTTTTTCACAGTCGCCTTCTGTAGGAAGAGACTTTGTTTTGTTTTGAAATTCTTACTTCATGTATTTTAGCAGATGATCATATTTAAGCCAGACTCTGATTGTCATCAGCAAAAATCAGGAAATAGTTCAGTTTATTTCACTTCATCTTTTCCAATTTATGGTAGTGTAAAAGAAAACTGAATCTCATGAATTGGCTGTTCTATTTCTGTGTTTAATTGTGTTGACAAGCATTATTTTAAGAGCAACAAGACAATGCAATTGCATGTAGCTCAGAAAGCTCCAGTATTCTGACAGCTTACTGATTTTTATTTTGCTATCTGAAAGGGTAACTAGAAGACTTTAGTTTGGGTTGTCAAACAGTATGTGGTATATTCCAGCCTTCTGTGTGAAGCCTTGAGTATGTTGTCACATTCTTCCAATCCAAAAGGATTTTTAAAAAATTATTATAAAATTTTGTTATTTGTTCTCTCTGATGGTCAATTCATTATGGACTTTATCAGGTTTTTGTTTTAGGTGAAAAAAATCCACTTTCCAGCATGATTCTTAAAATGTGTGAATATCAGTTGTGCTTCTAAGGGGCAATGTGTGAACTCTTACAAATTATATCATTAAATCTGTGCAAGCAAATGTTTTGACTTCTGAACTTCTTCAAGGCAAGTTTGAAAGTCATACTTGGTTTCAGTGTGTGGAAATGGAAGTACATACCCAACTATGTTGGGCTCGAATAGATCTATTTCTCTTTCTGGCTTAATTTAGCTCATGGAATGGAAATAGATGTCCTTAGTAAATCCTGGAGCTTTTATAACCCTAGTTTTATCTCAGACAAATTATTGGAAAATGCACAATGGCATTGATCTGACTAGAACTAATAGGAGTTTTAAATAGCAAAGAAAATAAGACCTTTAATGCTGCAAACCTCTTCCTCTCCTCTCCCTTCCCTTCCTTCCTTCCCAAAAACATCAGCAAAAAGAGCTAATAAATGCAATTGATTTATTTTGAAGTGCTGTCTGTCTTTTTCACTTTTCTTCTGAATAGCAGAAAGTCAGTGGCAGCCTTGGCTCCAGATGTCTGAGAGACAAGCTATAATATGTTTCAGAAAGTCCCTGTTTGATTGCATTTGTCTAGGGGAAAAAAATGGAATAAGCTTTGTCTTTGCTACAAGAATGCTTAGCTCCTGAGAACAGCCTCACAAGGAAGGAGGGCATTTCTCAACCAGGATTAACAAATCTCTCTTTTTGCAGTTGTTTCAGCATATTTGTAGTAAAAACAAGCAACGTTGTTGTTTTTCTGCAGCACATGCTAATTAACATGCCTTTAGTTGTATCTTTTTACTGCAAATGCTGGGGCAATATAGCAGAATGCAATAAGCTATTCTGGAGTCTGTGGTTTGAAGAGTTATCTGTCCCAAACATACGTACAAGGAGTTATATTTTCCTCACTCAGAGTAAATATTTTGAGAATGAAATATTCCCTTGGTGGGCTCGGCCGTGTCTACAAATGCAGGCATTCCTTGAACTTGGAAAAACTCCACCAATCTTTCTTGGAGGTATTCTCGACTATTTAATTATAGCAGAAAACACTTAAGGCCAAAAGTTAAGGTGCTCCCATATCGTGTTTTCATTTCAGTTTGTGTAACGTGTTGCTGGAATGGCTAAATAGCTTCTTCAGGGTTTTATTTGCCAACTCACAGGGGTCAGAGGTACCGTTCGAACTACGCAATGCATACTTGAAAGAGAGTGTAAGAATCTAGTACCCAGTAGTGGTTGTTCTTGGATTGACTACAAGACATGGGTCAATATAGAGTGATGCTTTCCCCTTAGTATATATTCCAGCTTGAACCACCAGTGATTTACAGACTTCATGAGTCTGTAAATTATGACATCATTTTTCGTAATCACAGATTACTTATTATCCATGAATCTATTTAATTTCTGTTTGAATGCATTTATGCTTTTATCCTACATGCTGTTCTGTAGAGATGTGTTCCACAACTTAATTACATGTTGCTTGAAAAATTTCCCACTGATACTGATGTAACAGCATTTTCACATAATACTGTCTCTTTCTGTACAGGTAGAGCTTTGGGAAAGATGTTCGGGGCAGTGTTCCTACTTGTGTGCAGCTCTGGAGAACAGAGAACTAACCTTTCATTCTGTGATTGTCAATACTTTAGCTTTTGAATAAATTAATTTTGATGTCATTAGGCTGCATTTCCATGCCTTACTATTCTACATGCATTATGAGACAGAGTGAGTATCTCAGAGGAGTAATAGGGTGACATAATAGTTGTAGGTAAACAGTTAAAAACTCACAGTCGGCCGAATGGTAACGAAAGGACAGTTCCACATGAGCTAAAATATTGGTTTCAGGTGGAGGTGCCTTACTACTGACTCACTGTGGATTATGGGGAAGGATGTACCCCGTTGAGAAAATTCAAGGCATATAATTTCCACATTGAGAAATTTGGGCAGCATGACATGTGTGTGCTTTACTTCCTGGCAAGATCTTTTGAAGCACTTTGAATGGAAAAAAAACCTGCTAGGGATTCCACCTGTGATCAATTTTTAAGGAAAGAATTTTCACAGCAGAAATTATCTAACCTCACCAATCTTGACTTTGCAAGGGGATAATTTATTATAAATGTTTTTTAAGGTTAAGCTTGTTCATGTGTGTCAGGTATAATCTAACTAATTCTGTGTTCTTGGCTTATGTGCCAGATTTAATTGCAGCAATTGGAATGGATTTCAGGAAACCATATTCCCAGTGTCAAGTGGGTTACATTTTCTTGTTTGTTAAAAAAGAAAAATCCTGGGAGTTGGATCTTGATTTTTAAGAGGATCAGCTCTATTTTTCTTGCACTGTGAGTTTCTCCCAAGGCAGCTCATTTTATTTGTCCTTTATTCAATTTTCAGTAGAAACTTAGTCAAATGTAGCCAGAAAAATGAAGCAAGAAGTTGCTAAGGAGACTTTATGGATATTTGATAAGATATTGGAAGGTATGTGTGGATTTGCTTTGCAGAAGAGTAGCTACTGGATGCTAACTCTCTAAACATGTTCAAAAAATGAGATACAAGATTTGATAGACTTGGTTTCCTAGAAGCAGTTATCTTGAAGAGTTTGCTCACTAATTTTTCTGAGGGAATTACATTTTTAGATTGTCTGAAATGGAAGGACTGAGGAGAGGGCAATACATAGAGGGGTGATCACTGTGTATCTCTGATTAGGGAAAGCATTGATGCTTAAATGTAATGACTGAAAGCCCGCACAGGACCTATTTTGTGATCCTGAGGAACCAGAAAAAATCAGAGAAGAGAGGTTTATTATTTTTCATTGTTGTTTTTAAATGGAACCTCCTGAGTATTAACCTTAAAGCTAGCACATATGATCACAAACATGTTTAGAATAGATAGATGCTAAAAATCATTGAGACAGTACAGCTTCAGAACAACACAACCCATCTTACCCTGTTTCTAAATGTATGTGGCTTGTCTCATAGGTGCTTTTTGTCCATGTACTAAGTGAAGAAACGCATAATCTTTGCTGCTGAAATGCCTAGATAGTGATTAAACAACAGATAGAAATGTAATCATGCTCTACTCCTGTGCTTTATCATAGGAATAGTACAAGAAAATTCTTAGTTTTCCTACGTGTGTGTTACAAGTCTTATTTGCTATGTTATTTACCTAATATATTAAATCTATTTAAATTTGCTTTTCTGTATATGAGCTTTCTTCTCTGGTTTATAAATGACAGATTTTGAACTATATTTGGCACTGAGTTTCAACCTGTGCCCAGGTAAAATAATAGTTTGTGTGAATTTTGTAGTTAATCTGAAAAAGAAATATTCTTCTTTCTCTTGATACAAGGCTGGTTGATGAGTCTTGTTTGAGTAATTGCTCCTAACTGTCAGTTTTTCCTCTTTCAGAGTTTCTTTGGTTATCGAAACTGTAGTAATAATTTCTGAGCTCCCTTCTCACCCAGGTATGAATGTTGTTCATACGACACTATTGTGACTTATTCAGTGATGTGTGACTTGCACCGCTCTGTACCTTGTTTCTGCCTCCTCTGCTCAGAGGCTTCCCAAGGGACCTGTTAGTATTTTCCAGTTTAGTGAAATTAGTGTATAATGTACAATCACTGGTCTGTTCTTGGTTCCTTCTTTATTGAAGGAGGTTTGCTGTCCACCCTTCTGAATCCTGAGGCCTTGGATAACCCATTTGCTGATATTGTTTCTTCTTCTCTCTAAATAATGGTTTGTATTAAATGTGGATACAGAGGAGAAGTAAAATCACTGTAAGAGGAAACTGGCCTGTTACAGCACCTGATCTTTGCTAGACGTGAAATAATGCAGAACAGACCAAATCAAAGCTTTGGGAGGTGAGATATGGAGAAAAGACCTTTCCCCGCTTATAAACTATCAAGGGAAATAAGCAAATGCATTCTATTTTTCTTGCTACCAAAAGCCGGAATGTCCCTTTTCCATTAAGAGTGTTTTGCTATTATTTTGGAAATATCTTTTAATTAAGGCTGTATAATATGTTTCCAAGGATATGAAAGAAATAATTCACCATGGCTCCAGCAGCTGCTGTCCCAGTAGTGGTTGTTCTTGGATTGACTACAAGACATGGGTCAATATAGAGTGATGCTTTCCCCTTAGTATATATTCCAGCTTGAACCACCAGTGATTTACAGACTTCATGAGTCTGTAAATTATGACATCATTTTTCGTAATCACAGATTACTTATTATCCATGAATCTATTTAATTTCTGTTTGAATGCATTTATGCTTTTATCCTACATGCTGTTCTGTAGAGATGTGTTCCACAACTTAATTACATGTTGCTTGAAAAATTTCCCACTGATACTGATGTAACAGCATTTTCACATAATACTGTCTCTTTCTGTACAGGTAGAGCTTTGGGAAAGATGTTCGGGGCAGTGTTCCTACTTGTGTGCAGCTCTGGAGAACAGAGAACTAACCTTTCATTCTGTGATTGTCAATACTTTAGCTTTTGAATAAATTAATTTTGATGTCATTAGGCTGCATTTCCATGCCTTACTATTCTACATGCATTATGAGACAGAGTGAGTATCTCAGAGGAGTAATAGGGTGACATAATAGTTGTAGGTAAACAGTTAAAAACTCACAGTCGGCCGAATGGTAACGAAAGGACAGTTCCACATGAGCTAAAATATTGGTTTCAGGTGGAGGTGCCTTACTACTGACTCACTGTGGATTATGGGGAAGGATGTACCCCGTTGAGAAAATTCAAGGCATATAATTTCCACATTGAGAAATTTGGGCAGCATGACATGTGTGTGCTTTACTTCCTGGCAAGATCTTTTGAAGCACTTTGAATGGAAAAAAAACCTGCTAGGGATTCCACCTGTGATCAATTTTTAAGGAAAGAATTTTCACAGCAGAAATTATCTAACCTCACCAATCTTGACTTTGCAAGGGGATAATTTATTATAAATGTTTTTTAAGGTTAAGCTTGTTCATGTGTGTCAGGTATAATCTAACTAATTCTGTGTTCTTGGCTTATGTGCCAGATTTAATTGCAGCAATTGGAATGGATTTCAGGAAACCATATTCCCAGTGTCAAGTGGGTTACATTTTCTTGTTTGTTAAAAAAGAAAAATCCTGGGAGTTGGATCTTGATTTTTAAGAGGATCAGCTCTATTTTTCTTGCACTGTGAGTTTCTCCCAAGGCAGCTCATTTTATTTGTCCTTTATTCAATTTTCAGTAGAAACTTAGTCAAATGTAGCCAGAAAAATGAAGCAAGAAGTTGCTAAGGAGACTTTATGGATATTTGATAAGATATTGGAAGGTATGTGTGGATTTGCTTTGCAGAAGAGTAGCTACTGGATGCTAACTCTCTAAACATGTTCAAAAAATGAGATACAAGATTTGATAGACTTGGTTTCCTAGAAGCAGTTATCTTGAAGAGTTTGCTCACTAATTTTTCTGAGGGAATTACATTTTTAGATTGTCTGAAATGGAAGGACTGAGGAGAGGGCAATACATAGAGGGGTGATCACTGTGTATCTCTGATTAGGGAAAGCATTGATGCTTAAATGTAATGACTGAAAGCCCGCACAGGACCTATTTTGTGATCCTGAGGAACCAGAAAAAATCAGAGAAGAGAGGTTTATTATTTTTCATTGTTGTTTTTAAATGGAACCTCCTGAGTATTAACCTTAAAGCTAGCACATATGATCACAAACATGTTTAGAATAGATAGATGCTAAAAATCATTGAGACAGTACAGCTTCAGAACAACACAACCCATCTTACCCTGTTTCTAAATGTATGTGGCTTGTCTCATAGGTGCTTTTTGTCCATGTACTAAGTGAAGAAACGCATAATCTTTGCTGCTGAAATGCCTAGATAGTGATTAAACAACAGATAGAAATGTAATCATGCTCTACTCCTGTGCTTTATCATAGGAATAGTACAAGAAAATTCTTAGTTTTCCTACGTGTGTGTTACAAGTCTTATTTGCTATGTTATTTACCTAATATATTAAATCTATTTAAATTTGCTTTTCTGTATATGAGCTTTCTTCTCTGGTTTATAAATGACAGATTTTGAACTATATTTGGCACTGAGTTTCAACCTGTGCCCAGGTAAAATAATAGTTTGTGTGAATTTTGTAGTTAATCTGAAAAAGAAATATTCTTCTTTCTCTTGATACAAGGCTGGTTGATGAGTCTTGTTTGAGTAATTGCTCCTAACTGTCAGTTTTTCCTCTTTCAGAGTTTCTTTGGTTATCGAAACTGTAGTAATAATTTCTGAGCTCCCTTCTCACCCAGGTATGAATGTTGTTCATACGACACTATTGTGACTTATTCAGTGATGTGTGACTTGCACCGCTCTGTACCTTGTTTCTGCCTCCTCTGCTCAGAGGCTTCCCAAGGGACCTGTTAGTATTTTCCAGTTTAGTGAAATTAGTGTATAATGTACAATCACTGGTCTGTTCTTGGTTCCTTCTTTATTGAAGGAGGTTTGCTGTCCACCCTTCTGAATCCTGAGGCCTTGGATAACCCATTTGCTGATATTGTTTCTTCTTCTCTCTAAATAATGGTTTGTATTAAATGTGGATACAGAGGAGAAGTAAAATCACTGTAAGAGGAAACTGGCCTGTTACAGCACCTGATCTTTGCTAGACGTGAAATAATGCAGAACAGACCAAATCAAAGCTTTGGGAGGTGAGATATGGAGAAAAGACCTTTCCCCGCTTATAAACTATCAAGGGAAATAAGCAAATGCATTCTATTTTTCTTGCTACCAAAAGCCGGAATGTCCCTTTTCCATTAAGAGTGTTTTGCTATTATTTTGGAAATATCTTTTAATTAAGGCTGTATAATATGTTTCCAAGGATATGAAAGAAATAATTCACCATGGCTCCAGCAGCTGCTGTTGCTTTCTGATGAAGAAAAGCAAAGATTTCTTATCACTTGGAGAGGAAGCAATGATTAGAAATAGGCTATAGTTAGCAATCAATTTGTCTTTCTCTGGGCAGTTTGAAAATATTGTGGGCTATTTTGCTGTTTTATTCAGTGGTGTGCTGATATTGGACTAAAGTATCATGATCCTCACTGTGCTGGGACATTTCTGGCAGTAGCTTTCTACCACGTAAACTAATAGAGGCTTGATTGAACCCTTTTCAAAGTTTCTTGGGTGCTAGCTGCATGTTTGCAATATCATCACAGCAGTCGGTGTAGTCTGTCTGACCCAGAGTAAGGGCATCCAAACAGCACCAGAGTTACTGTTAACTCCCCAGCTCGTATAGCTGCCCAGTGGCTGAGAAGTGGTGTCACTGTGCTTTTATCAAGAATGAATAGAGTCCAGTTTCTTCAGTGTCAGATGGACAAAGAAGAATATTTTAAGAGCTTTCTGTACTAATGCAGGACTTGCTTGGAGTAATTCCTGGCTAGTCCTTGTCCCAGAAAGAGCAAGAGGTGAAGTGAAAGCCTTGACCGCTGCCCCAGTGACCCTGGAACTGAAGAAGAATCTTGTGTGTGCTTCTCAGAAGTACAGCAGGGTTCCCGTGCTGCTCCAGGACCCGTTAATGCCCATACAGGCCTCTGCTTGAATCACAGTCTTCCCCTTACCTCACCTTCACGACCCGACCTGAATTCCTCTGTCTGCTTTTTGGCAATTATCTTAATCTCCTTCACAATGTAGGTTCGTCATAGGGAAAAATTGCCTGAGAAGGTGAAGCACTAAATATGACAGTGCTAGAAAGTCAAACAAAAAGAACCTTTTTGAATTGCAAAAGGTGATGTCCCTGTAAAAGGCTTCAGTCTGCTTTTTGTTAAACATCTCTTTGAAGAACTGTCCATCTCATTCATGTCCTCTCTGCTTACAAAAAGGAGCAATGACAGCAGTGGCTCCAGGTGTCTGTCGGGAGAGCAATAAAAGTTTCAGCCATACCCAATGTGATTGTGTTTGATAGGTAAAAACAGACAGATGCTAATTTCAAAACTTGACTTTCAAGTAGACGCTTCTCTATATGTCAGGTTAAGGAAGTGAGAGGTATATGTGGCTTACAGAAACAACTCACTGAGGTTTTATGTGATTAAAAGTATTAAATTAATCTTTCACTTTATACTGCTGATCAGAATTTCTACCGATAAGGCATGTGCATTTATTTTCTGCAGGCACTGCAATTTTACTGTCTCCCTTAAGATCAGAAGTGTTGGAAATGAGTCAAATGTGATTCACTGTACATATGATGACTATGAAATAGCGCTAATAGCTCAAAGAGCAGGATGTATTTCATATTATCTCTGATGTAAAAACCCTATAGTGAGTGGGGTTAAAGTAGACATAATCCAGGCTACTATGTCTTTTCCTCTGTTTTCCTTCTCTTGCTCCTGCTATTTTCCCTCTTACGTTTTATTTTTAACTTGCATTTTAGGTGTGTTTTGAAGCTGCTTTTGTCAGAGTTACTGCTTGCTTTTAGAGGTTTGGCACAGGACTGAACACCAGTCACCAGTTGTTGCTTTTAGGCTCCAGGAAACATCTATAAGGAATTAATGAAGGACTGTTGGACCAAGTAGATTCAACAATTGTTAGGTGTGAATATGGCAACTCGTTTAACATTTGAGACACCTCATTTGTAATGCAAGTAATAAACATTTTGGGAGCATCTTCAAGTGGTAGAATGAACTGGCCTTCAAGTTCTCAGTGGACAACTGTTATGGTGAAAAACAATATTAAAAAAATGTCTCAACACATAAGTAAGCAGCTTGCATATAAATAGATAAAGTTATTTGTTTACTTTTAAGGGTATTAAGAATTAGGTATGAAAGAGGGCAATATTTTTTTCCAGAATGTACACTTACTTGTTTCCCTGCACTAGGTGAACTGAAATTATTCTGAATATGCTATTCTGTATCATGTAATTGAATGAAAATTTAAAGTTGATAACTGGTAATTACATTGAATTCCTATTTGTTCCTTGGATGTTCTTCAAAATGAGAGTGCTTGTGGAAAACGTCCCTTTATCAACAACAGTCACATAGCACCTTATTTCCAGTTATAAAGAAGCAGCAGAAGGTTTGTTAGGATGGAACACTGCATCACCATCACCATTACCCTAAATTCATTGCATAATCTGGGTGTTTTAATTAGTTTGCTGGTGAAATAAATGGGGACATATGTTGCCACAGGGAAGTAGCAGGAAATGACAATCCGTTAAACCCTGACAGGTATTGTAGGCTTGAGAATGAATAATGAAAAAAATGACAGTAATTAAAACATGTTTACTTAAGATGACAATTACTTGAAATATGGTTGCGTAGTAAAGACCTCATTATAATCCAGACTCTGGACGTAAAAATGATACTTGTGTCAAGGGGTAATTAATTTGCTCTTGTAGGTGACTGATAGGTCACTTGTGCTTCTGCCTCACCTTGTTTACATTTGATGTTTCTGGTAGTGCAGATGATATTGTACTTTGAATTCTTGAATGCTGTAAGGTTCAACATGACAGTTTTATTTCTGTTTTTAAATGAAAGTATCTTTATACATTCTAATTGAAGACATGGTCAAATCTTGGAAACTATATAGACTTTCAAACAATATGTTCTTTTGCATAAATTAGATTTCCTGTAGCTGAAATAGTTGTTGCAGCCTATTTGCATCTTTTATCTTTCACTTTTTATTTCGACATTGTGGAACTAAGAATTCTACTTGAACTATTACAAAGAATTTCAGAAGAGCAAGGGTTTGAGACATGTAAAAAACATCCAAGAAAAGTGATGGGTAAATTTTCTCTTCCCTTGATAGACAGTTCAGATTACGCTTGCACTCAGAGAGGAGTTTCTATGAAGTCTACGTACTTTGAGGTTTGTTCAGGGCTCATGGAATCACTGAGCATGTAACATTTCACAATGTTCTAAGAGTCCCGAGTATGATGAATTTTTTTAAGAGTTCAAACATCAGATGTTGCTGAGGTGGCTATCAGTCTTTAACATATTCAGAGCCTTGATATAGATTTATATTTGTGAAAAACCTCAGAAGAAGAGCTGAAGGTTTTGAATTATTTTTACATTCACCTTTTTGATATAATTTTGTCTATGTTTTCTTTATAAGTAGGTGTTTATTTAAAAAAAAAAAAGAGAGAGATGGCTACTTTGTTTCCCCTCTTTTCCCTTTCACTACCTACCATCCAATGTAATAATTTTCTGCTGGAGTTCAACTCTTCTTCACTATAAAAGGTTGGCAATTTGCAAAAATTAAACCTTGCTAAGAATTTCTACAGGATTTTTATCACATTCAAAATACATTGTGTATAATATATACAGTACAGTAATGATAATATACATAACAAAGTACCACCCAATACAGTACAGTAATTGTATCCTTGTGTTTAAAATTTTAAGGAGTTTTTAAACATTTAATGCGGTTGATGTTACATTGCAATATATTGACTTAGTTTAGGCAAGGTTTTAAAAAGAGTATCCGGTGCTAAAATAGTATGTCCTCAGTTCCAAATGATTAATATCTAATTTCTCATTACTTCTTAGATATGAAAAATACTGAGATGCCAAATGTATTAGAATCATCTCTCCTGTTTAGTGTGTACTGTTGGCTCACTTTCTTGTATGTATTAATTGTTAACCAGTCATGGTAGCGTGAAGTCTGATAAACAAACTGTGCTTTCACTGATTCAGTGAAGAACTAACAGATCCATTTAATATATTTGGGGAATTTAAGAATTGCTTTGCAGTTTCGTGCTAGTGATCTATCTTGTCCATTATCCTCTTCTCTAACAGTGCTAAAAGTCAAATACTGAAAGGAAAATGAAACATTTCACTTAGTGTAGCATTATGGAATAACATTATCCTTGGTAGAGGTTGGGAAGAAAAATTCTAACGCTGAGGTTGGCTTATAACCCTTAAAATGTGTGCACATACAGTTCCTCTTCTTGTTGTCTTTGTATGTGTGCTCTAGAAATATCTAATCCTTTTTTTTTTACGGTTTCTATCAAGTTTCTGTACCAAAATTTTGAGACCATATCTTCTGCTGGCTTTTTATGCCATTAGTTGGGGGAGAGAGAAAGAGGGTCGGGGGAAGTTCCCTTTTAACAGTTTAAAATAAATTGTTCTTCGTTATTAAAAAAGAATGCATTATGAATATCTGTGCTACGTTTTATGACCTCTCACTTTTGTCTTAATCAGTGTCATCTTAATTAATGTCTGTACTATTTTAGACAAATTTTGACTGAAGATCATACTTTACTTGTCATCTCTCAGTACGTATTTTCCTTAATAGTCTTTTGTATGGGACTTAGAGGAAAAAAAATGTATTTTCAAACAATTATTTCAAATCATGTTCCTTCATGCTAAAATCCATCTTTCAGAGAGATACCGTTATTTGTACATTTCTACAAGAGTTTTTCTAACATGAGAATAATATAACTTGATAAACAGGTGTAATTGCCCCCATAGCATGACTTCCATTAATACAAATTTTAAGCTCTGACTTTTTCTGTTCAGGCTTTTGTTTTCTAGTTTCCTGCTCTACTTTTCAATTGTAGGTAAGAACAGACTTTTCCTTCAAATTCTCTGCCATCTGACTCCTCTGCCTCTAACTCCTAAATTGAAAGGCAAAAATTGATCCTGGGATAAAAGATAACACCCTAGGTTTCCAGGTGTCTGAAGTTAGCTGTAGAAATGTGGGTGGAAGAATATTGTCACCTTTTATCTCTTCTGCAAGGTGCACAAAATACAGGGTAAGGATAGGGGCAAACCAAAACTGTTGGAAAAGGAAGTCATATTTTTAGTTCTTCAGTATTGATTATGAATTGCAGTGTTTTGTAAATCTTTGATATAAGCTTCAATATAAGCTTTTCCACCAGTGTCAGATTATTTGACAGCTTACTAGTATTTCTAACACTGTGTGTGTATTTTAAGGATGAACAAAAGATAGCATATATTTCATTCCTATTCTGGAAATAGTTTCAGTAGTTAATAGAATAGGTTAAGTTTTTGTATTGTATTCTATGATTTTGAAAAACAGTTTTCTTATTAAATGATTGTTTTTGCCAGAATTGTATACATTATACTTCAAAGTGTCAGATTTAGTATAGACAGGGCTCACTGTAATAGAGACAAAGGAAGAATATTTTGATCTTAATATAATGACAGACTTTTCTGAGCAGTTTATTGCTGGTATAGATCACATTGATTGAGCTCACAGTGAATTTTCTAATAGCTTGTATAATTTAAAGCTAATATTTAGTAGAGCTAAGTCATACCTAAGAGTGAACATACTATGGTCAGTACTTACCCTGTTTCTACATTCACTCCTATTGATTCAAGTCATTTAGTTCAGAGATTTTGAATTCCCAGAACTACTTCTCTTGAAGAATAGGGTGGATTTGTCTTGGCAACACAGAGTTGGAGTTCTTTAAATACCCATTAGCTTTAGGTTTATCCTTGTTTTACTTAGACACACATGGAGTAATTAGTTCACTGTTGGCTTACATTTTCTGGATCACATCTACTTATAAAGACATCCTTACAGAAAGCAAATACTTATTACTATCTCAGTAATTCCCCACTAAGGTCTAATTGATTGGCTTGTAGTCCCCAAGACTACATTGTAGGAGGTTTTATCCTATTAGAAATCGTTCACTTTTCTAGATGGCAGTGCTAGCTGGCAAATTGCTTAATTCCCGTTGCATGAAAGGAAAAACTGTCCTTGATGAAAGTAAAATTATTGTGTGACATGTAAAACTGATTTAATAGGAGATAGATTTGTCTGCTATGGTTTTGTGATTCTTTTTGGTTTGGTTTAATTTGTTGTGGTTTGGTTGGATTTTCTTGAGTTGTTTCCCACCCCTCCACTGGGGAGTAGAACAATTCTGCATGTCCATTCTAAGAATTGGTAAAATTTAGTGTACTTGATCTGATAAGAAAAAGAGCCAAATCTGTCATTGAACATTTTTCTTAGTGTTAAATAAACAAAATTCCACTGTAGGCAAAAAAACCATTTGGCCCAAAGTAAAATTTTGCAGTTTTCAGAGGGATTCTTCACTATTTTCACAGCTGGTGCATGGCTTCTGGAAGAGAGAAAGGAAAGACAGAGGTGTTAAGCCTGTATTTTCATTAAATAAAAAAGGAAATTTGAGATAAAATTGGCAACACCCATTTACCAGTTTTAAAGGCAGTAGCATTTGATTTTGACTTTGTTTCCCATAGCTCTACCAGCCATTTAAATTTCTTATATGAATAAAGACTCTCAGGGGCATATACAGATCTCAGTCTGTGTTTGAGATTCCCACTGACAGCAGTGGGAGATCTGTGTGTGAGCCAACAGTGGTTTATGGCCCATAGTTATTCTGTGCCTTAAAGGCACCATACACTTCTGCCACTTAATATTTAATTTACATATTCATAGTACATAGGGTTATCCAATTCTTTCCCGTAATATTTCTTCAAAACATGCAGGAAAGGAGAGTAGCTGCTGTTACAGTGCCCTATTGACCAAATCTACAGAGTGACTTGGACCTTCTGATGCTGAGTCGTCACAGTGCATAATTGGCCTTTGGATTTGATGCTGAGTTAATGTTTGGGCTCCTACAGCATAATGTGTGGGAGAGTGGGATGTAACAGCCACTATCTTTGTGACCTGAGTGTATTCATACTGAACACTGAAGAAAAAGTGTTGTCTAAATCCTGCTCTGGGAACTTAACCATTATCTCAGACATGGGGTAATGTACTTATTTCTGACAGAGAATGGCCAAAACCTGATGAAGTTGGATGCCCATATCATCAAAAGCTGAACTGGGAATGCCCCTTTCTTAGAAAGCAGACTTGAAGGGGAATAGCTGTGGTGCTTCCTCCATCAGTGGGTGAGAAAGGGCTCCTTTGGGATGTCAGGCTTTGTAAAGCTGGTCCATCCTCAGCTCTCGTGTCTCAGAAAAGTTGTCTACCAGGACAGCCTTTGTCCTGCTGCAAAGGCATCCTTCACCATTTCAGGTGAGTCCATGCTTTTTGCAAAGGAAAAAAGAAGTGAGGATGTATTTATAAGTTGATGAATATTTTCAAGCTTCAGTCAACTAGAAAGAAAGAAGGGGGAACCTGATGCTGTAGTCTAGAGACTGGGGAACTAGGGAAACTTAGTTATAGGCAGGAATTTCAGGATCCAGTTTCCACTCCAATAATTGCCTTGCACTTTACATTGAAAGCATTTTACACTAAATGACCACTGCAGAAAATAAAACTTCAAGTGATGTTGCCCGTAACAATTAGCAGCATCTGCTGACTCACAGGGATTTGATTGATGTGTTTTAAAATTGCTTTGAGGTAGCAAAATCCACGTGCAGTAGGAGCTCAATATTTATTAAACAGAAACTTGTGGCTGGCTTCACACAATGGACTCCTAGCTCTGCAAATAGCATTCAAAACTGTTCTAAAATTACAAATTGGCATTTTTATACATGGCACTGATGTAGATGATCCAAAAAATTCCATTCAAACATCTTGTTTTCATTTGCTTGTAGCTCTTCCAGGTGCTGTCTTCGGGGCTAAAGTCTTTCATGCATGATACAGATACATTTTAGATCTTAAGCTTAATGGTTTCATTGCATGTTTGCCCTTTTTTGTTGTTTATTTTATTGCAAAATTTAGATGGAGTTATTAGTTCCAAAATGAATGATAAGGACAGTGTTGTTTTTAAAATGTTCTAGTGGCCTTTCCTTTCGAAAATTTTTCTAGGCTCCATGGAATTCTGACACTGAGCTTTGCCAGCATTTCCTAAGGGACAGAGTGTTTGAGAACAGTCTTTTTTTCAAAAATTCATACCCCTCATTTTGTTTGAATTCTTCAACCACCCCAAGATCTGCTGGAAAAAGTAGCACAGGGAGCTGTACGCAATCCAGGAGACTCCTGGAGTACATGAAGGATAACTTCTTATGCCAGGTAGTAGACAGCCCTAGCAGAGGGGATGAAATGCTGGACCTGTTGGTCACCAATGCAATCAAGCTCATTGGTGACATCAAGATTGGAGGCATCCTGTGCTGAAGTGATCATGCACTGGTGGATTTCACAGTCCTGAGTGATATGGGTCAGGAAAGGAATAAAGTCAGGACCCTGAATTCTAGGAAAGCAAACTTCTTCAAGGAGTTAGCCAGTAGGACCACCTGGGAGACTGCCTTCTGGGACAAGGGAGCAGAACAGAGCTGGCAGGTCTCTAAGGATGCTTTCCACAGAGAGCAAGACCTCTTGATCTCCAGGTGTAAGAAATCAGGAGAGGAAGGCGAGAGATCAGCATGGCTGAGTCGAAACCTGCTGGTCAAACTAAATGGCAAGAATGAAACACACAGGCAGTGGAAGCAGGGCGGGTATCCTGGGAGGAGTGGTGAAACACTGGACGAGATTGCCCAGAGAGGTGGTAGATGCCCTATCCCTGTAAACGTCCAAGGTCAGCTTGGATGGGGGTCTGAGCAACCTGATCTAGTTGAAGATGTCCCTGCTTATTGCAGGGGGGTGGACTAGATGATCTTAAAAGGTCCCTTCCAACCCAGACTATTCTATGATTCCATGAAAATAAAGGTGCAAAAAGAGGGAGAAAAAGAGAGCGCGCTGAAATTCAGTGCAAGAGGAGTTGAAAACCCAACCCATACTTCACTCCATGCCTTTATCCTAATAGGTGAGAAGAGCTTTTCTCACTGACGGAAGAGCTACATTAGCACAAAGCACATCACAAAGCTGTTTTAATTTTCCTGCAGTCCTAGTTTTTTCTTTTATATTTCTCTTGAATTTTTATGTGTTTTCAACCTCTCCTAATAAACTAACTTTCAGATCCCAAGTGATGCTTCTATGTACAGTCATAGGGGGAAAAAAAGCTGGTTAATGGATTTGGCTGTGAAAGTCACAGAATTATGGAAAACAGGAATATTTATAGACAGACCTGCCAGAGAGTTTGTTAAATAATAACGGAAAATTACAGACAGCAAGGTGGTCTCATTATCTTTGGTACAGAATTAAATCAAGCATCCGGCAGAATTTGTTTAACCTTTCCATGAAATTGTACTGAATTGCTCCAGACTGCAGCAACAACTCTCCAGACCTTGGGGTTTTTTTATTAACATAGTTCTAAAACATAACGAACGATGAAGTTTTGTGCAGACAAATACTGAAAATACTATTCTTTAAACAAATGACCAACATGTTTAAACAACTGCTATAAATTTTCTCCCCCTTTTTTAATTATACAAGCTCTATTGATATGTAGTCCTTAGTACTACAAATGAGTAGGAATTCCTTTTGCAGAGGAAAGAAAGAAGAGGGATCTTTACATTTGAAATAAGTGGAGAATGGAGAAGGAAGACAGCCCTACCAGTTAGTGACTGATTTCTTTTTGGGGCAAGAGAACTTTTATAAGACGGTTCTTAGTTCATGGTTATCATTGTCTATTAGTACAGTTTCCACATGCTGGAGGAGTCTGGTTGGTGCCCACCTTTACTACTGCTCTGGAAAGAGAAGGGGAGATGCAGACCTTAAATTAGGAGCAAACCTTAGCAGGAAGCCATTCTGTCTGTTCTTTGGAACAAGCATCATGTGCTGAATTTCCTGGACTTCTGTTGCCTTTAAGCTGAAGCACAGAGTGCTGCAGGTCCTCTGGGAAGCCCTGGGAAGCTCTTGGGAGCTCTCAGGTCTGTATCATTCTTTCTTCAATATTGTGCTCTGCACTTTGTCAGAGGGCCCACTTTGAAACAACTGTTTGATAAGAGCATCAGTGCTTGGGATCTGTATCTGCAAGTCTTTGCATTACTCCTGCTCTTCCTGGTCATGCGTGCTTATCTCTAATGATCATCTTCTGGGGCTTGGGAACAGTTGGTCCCAAGACATCCAGATCAGTGGTGAGCCCAGAATCAGAGTAGAAAGCTCTAAAGAGAGCTCCACTGCAAGTAAAATATGCAGTGTAAAGGTAAAACCCTCAAACTAAAAGCAGAATCAAAGGATAGGAATCATAAAATGGTTTGGGTTGGAAGGGACCTTTAAAGGTCATCTAGTTCCATCCCCCCTGCTGTGGGCAAGGACATCTTTCACAAAACCAGGTTGCTCAAAGCTCCATCCAATGTGTCCTTGAATACTTTCAGGGATGGGGCATCCGCAGCTTCTCTGGGCAGCCTGTTCCAGTGTCTTATCATCCTCAGTGTAAAGAATGTCTTTCTGGTATCTAATCTAAATCTGCCTATTTTAGTTTAAAACCATTACCCTTATCCAATTGTTAGAGCTCTTTCCATCTTTCTTATAAACACACTCTAAATATTGAAAGACTACAATAAGGTCTCCCCATCTGTTCTCCAGGCTAAAAAACCCCAAGTCTCTCAGCCTTTCTTCACAGGAGATGTGTTCCAGCCCTCTGATCATTAAACAGTGACTGTATCTCTGATTGAGGCATTTCTTGAGCCTCTGGGGAGCTAAGACTCTTGGGAAAGTGGTGGGTTTTTAGTACACAGTAAGTCTTTGTTTCTCGTAAACATCCAGCCTGATGCTAGGGATGTGATTTTTGGTTGCTGCTTGGCTAGTTTTCAGGAGATACTGTTGCATGTGGCAGCCTAAAGACGTGTCTATTCCGATAAACAGCATTTGTATTTCTTCATGACTGTGACATATCCAGCCTCTGACAGCCAGGATATGAGGGGATATGAGTCTAGTTTCAGTTTCCCACTATGGCCCAATGTAAAGTGCACTGTGTCTGTGGCACTCAGAATGACCCAGATAAAATACAGGAGCAGTGAGTGTGTTTTGATACAAATATGTTCACAGCCAGTATTATTTGAGGTGAAACTTATCATTGACATAACATAAAGCTTGCCTCTGAGATGTCTTTTATCCAACCCTTTTCATCTTGTTAAATATAGTTCAGTGTTTGCTTTTTTTCTGGTGAACAGATGATTGCATTAATTTAAAGAATAGCAGGTAGCATACCAAACGTGCAAATGGAGCAAGACTGTGGAGATAAGACAGGGAATAATTGGTCTATTAAAAGAACTTGATTTTGTCTGTTTAAGAAAATAAATATTATTCATTAAATATAAGCCTGTAGCCACTGGTACTGTGTCTTTCATTCACTTTTATACAAGTATACGTAGAGATTGCTTGGAGTTGTGCTTCTGTAATAAATGAGATAGTCTTCAGTGCTTTAAAAATAGATAAATTATTTAGAGAAGGTGGAAAGTTTTCAACTTTCATTCTCTGCAATCACTGCCTGAATGAGTTCAGTTTAATGAGAAGCTGATATTGTACTAGTCAAAATATATTTTAAAAAAACCAACCTGAAGTCATCCTGAGTTCAAGTCAACTCTAATTTCTCCCTGTAGAAGACTGATGAAAGGCAATGACATCAGCCTTGCTAATAGCCCTTCCTTTGGATTATTGTTAACGATCACCATCAAATCAAATGCAGACTTGGTGGAATTCCAATGACTTAGAGAGCTGTACCAGAAATAAATTTTTCCCCCTTTAGATACCAGGAATACAAGCAGTGAGGCTCATGACATGTCTGATGAGCCATGTACTGCAGTCAGAGATGTTAATTCCTAGGGCAATGGGAAATTAGTAACTCTGCCCTTCCCTCTTAGAAACAATTGTACAAATTGACAGGCTTTACTAATTTCCCTGGGCAAAAGTAGTACATCTTTAACATGCCTTTTTTACCTCCTTTTAAATGTTTTGCCTATGCCAAGAGAAATCCATATTTTGCAAGAATCATCACTGTGCTAAGTATACATTGTAGAAGGACTTCCTGCTGGGGACACATCTGTTAGCTAAATAAGAAAGCAGATATACATTGGTACCTATTCTACTGCAGCATACTGTAAACAGGTAACACAATTAACAAAGGCTAATTAGTTGCATTTTACTCATGATATTTTTTCACAAACATAAACCCCCCTAAAATTATGGAAAGCTCAGAACATCCGTTTTCCTCATTTCTCTTCATCCTTTTCCTGTTCTACAAAGCAGGGAGAAAATAATTCCATCGCCCTCCAAAAGTATGGTTAGATTTATCAGCTGGAATTGCTTGTTGTAGTGTTATTGCTCTAGTTCCATCAATTATTGTCACCTTAGATAATTGATTGCTGGTGGGGAACAGAGAGGGCTGGATATGCACACTGCATATTGCCCTCTGAACTCTTTCTAAAGAATGTATTGAATGAAGGAGAGGCGGAGAGGTGGGTTTTGTTCAGCCTGGAGGAGAGCAGGGTAACACAGGGATCCAGTTGCTGTTCACCACATGCATGGGGCTGGAGAGAAGGTGGAACCAGACTCTTCTTAAAGGAGTATCTTGAAAGGGCAGGGGACAACAGGCGCAGGTTTGCAGCAAGGTGTCAGGGAAAACATCTTTCTTGGTAGAAGTGGTTACAACCTGGAATTGAGGCTTAGAGAGACTGGGGGGTATCCATCCTTGGGGATATTCAAAGCTTGGGAAGGCTCTGAACTGTTGTCCAATGATTATTATCATATTGCCCTTTTAGCCTCTGTAATATTTTTTAGAAACAGAAGATTAATCAGATGAACTCCATGAACAGTTTTTGTTGTCTGTTTGAAATCAGGCGGAATGTAGGTATTTTGCGTGTCAAGGAAGGTAAGCCTATAATTGAAGCCTGTATGGTAATAGATGGATATGGATGGCATAGAGTTAAGAGATCCTGAACTCTGGAATTTCCTCATCTAAGAGTGCTTCACTTTGTCATACTAATGTTTTGAGTAGTTTTCTGCAAAATTGTAGGAGTTACGGGTGCAGGGGAAGGTTTTTCAGCTCATACTGGTGAAGTGGGATTGAACTGTGTTATTGTTCTGATGTAGAATGTTATTTGCAGTCCCCTGAACTCTTAGTTTATTTAGATGTGACTGAAGTTGTTTGCTGTACTGCTTAGTTCTCCGACTCTTTGTGTCTATTTGATGACAGTGCACTGATTAAACAAGAGAATCATAAAGATTACAAAGATAAAGCAATACTTTCTGTAAATTGAGGTGCTTACATAATTACCACAACTCACAAGTAGATTTCAAGCAGCAGACCTGTGTATTAAATAATTATCTACATCACTTAGCAATTACTGTGACTATTTGCCAATAGTACTTTGTATAAAGAAAAGGAATGCTGAGAACTACAGTAACAGATTCCTAATGTACCTTAATTGACAAACAGTTTTGAAGTTCAATAACCTCTTTTCAGGAAAACCTTCTTTCAGTTGATTTCGTGCTCTGCTTTGTAAGCTGAGTTTACAATTTACGAATAATTTTGTTTCTTATGTAAGATTTTTTAAAAACAAATGACATAGATTTCAATTTTCACAAAATAAATGCATAGCTATTGGAGTATTTTTTGAGAACTAAATGTCATTATTATGCCTTTCCCTTTTCTTTTTTTGTATAACACCATCTGTTTAGTAAACATCAAAATGGATTGATATGAAACTTAAAAAGTTCATAATGACAACAAAATAATGCATGACAGATTAGATAAGAACAAGTCATTAAAATAGCCTATAAAAGGACAACCATCTGTAGCACTAAAATAATCTTTCTATTGATGACAGTAATAACTTTCTAACTTAGTGACAATTTTGGATTTACAGCATAAATAGTAATCATATGAACCAAATAATTGGAATGTGTTTTTTTGTAATTAATGAATACTTTCTTTTTCCCTATTACCCTTATGAAGAAACAGAATTTATACAAAAGATATGTGTGTATGCTTAATAATGACTTGTATATCATCTCCCAAGCTCACAAAAAACAATTATAAGTTCATTAAAAATATTCTTGTGGCTGTAAGTCTGGGAAAAATAATTTTATGTTTATAGAAAATATGTCTAATGGCCTTTGTCACTCTGAAAATCATTACAATAGGCAAGAGGAGTGCAAAACGCTGAGGATGTGATTTCAGTTAAAGACTGGGATTCACCAAGTTCCCCTCTTGAAGAGGCCGGTGGGTACTGTCTGAGCAGAGAATGGCCAGCATATGACCCAAGAGGAGAATATCTGTGCATTATTTTAATTAAAAGCATACCTGATCATAATGGTTTGATTATTTGACCTCTTCAAGGGCATGTTATAGGGAGGTGTCTACTTTTAGTTGCACGGGATCTCTGCCTGGGAACCAGCACTGGCCCCTCGTGCACTGGGATGCCAGGGTCACCTCTGTTGATTTGCATCTTGCTGGAGTCCTCCACTCCCTAACAGGGCAACTCTCTTGGGAGTTGATTTAATTCCTTGTACATGAAAATTTATGTTCTTAGACTTAAAGCAACCCTTGTAATTCACTTTCACTGCAAAAAGGAATTCACTGAATAGAAAGTATTACCTTTGCTTCTTTTATTAGGCATATAGTTAAAGCTTTTCATCTCCAAAGTACTTTAAAAATGCTAATTAACCTTCACAAAACTTCCCTCCCCTTAATGGTAGGTGGCACATGAATGATTCCCTGCAACATTATAATCCAACCATTGTAGTAATTAGTTTTGAAGTACAGCACATGAACTAATTAGAAAATTGTGCAACTACTAGGAACCTGTTGGCTACAAATGCCTGGTAACTATCCAAAAATGTCACATAGTTTCAAGTGATGTTGTAGTTGTGTACCTTATGGAGTAATTAATTCTTTGTATGCCTTGAGACAGGTCTCTGAGAGTCAGCAATGCTAAAAGTGCTCCTTGAAAGCTTCTCTCTTTTCCAGCCCCTCACTTCCTGCCCTCGGGCTTTTTCTCCTTGTTGAAGAGCTTTGAGGCTGTGGAACTGTAGGGCTGCGCCAAGCAGCAGTGCATTTTATTAATCGTGTGTATTGTACATAAGTAAAGCTCTGGCCAAGAGCCTTGCCTGACTGCTGAAAGAATCAGCTGGTGTCACAACTAAGTGGTAGAACTAAGCAGATCCTGCTTGTTTGGCTTGGCCCAGATCAAGTCCCTGCTTTTCAAGCAACGAAGCCTTAAGCCACCAAAAAGCATATAGAAAAGTAAGCCTGGACACAGAGTCTTTGAAGGTTACCTCTCTCTTATGCGAGGGGGGATTTACATTCATATTAATGGAGAGGCACAATATGTTCATATTGAGTGCTTTTTGCTTATAAAGTTCTTTTTCTTCATTCTTAACTGTAAAGCAGAGATGAAACTTGCAACAAATACTGAATACTTAGAATGTGTGTATAACTATGTATGTATGTGTTTGCATATGAAAAAATACTTCATGCTGTCTACTATTGCTACTGAGAGTACTCTTTACTTCTGAAATGAAGTTCATTGGTATTACTCAGTGACTGCATTGCTACCAAACCACAGAGCTTTAATTTATACAGCTCAGAAGTCCGTTTGAATTGACTAAGTAGTTCCCTTGCTTATGTGACGTAAGTTTAATTAAAGAAGATTATCTCAGACCAAATAGTTCTAGCCCTAGAAGATACAGCAAGCAAACCTTGATTCATTTTGGGGCTCAAAGTCTTCAAGGACAATAGTCTGTTTCTTTGTGCTTTTCATGTTTTCTGTTCAATGCACAGCCAAGCAAAACAGACTGGAACTGGAAATCCAATGTTTCACTTCTTCAAATTGGTTTGCTGCAGTGTCACAGTCCTACTGTCTCAATAGCACTACTGCAGTCAGTGAGGCTGTTATTTTGAAGAGTTTCAGCTTTATTTATCAGACTTTTAATATAAAATAAGCTGTTGTACAGATAAGTACAGCTGAATTCCAGTTACTTCCCATGGTAGGGGTGATGAAATTGGTTGCTCTTATAGCACTTACAGGTGTGTGACTTGTGATATGTGAGAATGTCCTACCACTTGTTTTTGGCTGAGTTGAAGTTCAGTAAGTTCCCCTGATACTCTGTCCTTTGAATGTATGTCTAATTTCCTCAATTTTAAACAGTTTTGTACAGTCATGTTTGTAATTACTGTCACTTTTAGATAAGTCAACATACAGCTGTACATAGCATGCAGCTATCACTTCCACCATTTTGGCATTTCCCTTTTCTCCACTGTCCAAACATCTCTCCAAAACTGTAGTGACAAAACCCATACCCATAAACAATATTATTTCATACTAACAGCAAAAAAAATTGCTGTTCTATTGAAGATAGAGGAGTAAACTGTTTAGGATTTGTTTCCAGAATTTTTTATGTTGATTTTCAACAAATTTGTTTAGTTATTTTCCAAGATAAAATTGTTTAGCTAGTTTTGTGTATTGATGAATAGCTGTGGGTTTTGCATCATCTCAAGCATACACTGAATCTTACTCCATTTTGGAATTCTTTGAAAATTTTGTTATTTTTTCCAGCAAGGGAGGATAATCACCATTCTTCTGTGTTGTTGGAATTACATTGATATCCTTAGAAGATGTTCAGCTGGGTGACAGAAAATAAGTTGAATACTTACCTCCCAGTTTTTGTAGAAACATTTTGTTGTCCTGAAATTCTGTGCTTCACATAGCAATCAAGCTATTCCTCTACCTTCTAGCACCTCTTCAGCAGAAGTTTCTGGGTTCCAGGAGCTTCCAAAATTGGTCAAATCATGCTGCCTGGAACAGTCCTTATCCTAAGGGTAGAAAGGTTTGCTGTTGTCTGTTTTTATTTTTTGCAATTATAATAATTTTATTAAGATGGTGATAGTTCTGCCTGTGTGGATGGTTATTTCCTTTGGCTGTCACATAAGCTTGATACAAAATTAAGTTTTTGAAACTTGATGTTTCTGTGCTTTTGGTTTCCACACCTTCCAAGGAGAGAGCAATGTTTGGCCAGAAAATCACAGAGAATTTCATCTGCATTCCCTTTAATCATCTGCTCTCAACTTTGTTCCTATAAGTATTTAAACCTGTCCTCATGCCCAAGAACTAAGGATCAAAATAAATATTGAAGATACGATTTTTTTAAAACTTGAAATTGCATTCTACTCCTATATAGCTGTACTTATCTACACATGAATTTTTTTTTTGACAATGTTGAGTTCCTCCAAGTTTTTATTGACCTCAACGTGAGAGTTCTTGTTAGTCAGTACATTTGAAAACACCATCTTTTGCTTAGGTAGGCATTAGATGTATGTATTAGACTAACATGTATTAAAATTATAACTGAGCAATTTAAAAATTTTGTTAATATCAGTAATCAGCTGTGGAGTGTATTAAAGGTGTGCACATCAGAAAAAAAAAGTTTTTTTTCTTATTTAGTAACCCTAATTTTTAATTCTCACCTGCTATAGCTGCACTAATTTAATGTTGTTGAATTGTAGTTGATTGAAACGGTAAACTTTAGCATAGAATTCAGTGCTTGAATATTATTAATGAATTTAGTATTGGATTTTTCTAAGCACTCACTGGATGAGTGAAGCAATAAATTAAGAGCTGTTTGGTGCAGTTCTTCGGCACTGGCTTTGTGGAGAGTTCACTGGAGGTGATTTTTTAGAGAAGAGTTTAGAACAACTAAGGTGGATTCTCTTCCTTTCTTGTTTCCCTCTTTTCCTTAGATGAGCTGAATTATTTAGGATGTTGGTCAAAGAGGGCAGGATGATAGCACTAGCTATTCCTTAGGAAAGTAAAAGAATTTGAGAAACTGTAAAATCCACTGGAACTGTTGTTAATTCAGGATGTAAATTATCATAGTCCCCTTACTATAAATATGTCCTCATTTTGGATGCCCAGCAAAATTTTGGGTGTTTTTTTTTATTCATGCCTAAGTTTCAGTAGTGGTTGTGATAGGAATGACATTTAAATTTGTTTTATAATGTTTTTAGGCTAGGTTTACCTAGTATCTAATGTATATTTGTGTGTTTAATGAATTTTCCAAGATGACAACTGCACGTAAAAAATAGTGCCTTTGATTGCTTGAGAATCTGCATCCTGTCAAAGTGATATTCAACTTGCTTGATAAACTGGTCTGAATTCTAAATTAATATGATCCATACATGAATTTATATATACTGATGGGTTCCAACACATGTTTTTAATGACGCATAGTAAAATCCTGCCCTAGGTATTTATGGCACTAAAAATAGAGGTAGTACTCTCTGGTACCTGCAGACAGTGCTTAGACTGTAAACTCAGGTCATATTCAGAAATTTCTAATACTGTGTGTGATGTATGATTTCCACCAGCTTCTCTTAGATGCTTACTGGTTAACAGAATTGTAGGTACTTGTAATATGGTAGATCTTGAAAATGCAAGAGCAAAAATTGTCTGATTGTTGTCTGATGAGTAATTTTTTCACATTTCTCATCACAAGTAAAAGTTACAGGTAACTATCTGTTTTACTAATTCACATTCTGTAGTATATTTGCAATATGAAACTTATTTAATGATAATTTATTGCTTTGGTAACGGGTAAATGAATGTAAAAATACGTATTTGTTCCCCTGCAACAAGCCTGTAGCTCTAATCAATCAATTTATGACTCTTCTTATCTGTTTCTCTACAAATTTTCATGGTGCTCTGTAGTGTGAGAGTTCCCTTTTCCAAAGGTGTGCGGTCCTTGCTCTGGCAGAGATGTGCACAGAGGTCACTGTGCCCTGTGTTATATACTGGCCTGGATTTGCTTACTCTAGAAGCTGCCATTTGTGCAAATATGCAGGTGCTGACACTCCACACATTCTTGAGAACTTTATTTATATTCTTTAATTATGTTGTTATTCAGAGAAAATGATTAATCTGCATTAGCCTGGAGGCAAACTCAGTGAAAATGACATGATCAAACTGGGTCACTTGGTTACTTCCCTTGTTTGATATTTTTCTAGTTTTATTTATACAAAGACCCTTGGGCATTTGGGTATTCCTTGCACAGGCTGAGGCCCCAGTTGCACCCATGAATTGTCCTGAGGTAAGAAACATCAGGACTGAAGCCTGATGGTGATAACCTCAGGCATCTGCATGCAAACCTGGATGTGCTGAGCAGGACTGTCCTCGCCCCTGGCAGAGACTGCCCTCACCTAGAGCATTTCCTAGCCAACTACTTGCATCGTGTAGTAGCAGTTTTTTGCTTGGGTATAATTGCTGTTTGCCTAAGACAGATGATTCATAGATGATTTTTTTTCTTATACTTTAATAGTAAAAAACAACAAAAAAAAAACACTTAGTGATTTATACTCATATATCTTTTTCCTGTGTTGTCCGTTATCTTAACAGCACTTGCCTTCTTTCGTCGTCTTCTATCGCATCCCAATCCCTTATGTTATAGATACACAACTGAGATCTCTTTGTCAGCTTCTATTCTGGTACACTGTAGAAGTCTGAGTTTTCCAATAATAAGATATATTGAATAAATACTTAACTATATTACAATAAATTAAAAAAATCACTTTGCTTTTCTCTAGTCCACAGTTAATGTTATCTTGTGTATATTTTGGTAAGTCACTTAAACTTGCTTAAATGTGATGTAAAATGCTGTAACCTCTTCCTCACTGGCCCTTCACTCCCCTTAAAAAAAAAAAAAAAAAGATATAACATTTCTTATTTGATTAAACAGATGTTTTAGTGTAAAATAAAAATGGAAACACAACTTCTCAGGCTGTGGAAGTTATTTTGAGTGAGATTCTGCACTATTTTAGAATAGCTGGTGATAGAAGATAACTTGGGGTCAACCTATTTTGTTTTTTCCCTGGTTTTGGTTCAGTTCTTAGAATTCTTTCACTTAGATGAAAAATCATGTCTTAGAAGAAAGAGAATTGCTTAGAGAATTCATCTCTCAGAAGAAAGACTGTTATTTCAGGGTGACTGAGCACTGGAGCAGGCTGCCAGAGAGGCTATGGAGTCTCCATCCTTGGAGATACTAAAAAAGACCTCCTGGGCATGATCCTGGGCAACTTGCTGCAGTTGACCCTGCTTGAACAGCAGGGTTCAGCAGGAGAGAATAAGATGACCTCCAGAGGTCCATTCCAACCTGAACCATTCTGTGATTGGATGGAACATCAGATCTAGCTATTTCTCACATGTGCATAGGCATTGTCTGCTGCAGTCAGGAGGCAGGCATCTGCAGGAGGCAGATGGTGTGCCTGCATCTGCCCTGAAAACGTTGATTGATGTCAAAGCAATGCAATATGTTGTTTCTGGCCACAAAAACTGCCTTTTCCATGACTGGTGTCAATATCAGTGTTTGATTTGCTGGGTTGATACATATTCATAAAGAACTATTATACATCTCATGAAAATTTCAGAAAGGGGTAAGTTCCTATGTCTTAAACTCAGGCTTCATCCCTGTTCAGAACACATTCTTGTTGATTGAACTCAACCAGAAGACTTTTCCACTTCAGAGATCTCTTGTTTAGACTCTAAAACTTTTGTTCTGTGAACTTTTGTAATATTTCTTGTTTAGGAATTTTAACTGAATCCAAATTGTTCTGCTACTTGAAAACTTGTCACTTAACCCCCTTTGACAGTACCCAGCTATGAGTTTCAGGAGCACTTATGCTACCTCTCCAAACAGATTTCTGTGCTCACTCTGTAGGAATGTCTTTGTCACTTGTAAAAAGGTTTTTCTGTTTTAGATGGTTGGTTTCCCCCCCTTCTTTTTTTTCCTTGTTGTTGTTGTTTGTTTTTTTTTCTTTCCACTCATTGGTGCGTACTCATGCATACAGAAAATCTTACCAAAGTAAATGGCAAGACTCCTGGATATCTCAAATATGACCCAAACTATCCACAGCTTGAATACATAGATGTCCTATTAATTGCTGTTGCTTATCACATTGTATAATGAGTGCTCATCTGCTCAAGGAGTGCTAAGTACAGTGCAAGGCTACAAGATGTACGGGTGTTGGAGAAAGGATAATTTATTTTTTTTAACAGAGAATGACACTAAGAAATGTGATAGGCATTTTTGAAACATTGCGATATTTTAACAGAATAGAACTGAAGCCTGTTTAAACTTTCCTTATTGCTTTCAGAGTAAATTTTACAATTCTTGAGCTGAGCACCTTTTCCAATCAAGTTCTGATTATAAGACTACTAAAAGAGAGCTTTGTAATAGGAATTGATTGCAGCTTCAACTCAGGAGCTGTTATTTCCTTTCCCTAATGTTCTTTGCTCCCTTCTTCAGTATACTCTTTATTAAATCATTCTATCATACTCCTTGTTTGACGCAGGCACAGTTGTGTAACTGCTGGCCCATAACAAAACATTTGTGGCACAGGTGGTTTTGGGAGCACAAGAGTTCCTCTCAGACAGCCAGCTGCTCTATGTTTTGATGTCTGGAAGACAGCTTTCTTAATTTCATTAGATAGGAGGTGGTCCAGAAAATTAAAGGTGCTGACAATTCTAAGCAGCTGATTATAGACTAGAGTTATTAGTTCTTGTAGTTTCATGACAGCAACAATTGTTTACATTTTTTTTTAAAGATTAAAGATTCAGAAAAACAATGAAAATCAGGTAGAGCATTTAATATGTAATGAAATGAGGAAAGCTTTTATGCTAATTATATTCTTTATTCCTTTTCCCTCTAGTTAGGCTAAATTTTATTTAAAAGTCATCACCAAAAGCAATATTCACGGTCCCTTTTTAGAGAGAAGAATAATATATTAAAATAGAGTGGAACTATTAGCACTGGGTTTTGCAAATCTGATCCTACTTCTGTGAAGGAAAGGAGGCACAAGGGAGCAAAAAGACCAGTGGGTGCAAGGAGGGCAGGTTTGTGTGCTGATGATTTCTTCTTGCCTCACAGATGGAGAGGCATCATTGGGCTAATTAGGGCATTGCCTATGGCAACCTTTCTCATTGTAATTTTTTAATACAACTACAAAAGGTGTTATCTTGGCTGCTTGAACCTGAGGCTGAAAAAAGATCTTGGAGAAGGGAGGATGATGGTAAGGGATGCAAAAGGGAAGTGAAGTTACAACCAGAGCTGATGTCTTGCCCTGTGGTTAGATCTGGAATTTATCTGAAGCAGGTGGAAGTACTTGGTTTGGCCAGGATGCTTCTAAGCACCAGGATGGTGAAGGCCTAGCTGCCTGTGGCACCATGCAAGGTGGAACAAACATCTGTGACAACGTAGCATACTTTTTTCAGTCTACCAGTTCTTCACTGTGCCACTGAAGTCTTGTTTTAAAGACTTCAAAAAGGTCCAGCTGAGCGGCAGAGAGGCCCATTTCCTAGTCACTTTGTCTAGGCCCGATTTCTGATACATTATTTCTATCTCTGAATGTAAGAATGGCTAAACTACATGAGATCCTGGGTCTGTTTAGGCCAGAAAACTGTCTTTGACAGTTGTCAAACCACATGTCTGTGGAAGGGTATGAGGGTATAATAGGTTGAGCATCTGGTGGTACTTTACTCCAATGCTTTCCTGACACCCAGCCACTTGCAGTTCCTGAGCCAGAGTGCGTCTGTATGTGTTACAGCTGACAATGAATTTCTCTTCTGTCTTCAGCCACTCTTGCAAATCATGATAGCTTTATAATCTTCCGTATTGCAGGACAAGACTATCCACAGCTCAACCATGCACTGTGTGAGGAGCTGTCTCCCTTGTGGAACTGCTACCTAATAGCTGATAGCTTAGCATCTCCCCAGTTCTTGTGCTGGAGGATACCATGAAGAGTTGAACTCTGTCTTTCCGCAGCGCTTGGAAGTTCACAGATGTCCACTGTATTCTCACTCAGTTGCTGTTTTCTAAACTGAAGACTCCTAATCTTATTTAGTGCTTCTTCATAAGAAAAAGGTTTCATACCTTTTTATATACCTTATACCTTTTCTAGTATAACTCTGTCCAGTATGATTTCAATACCATCCTTTTACCTTTATGGTTGGACAAATCCACCTTCCGTCTATTTCTGTTTTCTTCTCTTATTTTAATAGCTATTGTAGTAAGTAAGTATAATGCTTAAGAACCTTCACCCGCATTTCTATGACTGAATTTACCGTAGGAGTAAACTTAACAGCTCTCCAGTTGTCACACTAGCGTGTTCCTACACCCTTTGGCTGGTCTACTGGAAATACTTCTATTTCACCATGGAAGCCTGTGAGCAGAAGGGGTGCTCTTTAGTCCTGCAATTCTGCAATAGTGTGATGGGTCTTTTTTGATTGTTTTGGTTTGGGGTTTTGTTGTTTTCTTTTTTTCCTCCTTTTTTTTTTTTTTGTGTTTTGGTGTTTGTGGGTTTTGTTTTGTTTTGTTTTCTTTTAAACACTACAGGGGTTGGCAATGACTGTAGTTTTGTGGCTTTAGTCTAAGGGACTTTTATGTATAACCTTACCTTTACCGTGCTTTATGAATTTCTATATGCAATGCATCCAAGCACATACTCTTTAGCACAACAAGCTGACCACAAGTCTGAGGATCCTTGATTCAAAACTAGTTATCACTTTTTTTGTTGTTGTTCAATAAGTTGCATGAACAGCAGTCTCTTAAGTTTCATGCCCTGCTTTCTTTATGGTGTAATATATTTGTAAACATGTTTCTTAACTTACTTCAAAACATGTTTGTTCTGCCTCATTTATTTGCAGATAACTTACTGTCTCTTGGATCTTTAGCTTCTTGTTCTAATGATTGCTTTGAAATATTATTTTAATGAACCTATGAAACACATCATTGTATTCTTTTTTTGTGGTTGGACTGCTAATGATACTCATCCATTAAGTAAATGGTTTTGTAAGCAATACAAATGTAATAAATAAAGTTAGTCAGTTCTTTTTTACCACTTTTCTGCTGATAGGCATACCACATGCTGGGAAGGTAATGTTTCATGACCAGAATAGTTCAGTTTGCAGGCGGACTGGGAATCTTTGTATTTAGATTCAGTCAAAGAGCTTCAAAGAACATCAAAAACTATCATTTATATACACTAGAATTTAAAATTTCAAATCTGGTTGCAATGTAAGGTATATGTTTGACTTCAGCAGTGTATTCTGAAGCATTGTGGTTGGTTTAGGCCTCACTTTGCTGAGTTGTTGATGGAAATACTAGAATTTACTCCCTTATATGTCATTTTTTGAAGCCATCTCTGAAAGTGGTATTTCAGCTGCTGAATCCAAAGGCTCTGAAATATGGGGAGAATTTCATTCAGAGAAAGAAAGGTCCTGTGGATGAGAGATGTAATATGCACAGTGAGAAATTGTTATGTTTGCCACAGGCTGCAGTTGAGCAAGTCTCCATCCATGTTTTCCATTAGGAAATAGTGAGGGTGCTTTTTGGTCTCACAAGGGTGTTGGATTTTATCTCACTAGTGCTGTCATGTGGTGAATATGGAATTTATAAGAAATAATGTTAAGACAATTTACTTAGGAAGATTGTGTATTCAAAAGAATAACGAGTTATAACCAAAGGAGGACTCGAAGTAGAAAAAGGCTCCTTTTTGGACTTGATCTTGA
Source organism: Calidris pugnax (assembly GCF_001431845.1). Taxonomy (NCBI): domain Eukaryota; kingdom Metazoa; phylum Chordata; class Aves; order Charadriiformes; family Scolopacidae; genus Calidris; species Calidris pugnax. Next base: position 9,904,928 of record NW_015090880.1, read on the forward strand.
GCTACTGAGAATTAGTCTGAGACCTTCAGTGAAGGATGGGAACTGCCTTATTTCAGTATCCTGCACTGAGTCTTGCTCATCCCTATGAAACATCTGGTGGGGTCATCATTACAAATAACCCACTGGATAGATAGATTGTGGAAGAGAGCCAACCTGGTACCTTCTCTTCACACACCTTATGAATGGCTACAAATAACAACATTTCTGTTGACCTGCAAGAGTTAGCATTACAGCTTAGGTACCTCTGTTTTTATTTATTTTTTTTTTTTTAAAGGGTAAATAAAAATGTAGTGTGCAGGTCACAAAAAGATTAAAATTATTCTAGCTTTTCATTGCTTTATTTTAATATTTCTAAGATGAGCACTTACAGGAATAACTCAAGGTGGATAGTAGAAATACTTAGAATAGAGCCATAGCCCTTGCCATCCTAAGTGGGGAATTTTCTTAATGAAGAAAGACGTTTTCTTTGAAGTCTTGAGAGATCAATAGCAAATGTCACTGTGCAAAACTTCTAGGGATGTGCCAATGGCAAAAAAGATATCAAGCTAGTTATAAGTTATAAATGAGACATTTGCTTGAACTACTAGATGATTCCCTAATGAGATTCACCTCTCTTGGTTTATTTATTAATATATTTTAATTCTCTAAGGATATCAGAAATCTGTAATTTACAGCTCTGGAATACAATCAAACTTAGTCATGAGAAGGCCAGGTTTAGCCACGCGTATGGAAATACCATAATATTTTACCAGGTAATTATAACTGGATAATTTAGGTTGAAAGGATAGGTCAGAAGTCATCTTTGAAATATTATTTCTATGAAGAAAGAGAGTTACTATAAAAATTATTATTTTATCTCTCTTGGAGGAAGTAGTGCCTTTGCACTGCTCTAAGTGGTTCATTAAGACTTAAGCCAGAGATATCACAAGCAAGAGTTCACTTCCCCCAAGATTTTGAAGCCACCTGCCACTAAGGATGAAAAATTAATTTACTAGTGTTTTATAAGGTCTTCTACAATCAGTACTAATTTTGAAGCAGATAAAGGCAAGCATGCTTCTGCTGCCCCAGGTTTTGGGGTTTTTTTAGGAGCATTTTAAAATGATTGCCTCAGGCATTCAGGGAAAGATGTACAGAGGTGATGGAAAATGGAGATTTTCATATGACTTCCACACATTAAGATGATTTGGGAAAATTATCCCATTTTCTAAATGCCCCACCATCATGAAATGCACAAAAGATTAGGATTTGCTTTGATTGAATGGCATTTTTCTGAGGCTTTGACTGTGTTCTGAACTCTAATATTAGTCTGCTTGACTCGGCATTGAAGTACAGTGCAGGCTGCCGTTGCTGGGTTGAAGTTTTTGGCTTATGGAGATTTTTTTTTAAAACATCCTTTATCTTCTACAGTGCAGGTGTGTATATATTGGCTTAACAAAGCTCCATGCAAATTTGAAGTGGCATTTTGATTAATCTTCTACAGGCTGACGCAAATTAAATTGATACATTATTCAAAAACTTCTGTGTTTTGGTGAAGAGAGAAATTAAGGTGAAGTTAAGAAGTTAAAACAGATTTGATAAATTTCTTTTGTGGCGTATGGAGATGTGAGGTCCTGCACATATCCTGACAGGGAGAAGAAATCATTTGGGATCTTACCCACTGTACAGAGATACAGATTGAGCTTGCAATGCAGAAGTTTTGGACTGGTTCGGAGATACTTGTTGCTATCTGAATTTACTCTTCTGAACTTCTGAATCACTAAGTTTTTCTGTTGCAATCCCTAAAACTGAGATTTTTATTTGTTTATTTCTAAATATAGTACGTGATACAGTTTAAAAGAGATGTTAGTGATTCATTTGGAAAGAACAGTTACTAACCCAGGAGGTGCAGATTTAGTAGCAGAGAAGTGTCCTAGTCACTGGACACTGGATTCAAACATCTCTAGAAAACAACCCAAACAATTAGAGAATATTAAGGTATCTCTGAGCACTTTTTGCTTGGAATTATAGAATGAACATGTTTTTCTGATTCGGTTCTAAACTACTAGCTTAGAATTGCCGTAAGTACAGGGACATGAGTACAGAAAAGTTCAGTGTTTTCTAATAAACTGAAATGCATGAATAAAAGACAATAAATGCACTTCACTGAAGACCTTTCCTAAATGATGATTAATTACTCCTTCAAGGTTTTTTTTCCTAGAGATATGCTGAACAACTCAACAATAATTTGAAGTTGGCAGACCACGGACACTTTCCCGTCTGCCCTTCTTCTGCTGGCCAGCTTTTGTTGGAACATTGCGGTTATCCCATTTGGAAGCAAAGTGGGAAATATCGTCCTTTAAATTTTAGCTGTCTTGTCAAATTAGGTCAGACTTTACAGCATGTCATAACAGAAAGTGATGCAGCATGTTATAAACAGAGTCTGCTGGAAGTGCGTGCATTGTATTGCCAGTTGTACATTATTTGAGAATGAAAGTGACTTTCTGCTTATAAATCTTCATTGGCTTCATAGCTCTTCTGAAAAGATGAATAGTGGGAATTACTGGGTCCTGCAATGTTGCAAATCATTTGTGTTGTTTGACTGTTCTGTTGAAAAACCTATTGCAGTCAACAGCACCAGTTTTCTAAAGAGGGTTGAGGTCTGCACAGAGCACTGAATCACTTCATAAAATAATTTCTGTGCAGCAAAGTTAAGCATAACACAGTTCGAAACCCCAGAAATATTGCAGGTGGTTTACTGGTTTACTGAATTACATAAATGATTGAATTTCTTTGAAAAAGGTGGAGAAAAGGCAGGCTTTTTTCTTGCTTGTAAGCAGAAGATTGTGCAGGAGAACTCTACCCATTACAAAAATGAGGTATTGTATTATCAGTCTGTTAGGCCAATCTGCTAGGCACGCTGGCAGGAGAAACCTATAGTGTTACACTTCTGAGTCTGCCTGTTCTCTTACAGGAAAAGCCGTTCAGTGCGTCAAGCCTGGACAAAGGAATTTATTATAAAATATTTTTTAAAAAATCTACCCTGTTCCATCTCCCCTTAAGCATTCATAAGAAAAATTGATTGATATTCATTATCTGGAACAGTTTTGACTTGGTTTTATTTTTACAGAAGACTTTCTTATATGATACAGCTGTTTTTAAAAAATATTGTTGCTTCTCCGCTAACCTGGATATGAATTTAAGTGTGAAATCCGTAGCCGGAAAAAGGACCACATAGCATGCTGCACTTGAGGCACACTATCCTGATGTTGGTCTTGTGCTAGATGCAGAAATTCAGTCAGATATAATCATAGCGCTTGCGGGTTTAGCTGGGTTTCTTTGTTATCAACTACATTGTGCTATGTGCGATATAATCACAGGTATTTCCTGTCACCACAAGCTCATCAGGAAATACCCAATCCAAGAGGTGACAACACAAGCTAACAAAGAAGTACCAAGGCTGGTGGGAGAGTAGTGGTCAGCCTGGTTACAGGGGCTCTCAGTGTAATCAAAATCTGGAGTGTGTAACACCAGATGTCATAAAAAATTTAATGAGTGAATGATTTGCTTCACTGCTCCTGGCCTGCCTTGAGTGATGGCAGATGACCCAGCCACACGTACTCTTCATCTTGTGTCTGGCAACAAACAGTGCAATACTCTGGATGAAGCTGCTTGAAGTGCAGCTGAAAGCTGAGAGCCTGTCTGTTTGTTTGTCATGGTAGTTTAGATAAATTTGAAAGATAACGTGACAGGATTCAGAATAAGAGCAGATAAAGAAGTTCTGGCTAACAGCCTCCCTATCACTTAATACTTCGATAAACCAGCAATGCTGACTTTCACGGTTGTAGGTCAGGTTGCTGAGTGCATAATGGCTGCTGTATTTACTTGGCAACAACAGACACTTTGCTCTACTTCAGCACGCCACTTGCCACTAAAGGCTGCAGCTTTCTTTTTCTATAATATGTCCATGGCAATTCTATGCTTCAAAAAGGCTATTATTACTGTTAAAGGGCAATGGAAATGTGTGTATATGAACCAGACAAGCCTGTGTGCGCACCCACACACATATACCATGCACTGTAGGTTTTTGTCATTCCACACCGTGGACAATGGAATTGTATAATATTCTGCATTTATTTTTTCCAACTTGGCCTATAGTTTCTCTACATCCATTTTCGGCCTAGTTACAGAATGAAGAAGCTAGCCATGGAAATGCATATTATTATTTGTATCATGGTGAAGTTTAGTAGTTTAAATCAAGTATTTTAATTTCATCACATTTAAGTACCTGAAAGGAGATTATCTCCTGCTCTGAAAATCATACTTTCTAAAAAGGTAAAACCCATGAAAGACTGTGAGAGGAAAAGGCAGATCTAAAGGGTGAACAGATTTGGTCAAGGTTAAAGAGCAGCTTCAAGACCTTCATGGCTTAAATGAAAGGAAAGTTCTTTTTCTGAATATAGTGTATTTCTTCGGTTTCCATCCAAGTCAAAGGAATTAGAAACATTTGGTTGAACTTGACTCATTTGGCTCAAGATACACTTGATTCCTCGTTGCTGTTCCCAGCATTTTCAGCTGCTTCTCTAGAGCGAACAACTTCCATGGGCAGTCCTCAGAGCTTCACTCTGTCAGGAAACTACTGACTGGCTGTTCAGTGATAGAAACTATGTATTAGTACTTTGGCAGTTTTGTGATTTTTAGCCTTGAAAATACATTGTGCAGGTGATACTGTTAAATATGTTTTACCTGTATGTGCAAAATGTGTGGTGGTGACTTGAACAGCAGTGGTCAACAAACTCACTTAAAACAATTCCCCCTGGCTCAATTTTTGACAAGACCTGACAGGTTAGAAAGAATATTTAGCAGGTCAGCTTAGTCTACTAAGAGCTTCCCTCAGTTTCTTTTCTTGGCCAAACAGAAATGGCTAAAGATTTTGTAGCTTTATATACCAATACCTTAATAAGATAAGATTCACTGATGAACAAGTAAATAGTTCAGCATCATGTTGTATATGTAGAGCCATAGCTGTTTAAGAGTGATCTTTCGAAGTCCAGTAACCCAAAACCAAAAAGATTTTGAAATAGGAGAAACCATGCTTGAACTGGAATTAAAATATTTGCATGAAAAATCACCCCGAGGAGCGTAACCCATCTGTTTAGATTATGCTTGCTGTAACTGATTAGCAGTGCACTTCTCTGGTGGGTTTTTTTTTTTTTTTTTAATGATGAAAAAGTCTACTAGCCACAGTGAAATCTTCTTAGACATTCCAAACAGAGTAACAATTTGTTAAAGTTAAGAGCAATAATGAATAATATAGAGACGAGAAGGCAGAACATCCTGACCTTCTTGGGGAAGTTACCAGTGAATGGAAGCAAAGATCTAGGGGCTTTTCTGGGCATATCCAGTGCAGATAATTTCAGTTATTCATGTGAATTATAGCTGTTATGAAACAGAGAATCATCTATTGCTTTGTTGGGCTCAGATAGTTGTTATTTTGTTGGGTTTTTTTTCAATTTATTTTTTTTATTTTGATAGGCTTTTTTCTCTTACTGTGAGCTATAAAGACAGAAAAGAATGTTGTAAGGAACAGAGGAGATACGGTGTGGGCTGTTAAGGGAGTTTGGTGTGCTGTGGTTTGTGAGTAGGGCTGAATGTAAAGGAGCCACAAAACGCTTAGAAACCAACTGATTGCAAGACGTGCTGCACTTGGAGAGAAAGCCCATAACTGTAATGTGTGTGCTGAAGAGTCTGGGAAGTTAGGGAATGCAGATAGAGCAGAAGACCTAGCAGGGCTTGTCATTTAGTGTCTTGAGTGACTGATGGGCTGGTCATGAGTATTCTATTCTCTCCCACTAAAGTATAGGGACATTGGTACCCGGTGGGTTTAAACACACCTCAACTCAATTTTCTGTCTAAATACAAAGACCCAGTGGAGTGTTTGCTTCAAAATTTTTGCAGATTTTATACTGACTTAGATTCTGTGATTTTTCAGTGAGGTGTCTTACCTGTATATGAACTATTTACTCTTCCTCTTTCCTCTAGAGCTCCCTGTGCTGGGAGTGGGGAAAACAGGATTTAAGAGACCCATGATTTTTTTTTCCTTTATTGTTTCTTCTTTTCTCTTTTGTTCTAATACAATATTTCTGTGAAATACTAAAAGGAAGCAACATATGTGGCGAGCTGCCAGCTCAGCTCATCTAGGTTTAAAAAACTTCTGCAAAAAATCTTGCTTTTCTCTTCCATAGTCACAAATGAGAGAAATGCAACAGAATCTGGCAGGTCTGGGAGAGAGCCAGCAGAAGCTCCAGGGAAGGGTTTTGCTCATCTTTCATTGCACTGTACAAGGTTGCTCTTGCTTTGCCTTGACATTAGTTTGCTTTTTTGGTTAATTCATGCTGGCCCTAAGCAACTGTTTATCACTCAATGCGATCAGACCTTTTATGAGCCATATTACTCACAAGCCAGAATTATATGCCCTACATGTACATGCAGTACCAAGCCAAACATGAGGTATGCTATTTTTTCCACATTATAACTCACAAAAATTTCTTCCTAGAGCATTTTGTGCATGTTTTGAGTGCAGAATCAGTGTCATAGTCCAAAGAGAATATTTTAACATAATGATTACATTTTTAAGAAGTTCCATTTATCATATTATGAGATCACAGACCATTTCAAAACGTCATCATTTCAAAAGTCTGTTACCCTGGAGAATTCATAGCTCACCACATATACAAATAGTGTACCCAAAAAAATGACTGTTTTGCCCTTTCATCTCTTTAGGATCTGAGATATAGTGTTGATGTGTGATTCTGAGGCTGAAATGAACACAAAAGAGAACTAAAGGTGTTTAATAAGCACATCTGAACTCTACTAAGTAGGATGGAAAAAAAGCAGAAGACTGTTTTTGCCTTCCAACATGTGGTGTAGGATGGCAGCATCCAATCAGATAGCTGTCGGGAAAGGCTACTCTTGAACATGCAGCCTGTAGACAGAATCTTGTAATACCAAAGAATTATCAAAGACCCCTTGAAAACTCTGAATTTTGTAAGGGGAATGATACCTTTTGCCATGCATTTGATTTGAACAATTCTAACCTAAATTTGGTGAGGAATCCAAGACTCCCAGAATAAAATAAGGGGAAAGGTGAAATGAAAGATTCAGTAATTCCTGGAGTTGCTCAAGTCATTTGGTTAGTGAAATCTTTTTTTGCGTGTCATACTTAACTTGGAACATAGATTAAAGCTGAACTACATCCCTATAAACATTGCACTACATAGTCTCCATCAATACAGATGCCAAAGAGTTTCCAGCTGGAAAACATTCCCAGTTTTTAACCATGTTTTTAGTGCAGATACAAATGCACAGATTGCTGCTGATTTAAAGCACGTGGAAAAAGCCCATGGAGATTTATATTTCTTTCATGATTGAATGCTGGTACTTGGTGCTATGTGGAAAAGCAGTCACTTGGTTTAATAGTTGCACAGCTGGTGTTATCTGAAAAATAATCATTATGATAGAAAGCACACATTTTTCATGTTTTCTGTCAGGTCTGTCAGAATATGTTTTGTGCTAAGTCTACACACTTCATCTGACATTCCTTAAATTAATATATTAACATATAATACTTTTAAGAATGTCAAAGTTATAAAATGTGACTGTAATTGAAAATATAACAGAGTATGGCTGTGTAAAACAAAGCAATTTGCAGGAGGCAGAAAGTGAGAAAGACACTAGGATCTGTGGTTAGAAACAACATCACATTATTGTCTGGAAAGCAAGTGACAAATTGCAAGAATTAAAATTATGCATAACCAAGTCAGTTTGGTAACATGAGATGATTTAAACATCTCTAAATTACAGTGAATATGAAAATATTAATTTGAAGTGCACAGCAGCTTGATTACAAAAGCTGGGTTTCTCTTTGCTCCTCTGTACTTTTTCAGGCCTTCTAAGCAAGTGAGGAGAGACAGATCAATGAAGTCTTTAAATGAACACACAATCTCACTTCTGAGGATTTGGATGCTTGTTGGATGTCCATTATTTCTATCTGCAGTAACTGGACAGTTGATCTTTTTATCTTCTTGCTGCTAGAGGCAAGGGTCAGACTAGGAAAGAGAAGTTTATTTTCTCAGTCTTCTTTCTCTACTATATGTTAGTGGACAGCCCACTAACACATAGTTTTGTCCCCTGTGGACTTCCAGCAATGGAAGGAAGGATAAGGAGAAAGGGTGGAGTGTGAATGCAAAATGATCAGATCAGTGACCGATCAAGTTATAGGTAGTTCCTCTGCTTCTTGTTGCTTTGTCAAATGGCAGAGGTTTAATCTCCCAAATAAAGGGATTTTCTGAGATCTGGAAGGAAGTATTTCTATTTCTGAATTTGAACTATCTCCTTTTAATGTCATGAACTGGAATGTGAGTGGCTCCATGCTGAGTTTAAACTCCTCACTGCTACAGCTAATTCTATGTCTGGAAAGGAACCTGGTGAGCTAAGTTCCATTCGCTGCGTCTGATGCTTTCTCCTTGGCCATTTCCCACATGCAGTTCCTACAGGAAACCAAAGATTTTGTGGAAGGAGAGGTCCCATAATGTAGGAAGTAGTACACTAATTCTGTACACAGAAAGACCTGTAGAATTTACTTGAAGCATAACCCTTAATGTGTAAATGATATTGAATGTAATCTGTTACTACCAGAAAATCCAAAGATTTGACTTACGAAAACTCATAATATTTATATTGCTTGCTTTTGCATTGCCATGACATTTTAAAGCTCTTCCCAGTATTTAAAAGCTTAACCCCATACTAAAGAGGTTGCATTTTTGCCATGAATATTTCATATCAAAGAAGAGTACAGTAAGCTCAATTCAAATAGAAAAATTCAGGATTTATATGGATGTGCTCCAGCATATGTTATTGTTCTAGTTTAGTTAGCTGCTTTAGTAAAAATCCTATAGAAAATTCACCTTTCCTGACGTTAGTAGAAGTTCCCGTGCACTCATAGCTGGGGTTCATTCAATAAAGTAGCAATGACTACCCACTCTTAGTTTTCATACAGACAGCAAAACATAAGGATAACGGCAGGAAATAGAACTTGCAAGTCACAAAGTTGTCAGCTATCTTTAGTGTCCCACAGTGCAGCCAGAAAAGACAAAGTGTTTATGGTACAAAATGGAAGAACTCTTGAATATGTCCTTAATACCGAAGACAAATGCACTCATTCAAACAGTGCATTCAAGAAGTCCAGTTCACAGAGATTGCTCTTATATTTTAGTGAGTGAGTGTTTCTTTGTAAAGATAAATAGCATTCTGCACTACTAAAAAAATGTTTGGCCTTCTGTTGCCATGGTGGCTTTAATTTCAAAGTTGGGTAGTAAACGGCTGGCTGTTTGTAAATGTAATTCTGTCTCTTCTCCCTCTGCTCTTAATCCACTACTTGGCAATTTTCAAAGTGAATCTGACTCTTGAGCTAATTGCTGATTTTGCATTAGTTTTTTTTTCACTGTAACTAGTTCAGCCTGAGATGCTATGGACACAAACAGAAATGGTTTGAAAGAGAAGGATAGTTCATCAGAATGAATTCTGAGCTGTTTAAGCAGTACTTGTCAGCAACCCTTACCTCTTGTGCTGTTTTTATTCCATTCAGTTGCCTTTTCATGACATTTTTTCAGTGCCCTTCACACCCATTTTTATAAGAGCATAGACTTAATTGCTAGACAGCGAGTCATGATGAACCTGTGCAACCCCTCCGGCAGAAAGAACTGCTCTGGTCTAACAAGGTAGATGCTGCAGTTGTGCTTGTCACTAATTTTTATCTCCACTCATTGGAAATGAGGATTAATTGGCATCACCACTTAAATGCTCTGCAGTGTCGTATACCCTCCTATAGCAAAGGATTATTGCTGTGAACTCCGAAAAGGAGCTTGAGGGATCTGATGCCAAGCAAAATGCAAGTGTGTTAAAGCAGTGTTGAGTTGCACCAAAGGCACCAAGCTAACAGACTTAGGTTTAAATAAATGGATGGTTTTGAACAGCTGCTTTCTTCCTGTATTTCTTTTAGGGTTCATGTTTTTAAATATTTTTCTTGTGTTTTTTTTCCAACACAGCAATACCCAGCTATGCATGGATCAATCTGAAATATTGTTATTAGTCAAGAGAAACGTAAATTGTTTATGAAAAAAAATAGCAAACTTAATGCGCTATTTTTCTATTCAATTATAAGTTTACTAAATACTCCCTGGTGGCGCAATGAAGTGCATGTTCATTCTTAGTATTTCAGTAAAATCTCACACAAGCATGTTTTGTTCCTTTATTTTCAGGACACTGGGAATTCAAATACATGGAAAATAAAGACCCAGTGTTATAATTTCATATCATAAACAATAGGCATCAGGAAAAAAACTCTGGGTAGAAAAATATTTACTAATTTTAAAATGACTGTAATTCCCAGCACTGTATGTTCTAGCTGTGATTTCAAATCTCTTCTAGAATTTTTTCAGAGTTTTAAGGATGAGCCCATATTTTCCACTTTTCCAGATGTTCACAGATGTGTTCAGCTAGCATGGATGCAGGTAGCAAGCTTCTTTTGCTGATATCTGCAAGAATTGAAGACACTTCCTGTGATATCATGTCTGCTTACTTTGCAAGAGTAGATATTGTCCCCTTGTCCTTCCTTGTTGCCTGCTTTGCAGCAGCAGTGGTAGGCTCCCTCTTCTCCCATTCGATTAGACTCAAAGAGAAATACATGCTTATACTTATTCTCATAAGTAGTTCTTTTTCAGTAAGTCAGGTTACACAAATACAGTATAAGTCAATGAAGAACTCGTGAACAGTTAAGTCAATCCAAAACTTTTGTACTTTGTTGGACAGGGCTTTAATATCCAATATTGCAATTATTTTAATGCTTATTAAATTTTTAGTTGTGTATGATTAGCTGTATATTATCTTTAGAGCTTTTTGGCATGGTCATTATGAATATAACTTTATTATCTATTATTAAATAAGGTCACTGAATCTGTTTACATTAATCTGTCTTGAGTATTGTAAAAAGGTTTCAGATTGCTTTGGGGTTATCTGTTTTTTGTTTTGCATGCAATAGTTTATTTATTTTTTGTGAAATATGGGGGATTGAAAACACAAATAGATTGATTTTCAGGCCTATTTAGTTATGGGTATTGATCAGATTTGAGGTCTTTAGGAAAAGCATCAAGAAGTTTAGGACCGAGAAGCATATGTAATAACAGCAATGGCCACGTGAGCCTCATTTCTCTTCATTGTGCTGCTGATATTAGTGTTGAAAACTGAGCACAAGTAGATTGTAAAACCCCATTATTGAAATACAGCTTCTGATTTGGTTTATCCTGCTAAATGCTACTTTGATTTATGCTTTAATATTTTGGAATACAGTCACAAGATTTTAAACTTAAAACAGTTTTACATTAATAAAATATATTTTATCCACCTGCTATGTAGAAATTTTTATTTTATATATTTCTGAATTTTCTGATAAATGTGCAGTGTGAAGGAAATTTGCTTTAGAATTGAAGTGATAAGAATAACTTGCCTGTTTCCAGACAGACAAAAGATTGAGGCCTCTAAGGTATGTGTGTGTGACTGTCAGTGTGTGACAGGAACTGATGGGTGCTAAACACAGCGCTCCAATGTGTAAGCAGTTTTAAGCTCATGGGATTGCCAGCCATCCCTCAGGGAGGCCAGGCAGAAATGATGTTTAAGCTTTTCTGTAGGGAACATACCTGGAGAAAACAGATGGATCAGTTGAGCTGCTAGACCCCCCAGTAATTGCAAAAGGTTTGGGGCTGTGTAGATTAACTGGGCTTCCTGGAGACCAGGTGCAAAGGCAGAGCCTGGCTTGTTTATTGGTTTGCATCCCTGGATATGTTGGGACTGAAATTCCCCAGGAAGCCAAGAGAAAGCTAGCAGATAGTGAGAGAAGCGTGGTCACAAGTGAAAAAAGAGATATGGATCTTGTAAGGACCAGAACGAGCTCAAATGGCAAAGTTGGAAACACTATTGCATTTTATTTTTTTTCCTCCTTTTTCTGTGAGTTATTTATGTTGCAGCAGAACAGCAACTGATTTATATCACTGGGGGGTTTTGTCCTCATGGGAACATGACATCACTTTTATATTGGCTGACTCCTTTGCTGGGGGAAAAAAAAAAACAGCTCTCAAGTTTACACCTGTGTGTTTGCAGCTAAATGAGTGAGGAGCTCATTCTGCATGCTACAGCAACCCAAGAAATAAATTATCATGTGTTCAGCTTTACTCTAAAACATGATCTGAACATAAAAACCCTAGCTGTTTACAGCAGTTCAGAGATTCTCAGGTAGATTAAATTTGGGACTGTATGAGTGTGGAATTGTGTGGTTGTAGGATGCTGTAGGGAAAGGGCGAAAACCTTGTGTGCAAGGTTTTATAAAGCCAGTCAAGCCTAATGTTAGATTATCACAATCCTATTCTAGGGCATACCAGTGGTTCCCACCCCCTTTTTTTTGTGGTTTTTTTTTTGCATAGGAGCATAATTAGATATGAAAACAGTACAATAAAAATATTGTGTCCCAAGCCAGCAGGATTGTATTAGCTTTTTATTTCCAGCTTGCAGTGCATTATAGATGCTTTAGTTATATGGCAGGTGATCTGAACTGTTGCAAAAGCAAGTGTTTTGAATTATTCTGGATGTTTAAAGACTGGTTTTCTTTTTGTGTGCTTGAAATTAGGGCCTTGAATCCTGATTTGGGTTTTTAATGAAAGATTTCCAACATTCAGGTGCTCTGCCACATGCTCAGCAACTAGGTAGTCTGGTACCCCTTTCTTCTCAGTAGTGGTTCACTTGTCTTGAGAAGCTTAAACCCAAAGGGTAGTGCCTGACTTCAGCACCCAGGTTTGAAAATCTGAGCCTACATTAAAAAGCAGTCATAGTATAAGGACCACCAGCAGAGTTTTTAGAGTGTCTTAAATTACCATCACAGCAGTTATGATTAATATATTTGTCTCTTTAGGGTTTTTGTGGCACTGATAATATTTGCTGTTCTCACTAAGACTCGATTAAATGAGTGCCTAAGACTGACGGGGAGTTTGTCTGTAATGACAAGTGCTTGACTGTAGCAGAAAATGATGAGCTGCCCTAGGGAGACATCACCACCCACTTGAGCGAGATCCATGAAGGGTTTATGACCCGTTTGAATCCTGATTGAGCATCACTGTCTTGACCCTCGGGGAGCCAATTGTCTGGAATACTTGCTCTGTCAGTCTGAGCGATGTGCTCAGAATCCCTCTGAAACCTGTACAGCTTGATTGTGTGTAATACACACAGTGAATTATCAAAATGGTATAAAGATTGGGAAATATTTTATCACTGGGTATCGGTATGTCATGTTTAGAGAGCATGCCGTTTCACTTGTCAAGCGAAATGTACTGTGAGCTTAACCCTTTCAGGAATAAATTATTTCAGATCTGACATTTAATGTATGAAAGGCTTCCTTTGAGGCAGACATCTCTGATAGGTGATTACTGAATGCAGTTAATCACCTTGTGGGCATGAAAAATCTGCGTTCAGAGCCCTTGGGAAGCCTGAGGCCAAATTCACTTCTAGGGGTATCACTTCTATTGAGTACCTCTCTGTGGGAGCCCACAGCAAGACACGGGCCCAGGCTGGTTGCAGGGTTTGGCCAGTTGAGTAACTGTAAGATAAAGCCAGGCTGATGGCGATGGCAGCAGTTGGCACGGCCATGTCCTTTGTGGTTTTTCTAATCATAAAGAAGGTTTTGTTACTCCACTGCAGGACTGGAGCTGGAATACTGTCTCTGCAGTGGGGAAGCTTAGGAAGAGGGCATTCCTGGCCAAGATGGCTGTTGTAATCTTCTTTTGAGTGATTGTTGCAAACAGACATCAAGAACGGCGTCTGCCAGCTCTGCAGTACCCTGAGTATAGAGGCTGCAGTGTAGCCCCTCAGGTGCTTAAGCTGGGAGCTCCTGCATCCTTTCTACAAAGCCACAGGCAAATGACAGGTGAAAATGATTTTCTCATTAGTAGCATTAGTAGCGGCTGCTAAACAGGAAACTAAAAACAGCAAGTTGGACAGTTGCTCAAAGTTTCTGACTTTTCCAGATAATTTTTTAAGTTTTGATAACATCTTAACTGCAAGGTTTTTAGAGGGAAAAACAAAACAAAACAAAACAAATGAAGTAAACCCAAAGAGCAACCAACAACAAAATCTGAAAAAGAACCTTTCCACTGTTCTACCCTCATCTTGAAAAAGCAGGAAACAACATCTTGGGACCAGAAATGGAAAAAAAATCCTCCTTTGTTTTATAGTTAGTATTTCACAGCCAGCTAATCTTTATTATTATGGCTATTGAAGCAATTAAACAGATTAAACAGGATTAACTGTTGTTTTTCTACTAACATAAAGATGGCCTCTTAATTTCTAATGCTCTTTTTCCTATGTAAATTGTACGCTCGTACCTAATTCCAAGAAAATTGTGGTGGGGTATGTGTTTATGTCTATGCAGGTGCTGTTAGCAACATTTTTTAAAATTACCATCTAGCATATGTAACTAAAACCGTGTTAAAAAACTCATTAAATGTTAAAAAAGGTTAGATAAATTAAAGGAAGTAGTAGCAGAACTCTTGTATAACTCAGTACAAGAGAACATCAATATTGCTCATTGAACAGTCTATTCTTCTAATTTGAAAAGAACAACTATTTGTCATGGTTCCTGTCCTTGGGCTGGCAGTTATCTAATTAAATGCATATGAAATTCAAAAGCCTTTACTGAGGGACAGTAATTTTCCTTGGTTGTTTTTAAAGTCACCAAGATGAAAGAAGAATTACATTGAACAGATAATGGATGAATTTCTCCATTGTGCATTAAGGTCTTGGATTGACTAATCATCCCGTGGTTATTAATCAATGCGTTATCTTATAGTTTGAAATTAAAGGTTCTGTTCTCATTATTGCTGACTCTAGGTAATAATACTTCCAGTCCTTGATTACTATGACACTACAATGTACTGCGTTGCAAAATACCACAAAACTAATCAAAAACAGATCAGATGTATAAAGAGCGTTCCCAGTGCATTATATTTACATGACTCTTCAGCAAAGTATTTTTCAATCTAGTCTTTTCAGAATGCCCTCTGTAATGTTCCTGTAATGTTTTTCACATTTATGTGTGTGCTCCTTTTCCCTTACTCACCATCCAAACATAATACGCTGATTTGCATTTGATGATATTGAAAGATAGAGACACTGCCCAAGATTTTTGCTTGAAGGAGATGATTCTCCCAGTCACACCAGAATAATTGCAAGTGGTGGATTGTTCTAAGTACCCAGTAAGTGCACATGCAATGGAGACAGTAAATAGCATTTTGGAGTTACGATTTCTGTACTAAATATAATGCAGTGGTCAAAGGGAGATCGTAGGCATGAGTTAGCTATGACTCTACTATGTGAAGGTAGCCTGGCAATCTGGAAAAGACAGCAGTATGTAAAAATATGTATTAGTACAATTACACATGTATTCTGGTATTACTGAAGACCTATTTTAATCACTGATTGTATATAAAGTTGAAAAGACATTATAGCACCAAATGTGAGGACAGGTTCATGGGAGAGTTTCCTTACTTCCACTCCCTTAGCAGGTTCCTGTTGCTTTACTGTCTCTTGCCTTTACTTGTGCCCTAGGGGCAGAAATCCTATGAAACTCCAAGGTTAGTGCACTCAAGGACCTTCTCATTTATTGCTTGAACAGAAGTTATTTTAATTGGAGAGCAAAATAGTCACCAATTCTGTAATTGAAGCTTATAGGGGCATCATACAGATGCAAAAATCTAAGTATTCATGTGCAGCTGTGGAATTGGGATCTTAAAAAGTGGGATGTTATGGTTAATTGCATCTGAAAATAGCATCTGTAAAAGGGCAGTGGCAACAATAATAAAAGCTGTATTGAATCCTTATTTCTGACCTAAACCAATCAAGTTCAACAAGTCTCGATCTGTAGCACAGTTATAGTGAAAAAATCCATAGGGTGATGTTGGTTTCTTAGCAGATCTGGGAGATCCTTTGGTTTGAATTGAGCAGGAAAAAATACAGTGTAAAATATTTTTCATCAACTTCAAGGATAGTGCTCTGTTTCAGGATCAGAATGCTGCTTCTAACCCAAATTATCATTTAGTGAACTGCCAATAATGATCTCTGCTCAGGAATGTTCTAGTATTGAACCCTTTTGATGGCAGAATAATGCTGCTGTTAATAGACTCCTGCTCCTATTTTTGGTTTTGTCTACATCAGTGTCATGTTCAAAAGCAGTTAAATAACTCTAATTTCTGGGCTTGTTGATGTGAATACACACTTCCGTTCCTTATTTAAATACTGGTAAAGGGTATTAAACAGTCTTTTCATGAATAGTGAATGTGCTTTAAAGCTAAATATTTAAGAGTTCTAGCTTTCAACAGAGATGGATGATGATAGACTTCACATTTTGAAAATAAAGTATCCATTGTATTGGAGGAAGACTAGAAAGAGCAAGTCATTATGCATGATCAAATGAAACAACCTTTTTGTGATATGTTGGGATTCATATCATCTACTTCAGTAGATAACCTAAGAAATAGCATAGATTAATCAGTTATTTGCTGTAATTAAATCACAGAAAGTGCTTTGTCAGCCTCCTGATTTCAATGGTCTTTCACATGCTTGTATTCTGGCTGTGCTTGAGCTAACACAAACATAAAAAAAGGTGAAGTCTTTGAAAGAAAATTTCTCCCAACATGTCAGAGCAAAAACCTCCACAGTATTAAAATTATACTCTGCTGGAGTCTATAATGTCCTAGAGAGATTTCATTAGGTTTCATACACTGGAGTTTGTACTGAACTCCAATGTACAGTTCACACATCTGATAAAATATTAAAGAAGGACAAATGTAGGGCTTGCCAAGATGAGCTGCTGCAAACTTGTCCGTGCATATTTGGCCTTTCATGACTTATTGTGCATCTTTATTTATTGTTTCTGAACGAAGTGTATTGTCATGAAAATGACATTGTACTTGGAAGAATCCTATCAGGCAAAGTCAACCCCTAAAATAAGTGTTATAATAAATATGCAGAAATGTCATTCTTTACATTAGCCCAAAGGTTTTGTATAGCTTAAGGATATGTGCAGTAAGCTAACTATAAAAATAGAAGCTTGACAGTGGGGATGAATGTGTGTGTCAAAATAATATTACTCTTTCTGGGAGGATGGCAGAAAAAATGACACTACATCCACCAGCATGATTTTTATAGATCTGCCTCTTTGCCAGATGTCACCTTTTATAAACTACTTTATAAAAACATGACAGCATAGTGAAGTAGTGTGTTTATAGCTTGATAAACTTTTGTAATAAAGTTAGGATTGGCTGAAAATTAAAGCCTTAGAGCCTACTCATTAAGCATTTGGGAAACTTGCTCTGACTTAAAAGGAAAAATATTAAAGAAATATGCAGAATGAGTCACTAGCAGTAAGTGGCCTTTTTCAAGAGTTCTGGTAGTGTTTACCAGTGTACCATGCAATAACCTATCCAGATATATTACTGGGATTTTAGAGAATAAAGTTTGCATTACTTTAAATGTAAACACACACAGACAAAATATACAGTGTGTATTAAATTATATGTTTCCGAAGAGTACTATGAGGACATACAGGATTATGCCATAAATATCTTCCCAGCACACAATTGTTTTATTACATAATAAAGGTCTGTATATTACCCTCTGCTGCACCATGCGACACATAATTCAGGTTTTTTCATGACATGTCTAATTTATACAAGTCTCTGGCTCTAGAAATCATACAGGAATAATATCTTATACTTAAACTGTTACTAGCCTGAAAGACTTTAACACTGGAATTGCTCTCCCAGAGCGAATGCTGGTCTGTGGAAGCCGGGGTCGCCACCCCATGTGCCTCACTAACTGCTGTGCAGAGAGAAAAGTCCCCACCGGTCTGTAGGAAGGTTTGATGGACACCTTAAAGGCAGGGATGCAAAGACCTCCTGCGTACCCTCTTACCTCTCAGAGAATTCCTGTCATACTTCCTTCCTTACTTCTCTGCTTGGAGAAACTTTTAAAACTGTTCCGCCAAACTTCAGTCCATACATATT
Organism: Calidris pugnax; assembly: GCF_001431845.1. Taxonomy (NCBI): domain Eukaryota; kingdom Metazoa; phylum Chordata; class Aves; order Charadriiformes; family Scolopacidae; genus Calidris; species Calidris pugnax. Next base: position 9,923,065 of record NW_015090880.1, read on the forward strand.
AATAGATGGTGAGGAGAGGCCATTGGCAGTACGTGCAGCTGTATTTTGTGCATCAGCTGCCATGATATCGAGTCTCTCATGAAACAATATGAGGTGAAATCCTTTGCGTGCACGTGGTTTGCTCATAACTGGATGTACTGATGCATTGGGAAGTAGAAATGTGACTGCTTGAAAGAACCCATGCTTATTTGCTCAGCTGCATGCTTTTGACAGACACAACTTCACTTAAAAATCATCCTGTAAAATATAGAATCTTGTCTACAGGATGAACCATAAGCAAGCTGCTTTTTCACAGATTATTTCTATACGTGAGATTTTTGCAGCAATGTGAAATACATTGAAATCAGTGTTGAAAATATGACTCTCCTCTTGGCTATGTTTGAAGTTCTTAACCTCTCCCACTTCTACCCAGCCAGAGACGTGCTTGCTTTTATATCTTGTAACTAAACACTGTCTTTCTCTTGGGCTCTGCGGGTTTGCCTTTTGTGGGGAAAAACACATATAAACACAATTTAGAATCATAGAAAGATTGGCTTGAAGGTCTCTCGAGATAGTTTAGTGTGCCTCACTGTCCCAGGGCAGCATCAGCCTGTGTTGGGTTATGCTGATGCTTTGCCTCTCAAATGTTTATTTAACCTTTTTTTCCCCCCAGATCTTCGGTCATGGGGGCTTCACAGCATCTCCAGGAAAATCTGTTTCAGTATAATACTATTCATCTGGGGACATGTTGGGGGAAGTAGGTTTTTTCTGGTGTCCAACCTTGTCTTGTCAAATTTTTAGAAGCCATCTGTTTGTGGTTGTTTGGAGGCTTGTTGGTTGTTTTTATTTTTACTTTTTTTTGGGGGGGGTGGGATGGGGTTGGGGGTGGGAGTATGTGTTTTGTGTTGTTGGTTTTTTTCCTAAATAAGAGAGAAAACTGTAATATCAGATTTTACTATGCATGTTTTGTAGTCCTCAGGTACCCTGAGAAAATGAGCAGCTAAAGCACAAATTCACTGAAGAACTTTAAGCTAAAGTTTACTCTAGTATTTAGTGTTAAGAAAATTAATCTAAAATGACCTTTTGTTCTGTAATGAGCAGTCAACAAAGTATTTCCCTAAAGCACATTTTACCTAAACATTTTTCAGTGTAGGAGTGCAGATGTGTTGCTATAGAAAGCATTAATTTGGTGTGGGTTTGAAGCTGGTGGATACTCTGGTTTATTTGTGCTTGGAGTGACACAGCGTATAATTTGGTTCATAGTCTCCAGTTGCTTGGAGTCTTCTGGCACTGTAACGTTGTCGAGGATGATACCTGACTTCTGGTAGAATAACATGGAACTGCTTTTATTGGTGGTAATTTTTATATTGCTAATTCTTCCTGTGTAGTTTTATCTCCAGACACTCTGAAGCTCTTCAGTACTGAGATCTTCATGTTGTTTAGCCCAAAGGTAGATTGCAGATGACTTGTTGAAGAACCCACTGCAGGTCAGGTGCAGGACCAGCTGAAACCCTGGACTAAGTCACAACATTTTTGTGTTAGTGTGTGGTTTTGTGGTTGTGTGTTGGGTTTGTTTGGTTTTTTTTAATATCTAGTAAACACTCTCCCCCATTTAAAACAGCCATCACAAGCATCCTAATGGTTGAGAGTTCTGCTTTGCATCCCATAATAGGAAAAGTGTCTTGTTTACATGTTTTCTGCTGATTTAGTAGACTGTGTGGGCTCCCTGAGGAGTTGCATTAGGAAAGGGGTCAAGTGCGCTGTTGTTTCTCATGACAATTTAGTTACCATGCAATTACATGTAGGTTCTAATATATCTGTAAATTTCTATATTCAGATGCTGACATTTGTAAATCTAGGGATTCCCAGATGCATGTGTTCTACCGATGGAGGGAACTTCTTGTTCTTCAAATGAAGCACTTGAGCGGTGCTGCCTATTTCCTTCTATCATACTTGCTTTTTCTTGATCCTTCTCCTGTCACATTGCTTGCTGTTGCTTTTCAAGCCTTGGCATAATAAAATCCTTTGTGGAAAATGTCATGTTTCTGTGCATGATTCCAAAGGGATGAGATTGCTTAAAATTTCTTCTTTGCTTTGTTTAGCTCTAAAAAAAAAAAAGAAAAGAGGGAGAGCGGGCCAAAAAATCTTCTGTGATATTTGTGAAAACTGATCAAACAGCACCAAAATTACAATATGGGTTATGTAGCCATTTCCTGGATTCTTTGTGTGTAGCTTCTTATCTATGTTAATTTGTATGAAACTCAAACAGAATGCATGTAGAAAGGCATAGGTGTTCCTGTAAGCATGAAGTTTAACTCTAGTTCTGTTTGTCTCATGGGCTCCCAACTGTCTCTTCCCTTTTATTCCACCCAGCTCTTGCAGTCCATACCCCACCTGATGCAAGTCTTTCACAGACGCTGCAAAATGCCCCAAGAGGGGACTTGACCTAGTGGGTTTGATTCCAAAGTTGGATTTAAAGCTCAGAGGAATTCAGCAGTGTTTTGTTTGGCTCATTTCTGTTTGAGATACTCGCTCCCTGCCAGCACTGAATGTCAGCTGTAAAGATAAGGAGTGATTCTGCATCACACACAATGCACTATTTTGTTTCATTCCTTTTATTCAATACTTTGTCCTTTATGTTTTCACTCTCTGGTCCTTGACGGTTCCTGAGAAAGCACAAAGTGAAGTTTTGTAGCTGATTTGGGAAATGGAATTGTGAGAGGTTCCGTTAGTCGTATGATATAATTTGATCTTTTAACACATCTGCTACTTCATTTCTCGAAGTTATTTTTAAAAAAAGCTGAGATTTCTTCAAATTCTACTTGCAAGTTATTTTTAATTTGCATATAGCCAGAAATATGATAAAATTATAATTATGAAATTCAGTGAAATATAGTGAAAGGATTATATGGCCTTCCATTGCATGCCTAAACATCAGGCATAGAAGGTTTAAGCCAAACAGACTATATACGTGGCCACTTCCTTTTTCAAATGCTGGATTTTTGAAAACTTAATTTTATTGCTTGTTTCTTAAAGTAATTTTTGAAAAAAGTACTTTTGCGTGATTTGTAGCCAGAGATACCTATGTTGCTGGGTCACTGTCAGGTATGCAGGCTCCTTGGTTGGGGTTTCTTATGCTGAGTAAGTTCCTTCTGAAAATTAATGGGACAATCTACCTTTATCTGTTACTTTTGGAATATGTCACAAAGATACATTGAATTCAATTAATCTTAAACCACAATCCTCAGTTCTTTCCCTCAGCAGAAGAGCTCACTCACTCTCTTCATCTCCTCTCAGTTTTAGAGATTCTCTCTCTATATAGAAATTGAGCATGAAGGCATGGAAGCAAGGCAACAAGGAAGAAATGTAACTAAAGCTCACAACTGTTAGAGGGGGGGGGAAAGTTAGCAAAATTTAAGGTTTATTTAAGATCCAAATATACTTTATATTGAAGAAAGGTGCTTGACTAACTTTGTTGGGCTTAGCATCTGACCCAAAGTAGGTCAGCAGTGAGATACTGTATAGAAGTGTGATGAGATTGTAGAGAATTATCCCAAAAGCAGGATAATCTCTGAATTAGAAAAAGCGTATGGAGGAATGGATTAGGAAGGAGTGTAGAATGTTTTTCAGAATATTAATAATAAAACTTTTTTAGATTAATGTTTCTGATAAAACAGACAATGGTCTTCTCATAAGTGAATAGATTTTTTTTCAGCTGAGTATTTAGTGCTTTGTGGCAATAAATCATTACTTAGTTGAGAAAATCCTGTCAGAAAAAGAAGGATATTATGATAGAAGGAACGCTTTTACAAGTGATTCATTCATCTTTTTAACTTCTACTTGCATGGTTATGAAACTGGTCCCAGGGATGCTGTTGTCTGACATTGTCATTTTAGTAAAAATTTGACTGAGGGTTACAGAGATGAGTACAGGATTATGCACGTACCATTAACTATGCATCATTTTTTCTTAATGATTTAGTAAGTAGTATTTAATGATATATATAAAAAAATGAAAAATACAGCCAGCAAAATGCCTCATCTTTTGCACCTTTACATTAGCTGAAATAAATAAGCCTTGTTTGTGTGTTACAAAGATTTAAGCTCTTCTGGTTTTGCAGTCTTTGGCAGCTGTAGACATGGCTTGCTTTGGAATAAAACAGCTTTAAAAAAATAATTGTCCAGGAAGTAAAAGAAGCCATGTAAATCATGGCCATTTACAATTTGAGAATCTGAGAATCTTGACAAGTAACTTCTTTTGACTTTCTGATAGGTTTTAACTTGTGTGTGTGGCTGTTTTTTCACAAAGAAAATTCAGTGCAGAAGATCAAAGTACCAATTTTCATTACTCTTGTTTCCCTGACTGCCACCAAATGATGATTGATGTATGTATTTTAACAGCTTTAGCTAAAGGGTCCAGTTAACTGCATCTGTTTTTTATTATATGATGGGCCAAGGTAAATAATCTTTTTTTTTTTTTTTCTTGTATGTATAGTCTATCTTTTTTTTCGGGGGTGGGGGTGGTGTGGAGAGGCGGGATAGTGGAGGGTGGGGAGAATCTACTTAAAATTCCATCGGTTCCTAGGAGTGGTCATAAACCTGTCCAAAAGTGCAAACCATGGACATACCAGAGCTATTCACCATAGCTTTCAGGGGAGTTAATGTTATTCCTCTGTATTCTATGTTTTAATGGTTTTAATGGTGGTCTCCATTTCTGTAGTGTGTAGGTTTCTTGGATGTTTTGTTGATCTTGGCCACATGATATGAAGATCATAACTGTTTTCCATGAGGTAATAATTATTTTCTGTTAATGTTATTGAAATACATGAAAAATATTTTACTCATGGGAGCATACTTTTCCAAAGTAACAGTAACTCTGTTACTTTGGAAATATAACATCTTAAAATTGTATAGTAGAAATAGCAAGTTATTCCACTATAGGTGATTCCAATGTTTTGATAGGCTCTAAAAGAGAGCAACAGGGTACACTTTGTGGAGTTATTGTTGTAATTTCAGGAATGTCAGTTACTGAAATTAATTTTCAGATAAACCCAAAAGAAATATAGACAGAGGGAAACTTTCTGACTTATTAAAAGAGAATTTGTAGTTCATCCCAGTAATAAGAAACCAGGCAGCCAGCTAGTATGAACATTTAAAAAGGAATTCGAGTTCAGATTTTGATTAAGGAAGTTCTGTTTGGCCTGCAATTCAAGTAACTGTTCATATAAGAGCCCTGGAAGTCCATTGCAAACAGATTTTAAAGGGAAAGTTAAACCGCCTCAACTTCAACCTTAGACAGAATGTATCTTCTTAATCATTATGAACTCCTGCCATTAGTGTTGAGGTGGATGATAAATAGCCTGTCAGAGGTCTCTATCCAGCCGTCTTCCTTTTATATCTTTGGTATTACAACACGTTAAGTTTCTAATTCTTTCTGGTGAGCTGTGAGACCACAAATAATCTGTTCACTTAAGATGAGTTCATATTAATTATATTGACAGCAAAATGAATTATCTTAATCTTGCGCTATCGATCAGAGGGTTCTTTGGAAGACTTCAGGGCTGAGATAGATTTCTATTGGACCTGGACTACATGCTGAAGGTCTGCAAAGTGGCTAATATATAGCTTTTTGTTGTCATCCATATGTGTTCTAATTTCTCCTTTGATAGATGTTTTGTGTACTGACCAGCACTGGTATATGATTTTGTGCATTTAAGGGGTCAGTTTGTAAGGCACAAAATAAAAAATAACCCATTTATATCAGCCTCGAATGTCAGCCAAAATCTCTTGAGAGCCCAGTGCAGCTAGCTGAATGTGTTTGAAACACTGCAGGGGAAGCTCCAGAAAACATCCTGGCCACGGGAGTAGCAGACTTCCTTTCCTGAAGGTTTGAAACATCCCATTGTTAGCAAAGTTAATTCTTGGTTTATTTGTAATTAATCATGTGCCGTTGTTTGACAATACATAATAGAACTAGGAAACAATCACTTAGAACAGGAAACAACTGTCAATTAATACACTAATGAATCAAGTTTAACAAAGGTGAAACAACTTAGACTCCCAGTGGAATAGTATTAAACACATAGCTTCTGTGCACAGAAAATTCATCCTTTTGAATTTCAGATAGGTTTCGTTTTGTTTTCAAGCAGTGGTTCCTCATTATTCTTGCAGTTTTCACGTTGGTACATGCCGATGCCTCAAGTTGTGCCAGGGGAGGAGGTTTAGATTGCATATTATGAAAAATTTCTTCACTGAAAGGGTTGTCAAATATTGGAACAGGCTTTCCAGGGAAGTGGTTGAGTCACCCTGGAGATACTTAAAAGACATGCAGATGTGGTGCTTAGGGACACGGTGTCATGGTTTGGGCCAGATTGGCCAATGACAAGACAACAGATGCTACAGATGCTCTCCCCCACCTCTTTCTCCAAGGAGATGAAGGAAAGAGAAAAAGAGATTTATGGGTTTAGAATAACTTAAATACTTTAATAAAATATTAATAATAAAAATAAAAGGAAATAATGCTGAGACTGCTGATGTGTTGTATATATTAAAACATCTGGAATTAGCCTTCAATATACGTAAAAAAAATCAAGTAAAGTTTCACTATATATTGTATATTTTTGAGTAATATCTTTTAAATCTTATACTTTGTGTCTGCTTCAATAGTAGCAAAGGTGCAAAAAACTATTTTAATATAAAAGTTTGTCTAATTATCTATGCAGATACCACTGAACAAGTTGACAACACAGCATAAATAGTATATCATGCTGCTTTTACACTTTAAAATATATATAAGTAGCCTTGTAAGTGCTTCTCCTGCTTAAGGCATTTAGTAGTTTATTTCTTATTTCCAGAATAATTCAAGATGTAAATTTTTTAATGTTCAAAAGGAGCAGGGTTGTAAAACACATTGTTTTGAAACTCCAAGATGAATGGATGATTGGAGATATTGTTCCTTTAAAGTACCAGCTGAGAGACTCCGTTAACTGTGTGGCAATAACACATGGACGCACACGGAGCAGAACCGCACAGGACATAGCTGCAGCCTGAAATATCGTTATTGGCAGGTTTCTGAATAATTTCACAAAGGCACTTCAGGCCAGCAATCTTGTTAGTGGAACCCAGTCTCACTTCAGTCTTTATATCTCCAGCATGTAAAACTCAGTTGTATCCTCCTAAGGCTTCGAGTATTATTTTTTTATTCAATTCACTAGCTGTGATTGACAAGGACCTCTTCATGAATATGTTAAGAAAGAACTGTTTCCTGGGTATTATGTCCTTTCATATCTGTCATAACTAGAATATTCATGATGCTGTTTTTAACAGGCCTTCTATTGTAAAAGAAATATCACGGAAACATGTTCCAGTTTTTATAAAGTCCAGGGAAAAATGAATGCCTTAGGGGCCGATAGGTAAGGGTTTTTTTAACAATTTAGAAATACAATGTGACAGCTAGCAGAATATATATTAGCAAGCAGAAAGCTCTTAAATTTCGCAGTCATGGGCCTAAAATTGATAAACTGGCAGAGATTTTATATTTATTTTTGTGTTTTCTGATCGCTAGTTTAATAATAAAACTATTGTACATTTATCTGTTTAAAAATGCAATTATGAAATCAGGTTTTCATCATCATCATTTTTGTTTCTGGATGCTGAGAATCTTTCTTTTTTGGTCAAATTCTTCCCAAACTTACACATGCACAGGCATAAGTCTGTTGTAGAGGAACACTGGGCTGGTGAATGCCAACTGCCCTTTGATGGGTCAGTGCCAACATCTCTGAAGGTGCATTTATGTGATAGAAGAGAGGGTAAAAAATTGAAAGACTGAAGAGCAGCCACATCTTCCATGCAGAAACAAGCATATGCAAAGCCTCTTAGTTTTTTAGAGCAGGATGAATTACTTGTGGAAGATACTTTCTAAGTGAAAATGTGATTTTGTTAAACAAATTTTTTGTTTAATAGAAAATATTTATTTGGTCAAAAGACTTCTTCCTATAATGAATAGAAGAGAATGTTATGAACTAATTTCATTTTGACTTATGAAGTACTTTAATTCCGGTTTTTGAGATTAAAAGGCAAGACAAGATCCCATTTTATAGTCAGAGTTGCAATTTTTACTTCCAATGCCATGCGGCTTTGTCCTCGGTTCAAAAGTAAACACATTAGATAAGTTTTCAGATAAGTTAAATAGTTCCCATGGATAAGTCTCTCTCATTTGTTTTCCCTGAAAAACATTAAAGGTTTTTCTAGGGAAAAGAAATATTTTTCTTGCTGATTCTAATGATTTCTAGTCTAAGAGTCGTTATCTGGAACTGAACAGTTCAACTGTGTTACGTATCTTTGTGAATTTTGATCCTGGGGACTTGCAGTATTTTTCCAAATTGGTGAAGTAGACATTTACAAATATGTTACACAGTTAAATGGAATGGAGGGGGTGACTTTTTCTGCCACTGTATGTGAGGTTGGAATTTTTAGGGTCTTACTCAGCTTATTTCCTGGGGAAAGATTAGTCTAAATAATGCATACATATGAGTAACTCTTTCTTAACTACTGGATGCCATTAGTTTATTTGTAAGACATTATTAATCTTTTTTTTTGTTTTGTTTTTTTTGTTTGTTTTTTGGTTTTTTTTTGTAATAAGAAAAAAGAAACTTAATGTTTTTAAAAAGCCCTCAATTTGTGTTACTGGAAAACCACTCCATTTAGTTACTCTCTGGCTAATCATAAGCATCATCAGCCTTCAGCTGGAGCGTGCCACGTGCTGCTTTGCTGTGAACAGATTTTCTGGGCCACAGAAGTGAGGATGCGTATACCTGGTTAAGTGGAATCTGTCACCACAATTTCACGCAACAAATGGGGCAGCCCTGTCTTTTCTATTAATGTGATAGGAATAAACCCAAGAACAGCACTGTGTTTCACCTAGGTCTCTCTACAGCACGTATTGACTTTTAGTCAGCAGGAGCTCACTGCTCCCAAGAGCTGAGTGTTCTTGTCCCCTGCTGAGTGCCCTGAGCAGCTCCTGGTGTCCGCAGGAGCTGAGGGCAGTTGCTGTGGAGCACACAGCTTGTTGCAAGATCAAGTTTCATAAGCTGGGGTGAAATTGAAGACACTGACCTACAGGTGAAAGGCTCTGTATCCTATTAACGATCTTAGTATCATGCAATCCCCCAAAGTAAATCATTCCCGATCAAAAAGCACAAAACCAGACCTTCTTAGAAGCAAGTGCAAACTTATTGTGTGGATCAGCATGCTTAGGAAGGTCATGCCTGTCTGTCTTGGGTAGTGAGTATTGCTGGATATTTTCTCTGCCACAATGAAAAATATGTCTTTTGCAAGGAAGGATAAGATGCATATACCCTGTCCTTTTGGTTTGTCTTCAGATGTTTTCTCAAAGGTTTATTTTTCATAGAAAAGCTTTATGGCAGACGGAAGATGTTCCAGTTCACTTTGAATGCTCATTGATGCATGGGCAATGGGAATTACTATAGGAGGTAAAAGGCACTGGATTTTACTTTTGCCTCCAAAGAGGTTTCAGCTAGGATTGTACTTACACCTGTCCATAGAATAAATACATCACAGATAAGTTGTTGAGGCTTCACTTCGCTTTAGTCAAGAGATTGAAGCAAAACAGGGGAAATTATCGGTACTCATTTTTATCATGTTCCCTATGTAGACAGGTTTTCCACCCTTATATTCTGCAGGATCTGTACTGGCATATGCTGGATGAGATTTACCCAGGGCCTGCAATGCACTGTGCATGTCTTAAGGATGCTTGTATTAGAGATATTAGTATATTATTTCTGATATAAACTCTTAAAGACTTTATGAACATTTTACCCCTTTATGTCACTAGTTTTGCATCATAAGTCACCAGTGAGTCATTGGGATCTCAGCACAAGTTCACAGGACTCTTCCACAGGAGTCATTGAACTAAATATGAAATTATCTTTTCCTTGCTTTTGTAACCTCTGTCTCTGGTTCTCATGGCTAAAGGGAAAGTGGCAAAGCAGAGCCTGGATGAGTTAAATCTGGATTCTGTCTGTCTAAAACATGATTAAGTAGAAAAAAAAAGGAAAGCAATCTAAGTGGTGTTTTAATGCCAAAAGCAGTGAATAAAGAATGCCTCTGGCTTCTGTCTTAATCCATAAAAATCCCACAGCCGGAATGTAGATGGAATAATCCTATATGAAAGAAACCCAGGAAGAGAGAGAAGCCACATTGGCTTATAACAATCCATGGTTGTTAAACTATGCTCATCAGCACAATAAAAAACCAAACCCAAAACACCACAAAAACAAACAAACAAAAAGCCCAACCAAAACAGGTTAGCATACTTACTACTTGCAGTACTGTATGTGTGGATTGCTTTTTAGGTGCACTGCAACTACATTTTTGGTTGTTGATTGACATGGCAACATTCTGATAAATGAAAAGAATTGTCAACTTGTGTACTATTGCTTCTGGTCACATTTGAATTATAAATTTTTTCCTGCTTTGAATAATTAATATAAGCTAGTATTAAATGAATAGTATAGTAATGAGACAAATAAGAATGATAGAGAACTGTCTGTTTTTTATTAAGAGATTCTTAATTTCCCTGAAAGTTCCATCATTTTGGCATTGAGTGGTTATAGAGATGCAAGGATGAAACAGTTTGACCAGTTTCACAATAGTTTTCTGAAGCTGCAGACATCCTGATGTAGTATCTATATAAAGACATTTGAGCTAATTAGATGTCTCTTTGACAAGTCTGTGTTTGAAAGTATGCACAGCCTGGATAGTTGAGAAATGCTGACATGCAGGATGAAGGAGAAGTGAAGCTGGTAGCTGAAACAGGAATTGGGTGACCTCATTGAGATAGCCAAATGGTGGGGACAGGAAAACTGGGAGTTGGGAAGAAAGGAAATGGCATTGAGAGCTTTTGGGCAGAGGAAGATGAAAGGGAAATCATGTTAAAATCATCCTGAAAGGCTTCTTGGAGTGGGAGCTTTTTTACTGCATAGTAGCTCTTACTGCATCGTGCAGACCCAGTGGGTCATGTCCTGCCACTCCCATCGTGACCCCAGACTTCATTGTGGATGCTATTGGAAAGATGCTAGATGCTCTTACAGCTGATGCTGCTTTCTGTTTTGGAGCTGAAGGAGTGATGGCAGAGTGTTTGTGTGGGATATAAACCAAATGGTTTTGAATGACAGTGCCTTGCATCCGGATCAGCTTGGCCTCAGCTCCCAGCGATAACTTGTTGTCCATCCTGAGCCTGACTCCAGGAAGTATTCTAGTGCTGTATTTCTGAAAAGAGATGGAAACATTTATTTTATTTTTACATACGGCAGCATTTTCCTAAAAACAATTCTGCAAGATGAGGCAGAACGTGACCAGTCAATTAGAGTTGAATGTAGCACACAGTGATATCTCCTCACTGTCTCTGAACAGAAAACAGGAAAACATCTCATGAAATAGTTTTTATATTGAATGATGCAGCTCATCAACAATAATAAGCATTCCATAAAAGGTTCGCCTAAAGTCTCTGTTTTGCTAGCCACCATTTTAGAAGATGTTCCAGGAAGAACATTGCACATCTTTTGTATGGCACCTCCAATTCCGAATAATTAGAATAGAAAGACTTTCAAGTTGGCTTCAAGTTTTAGGTTGTTATATAAATAAGTTCACAGGAATCTCAAATGCTTTACATAAATCTGACAGCAACTATAAAAGGCTTTTGAACATTTTTGTTGCCAAAGTCCCAGGGATTGCTGGAATCTTAAATAGCCTGTTTTAAGCTTCGATTCAGAAGCTTTTTGTCATGTTTAATAATGTGGTGAATAATTCCTTTTCTGTTCGTAGTTTCCACATTTATAATCCACAAGGATCTTTGAGGCATGGGATGGATGTTTTCCAGAGCTCTATGTGTTAGGGGTCTTTCCTATCCCACACTCAAAACTTGCTTTTCAAGTTCTCTGTGTATTTGTCTTTGTCTATGTCTGTGTTCTAAAGAACTGTCATTAGAACATGCTAAAATGAAAAGGTTGTCAGTTGTCTGAGGGAACTATACTTGAAATATCAAAGTATCAGAATAATCGTGATGATAAATGCATCATAAAACCAGATGTGCAACACACGGCTTTATTAGAGAGAAGTCTCCAAACAGCAAAATGGTGGGATCCGTGGCTCAGACTCAGTCCAGGGAGTCGAGCTCCACTGAGGTGCCCCAATACGTTTTGAGGGTGGTTTGAATTGCAGTGCAAGATGGCAATTAAAAGCCAGGTATGTCCTGGAAGCACAAAGCACAGACTTTCACAGAGGCTCAGAAATGCCAGTGCCTGTCATCTGTAGATGACACAGGATTATTTCCTGCTGCCACTGTCAGGCTGGTGGTTCTTAGAGCTGCAGGTTCAGAATTTCATTTCAGTTTAGCAGAAATGAGTGGAGTTTTGCCTTGTTTAAGTGCATTTTGTAATGGCCTTCTTAGTATGAGTAACAGTGTTCCTGTGTCACAGCCTGGTCAAATTTTAAAATTGACCTCATCCTAACTGTTGTAGTTCCTTCAATTTTTGTGCATGCTCTTAAATGCAGTGATGTGTATTTGTTGTGTTCCTAAACCAGGTTGTTAGCTTTCATAAGTACGCAGAGATATAATTCTATATAATTTTCCTCTTGAAATTTGATTTGCAAAGACAGAGTTGTTTGAATATTCTTAACTTTGTGCCTTGTGTATAAGTCTTGGGAATATTAGGATTTAAGAGAGTGTTTATGAAAATACATCTGTATTTGAGCTGAACAGTTTTTCTTTGAAGTTCCATTTCTTCCTCTTCATCACCACCATGAAGCAACATTAATTCTCAGTGCACTCTGAAGGAATCATTTGGTAGCAAAATCGTTTCAGAAAGTGTCTTGCTATATAAATATGTGGAATGGCAGATGTTCTTAAAGGCATATCTTTTAAGAGCTGTACCTATCAAATCTTATGTATGTTTATTTCTGATAGCTGAAGTCCATACTAAAGCTTTCTACAAACCTTAGAAATAATAATTTCTAGCATAAATGAGTATTCTGAGTAGTGCTTTTAATCCAAAATCATGGAATTTGGCACAGTCATTCATTTTGTAATCAAAAACTTTCAGAAATTTTAGAATAATGAAACATAATTTTAAATTGCTCTAAAATGAAACTTATTTAATTATAAAACATGTTATAAAAGGAATTTTAATTTTGTGATTGAATAAAAAAGGTCTATCTACCTATTTTGTTACCTATTACAGATTCTGCCTCACTGATATTAATGCCCCACATTGTTGAGCTTTCATCAAAAGACACAATAAAATTGTTTTCTTTTCATGAATAGCTCTGCTGTTTTGCAATCAAACATCTCTCTGCCATTTGTCATTGTATTCACTGCTCTCCAGTGTCGCTCTTTAATAAGGTTCTTTTATTTGCTGTTGTACACTTTCCGGGAATAATTTTTCCATTTCAGGGAAAAGTTTTGGTTTATTGTAGTTTTTCTAATCTCTTCATTTGATTTTACAGAGTCATACAGCGAGGTCATCTTTCTTGTCTCCCTATTTTATTGTATGGCCCTCTTACATGGTTCCTATTATTTTATGATACACTCTTCTACTTTCCTTTGCAGTTATTTCCAACAGATTTAACATTTAGCTGTCCACATCCACTTTATGGGTATGTATAATGTATGGATGGCAGTACTGTCCCATTAATTTTTAATGAATTGGCTCTTTATCCAGCGCTATCTAATAAAGATAATCATCAGAGTGCATTGTCATACTGCAGTGCCCAAGAAACTTTTTAATATTCCTTATTGCATATGCATATTCCCAGATTCTCTTTTACTCTCCCTTAGTATACCACGGCTCAATCACATTTCCATTATTTTGTAGAAAATCTGCACGTTTCACTCCTAATACCTTGCGGCTCAGGATGAGCAGTAAATTGGCAGAGTTATGTGATGAAATTTTAAAAGTTCCAGTGAGTGGTGGGTACTCGCTATTATCTTATTGTCTGGTTTTTTTTGCCAGAACTGAGAATTACTAACTTAAACTGAAAATTAAACCAAATCAGTGCATCTGTGCTGATTCATTAAAGTTTTGGTGTTTCCAATTGCTTGACTTTCTTACTGAAATGCTTCTGATGTCCACCAGGTACCTGTAAAATCTGACAGTGTGGTGAGGCTGGACATCGCAGGAGGCAAAGTTACATTTTGCTGAGTTAATTGAAGTTTTGCAGATGTGCTGGCAGAGAAACCCTGAGTTCAGAGTAAATAAGTATTTATTCACAAAATTATTTTATTCTGTCTGGAAACTCACTACATCTGCCAGCAATGAGCTAAATTTGTTCTTAGAAAAGTGATATTTTAAGTTCTTAAAGTACATAACTTCTTTGTGCCGTAAAGAATACTATTTCCCACTCAGTCTACCTATCTGAGCTGTGCTTGTGCAGGTGGAGATTTAGCACTTTTAAAGGGTGAGAATGAGCAGTATCAGAGGAGGAACTCTCAATGCAGCCGCAGAACCAGCCAGCACAACTGCAGACTCTCTACAAGCTCACTTCATTTTCTTTCCAGAGCCAGTTTCCATGAATCTTGCTTAGCCATGAAACTGCCAAAATGGCTAGCAATTGCAACTGCGCTGTCGACAGTTGTCTATAAGAACACTGGGTGAAGCTGGGAGTTAATTTAACAGGGACCATTCATACGTCCCCAGATGGTGACAACCTTCAGTCACTCCTGGATTTGAACCAAAGATGGGAGTGGAAGCATTTAAAATACAAACATTTGCTTTCTGCCAGTGCACAGATGCATACAGTAAATGCTCTGTTCAGATTTCACGTGAAGAATAGGTTGCCTTTTATAGCTGAAATTGGAACTTTAGTATTACCTTTCAAGTTCAAGTCCCTGAAGTCAGTCTTAGATCTCTCTTCATTCTGATTTTGGTGAGGATAGTAAATTACTTCAAATGTATAAATGTGAACCAACCTGCTGCATCAGCTCTTAGACTGTTCTGCTGTTGCTAACTCTCACAGGCTACATCATTTCTCAGCCCTTTTTCCATGGCTGGTCCAGAAGCAATCTCCTCTTGCCCTTCCATGCTGCCATGGACTGCAGACCCCTGCCTGTCTTATTCACCTCACCTTTCCATGTTGCTGAGGCGCCCTGTGCTTCTGACTAGCAAAAGTAAGTGAGACTGGCCTTGAGGCATCCCCAGGAGGGTTATCACCCCCCTCTTTATACTGGTGACAGCACCTCAGGGTGTCCCATTTTTTGTTCTCTTTGACCCCAGTGGAGGTGCAGGGCCACAGGACATGGTGCTGTGATTTGAAACCCTCCTCTGGCCTGGAGTGAACTTGTTAAAGAAATAGTTTGATTTTATAACAGTAAATTCTAGATGTAATCATGGTCCAATAGTCCTGTGTTTTGATAATTGATCTTCAGATACAGACAATTGTCCTGGGAATAGAGATATTAAAATTGCCAGTTGGGTTCTGAATGTTTCTGAAAGGTATTTGAGTCTGTTTCTTTCATAAGAACTAAAGTGCCATCTGTGTGTCAGTATATGTATAAAGTCCCTTCCTGTTAAGTAAGTGGCTCTTAAAACTCAAGAGATAACATTATTTTAATTGCTGTCTTGAATGGGTGCTGACTGTCGTTATTATTAACGTTGACTGGATTCTTAGTGCTATTTGAATCATCAGAGAGCAGGTTTTGTTGCTTAAACAAAGGCATTTCAGTTCTAATTTGCTAAAATGTTTTTTAATGCTAAGGTTTCTTTATAAAGAAAATAATGATAAGAAGAAAATTGCTTTACTGTTAGATTTTCTATGATAAAAATATCCATATCAGATCCAGCTAAAATTGGAAACAGATAGCTATGTTCTTCAATATACACGGTATGTGGGGAAGCCCTTTCGGTAGTTGCTCAGGCTGTAAGAATTTGAATTGCTTTTGGTTTGCCCTTGTGTTCAGAGGGTTTTGTGCTTTTTCAAGACACTGTAAGATAATATGAAATCTTGCTGACTTTTTTGGTATCTACTGTTAAAACAGATATCACAGAATAGCATTCAGCTTCAAAGAACAGCTTTGTAACTGAATCTTGACTGTAGGAATGAGACAATAGAGGCTGAAATAGGAAAAACACAATAGCAGTTCATGGTTTTCTGGCCTAAGAGAAACAGTCTCTCTGGATATGTCTGCATTGTAGTCACTTATGTAGCTTGCATAAGACCTATATTAGCTTTAGACTTGTAAAAGAGACCTGTCAGTGGCATGGCTCAGACAAGACTGTAATAAATCCTGGGAGCAGTGGTGAACAACCCACACCGGGCATCAGAGCTCTGCAGCCGTCCCACCAGAGCACCCAGCCCAGGCAGGGCTAAACGAGCTGCAATTCCTGCTGGCGATTCACAGCATCTCCTTTTACAATTGTACTTTCACAGCTCCTTAGCATGTGGCTTGTATGGTTTTATCTGGCATCTGCTGTTTCTCATTCCAGTCTCTGCTCCTGCATATAAATCATTTAGGGGGAGACAGACAGAGGCAGTGGGGGACTCTTGCAGCGGTGGTGAATCACAGCTGCTTCTAAATTCAGAGCCAGTCCAACAGCTGGAATTTAAGAGCAAATCTAAAAGCCTCAATTTTATGTATAGTTTGGCTTAGTTATTTTAGAATGAAAAAGAACAAGCAAAGCTATTGAATATTGACTGTTTCACAAAGATACAGTTTTTTTCCAGCAAAGCAGATAAAAGAAAACTCCCCAGACCCACTGGAATACATTTTCCCTTCCTAAACAGCATTGTTATGCTATCATTATCCTTCCTCTCTTTCCCATTTTGCCTAGTGAAGCATCTGCTCTTTTTTATATGACCAAAAAATGAACGTCAGGTCTGTCATAATGGTAAAAAATGTACTTGGTGTACATGCCTGTATGTTAGAGTAAATACAGGTCCTTTGAAGATGGTATTCTTTTTTTGAAATTTTGTTTCATTGGCCAAAGAGCTGGCAGTCATAAGGACCAAGATGATAGGAAAGCTCTGATAGTACAGCTGTTGATTTCAGTGGGGCTAGTCATTGCAAGAAAGAATAATTTGGCTATCATTCTCAAAATAGGATGAACATGATATTCTCCTGCTGCTGAGTATGTAATATGTTCATTTTGTACAAATTTAACCTTATCTTTCCTGGCTTTATTTTAAGTTCATTTATCTCAAGGTTTTACATTGCTGTATGTCATATTATAATCTGAACATCTTCCATAGAAAATCCAAAGCAGCATCTCCTTGGATTTCATGGAGTCTCTGCAACCTCCATTTTCAGGCTGAAAACTGTTTTAGGGACTATGGACTTGGTTGGGTTTTTTTAGTACTTTGGATGGAGGCTTATGCTGTTCTGGGAAACATGTGGCTTTGTTTTTATTTCAGAGCAATCTGCTTGGTAAGTACCTGCTGTCTGGTTTGTGTCGAATTTCTGCTTCCTAAGGTTATCCCATTAGCTTAACTGTTATCCCATCGGAAGGAAAAGAAGGACAGTTATTGTAAGAAGCTACATGGATGTTTTATCTCACTTTAGCAAAGAAAATAGTATTGAGTGAGAACGGGAAGGAAATCCCTGAGAATACATAGCAGACATTTCTGACTGCTGTCCCCACGGGTGGAACTCTTTAGCCAATTCAAGCCCATTTTAACTCTCTCCTGGAGGCCATATTTACCTTGACAATTTTCAAAGTGAAGACAGATTTCACAAGAGATGTAAAAATCTCAGTACTATGTAGTTATTTTCGTAACTGATGCCTTCCATCTTCTCCTCCCCATTCCCTGATCTCCAACACCAGTCTGACATTTACAAGTCACAGTAAGGAACAGCTTACTTTTTGTTTTCTTAAAATTTCTTTTTAATATGCCTCATCCTCTTAAGAGTGACTGTAAAAACAATGGCAGGTTATA
Source organism: Calidris pugnax (assembly GCF_001431845.1). Classification (NCBI taxonomy): domain Eukaryota; kingdom Metazoa; phylum Chordata; class Aves; order Charadriiformes; family Scolopacidae; genus Calidris; species Calidris pugnax. The sequence continues at coordinate 9,940,989 of NW_015090880.1, forward strand.
CAAATTCCATTTAAAAAGAAAACATAAATTCCTTTTATATGCAGTCAAGTTTTCCAAACCTGGTTAGTGTTTTTTTTCTGTGTAATTTGTACTCACACAGGCTATTTGTGCATGAACATACATCAATTGCCCACTTACGCATGCTGTCAGTGTCAGCTAGCAAACTTTTAACTCAAATATGTTGTTTTTTAAAAGAATGGCAAATCTCCCATTCACTCTGATGAGGACATGAGCTTGGCCATGGTAAGGCTGAACAAAGTTTTTTCTCTGGCTCTGAAGGCCACCTGGCTCTCAGCAGGTCCTTGGGGTGGAAGCTTTGTTCTGGGGTCCAGAGTGGTTGTAAATATCTGTCTGCGTGCATCAGCTTGTGCTGTTTCAATCTAAGTTAGTGCAGTTTTCAAATGAGCTGGCAGTGTTATTTGATCAGAACAGCCGTGATTTTTCTTTTTTCCTGTTGCACATACAGACATTTATCTTTACTCTGGAACTTTGGCTTAGTTTGTGAATTCTCAGGAGGTAAGCAAACCCAGAAACTTCCAGAGCAAGGATGTGTTGAACCAGAAAAAACAGGACCTGCTGCTTTGAGCACCTGAATCTCTCTCTTGATAAGAGCTGAAGCCCTGGGGCATACATATATATAGCCAAAACCACAATAAACATCAATGCACAAAATGTGTCACCAGAAGAGGAACTGAGAATTCATTCTGGGAGCAAAGATCTGCAAATCAATAAAAAAGGAGGAAAAGAGATTTAACAAGAAAACTTACTGTGTTTCAAAACCACCCCCACCCTCATCGCCCCAATGACCAATAACTGGGTTTTACATTTAAAGCACTGCAGAGATAAGTTGAGCTGTAACTTGTTCACATGACCTCTATTTTTCAAACTGTTTAAATGCTATGAATATAAAATTATCCTAATGAAAGAAAGCTATATTTGAGCCTGGGTATACTGTGAGTCAAAAACTAGCACAGTGGCAAAAATAATGTTCTGTTTCTTATACAGATAGGTATCTTCAGCACTCTACTAGATATTAATTCAGTGGGGTGGCCCGTTGTAAAAATCACAGCACATCTGCTGTCGTGATCTCCAATGGTATTATTTATAATTTGCATGCAATTGAAGATTTGACAGATGCTTTACAAACAAGTATGTTGAGGCGGTTGCAGCCATGTGTAGCTTATCACACAGAAAGCTGACACACTGAAGGGAGATGGAGAAGCCGGAGCAAGCAAATTCAGTGATGATGATTGCCTCTGGTTTCTTCATCCCAAGTTGCTGGGTTTATTAGTTGAAACAGGAAAGGGCTCTAGCTAGATGCCTTTAGTAGAGGAGCTTTGCTCAGGAAGAGGGGAAAAGCCTATGGAAAAATGGGGAGTGCCTGTATATAGGAAAAAAAAGAGCCATGAGTGCGAGAAAGTAGAGACCTTCATGAGTATGGAGCTGAGCTATATGGGATCAGGAGAACAGGGATGTGAGAGGAAATGTGTGAAGGGAGGGAGGTGATATCTGACGAAGCAGAGTGGCCTGGCACACTGAGCAAATGCTTGGTGACTCTTGAATGGAGGGAAGGCAACTGTGTATGTGGAGATCAACAGGTGTATAGGGGAGCTCAGAGATCAAAATATGCAGTGTTTCTTACAGACTTGGTCTAAAATTAGGCATATATGTGAACTGGAGATAAAAGACTTGGGGCTGATAAAGACAAACCCAGGACATCTTGATGTTCATTGTCCTAAGAAAGCTCTGGATTTACATACTATTTTATCTATATGCTTTTTAAAATTGGATATGCTGAAACATTAAACTAAATATGAACAACTGTGCCAGAATCACTTATCAGGTTGTTCCTTACTGACCGCTGTCTATGTGACCAGAATTTGTACACAGCCTGGGCACCTCCTGGGTGTGCCAAGTTCTGAACAGACTATTGGTGTAACACTAGCTTTACAAAGGAAACTAGGGTTCTGCTTTATTTAAGCACTTTCCTGTCAGTAAAGTACTATCAAAGATCAAATATAACCTGATTCAGGATTTCTCATGGTCGTTGTAACCCAAGATTAAAGCTAATTACTTGATAGTATCAGTCAGTCAATCAAACAAGCCTTGTAAAAATCAATACGGCTCGTAACATAATAATATCCTTTGTCCAGGCTCTTTATACATCATCTGCCACCTTAATTGGTACTGATGTAGAGCCACACAATGGTTCAAATCTGGACTGATTTGTTTTAGCAGTGACACTTTACCCAGCTAATGCAGGATCATTAACATCATTTTTCCAGTTACTGACCTTGGAGCAGCTGTTCCTAGTTTGCTTATGAAAGTTGTCATTACTCTTTAGTTGTTTTTATTCTTCTGCTTCTTTCTGGATTCCTCTTGACAAGAAGAGTCCAGAGCTAAGTCTTAACTGGTTGGTGAGCTTATTTTTCTAGCTGAATCTTAATTATTTGAAAAGAAATGAAATTCTTATGATAACTAAGCAAAATTAAACTTCTTGAGTGTCTGACCTCCAAAACGATGATACTACACATCATAAGGCTTATGGATCAGCAGTAAGTGCCTGGAAGGAGACTACTGCTTAACTCATTCCCATCTTTGTCCATATAATTCATGTTAATACAGAATCTGACAGTAGTTGTGTGGCCATTCAAAAGCATGGAGGAGAAACCATTTTAAAATATTCTCATGAAGCCTTTTGGATTAACCAGGTTGCTGTCACCCAGTGTGCCAGGTGAATGCTCAGACTATAGCAATAGCATCCTCCAAACTTTTCTGTGCCTGAGAAATTCATCAACTCTGTCACATACAATAAATTTTTCTTCCTGCGATATGAGCATCACTCCAGGGATTTACAAACTTAGCAAAAGCTTTGCAAATAAATGGGATAAATTCCCTAGGCCAAATCCGAGTCTTGCTGAAGTCAAAAGAAATTGTGACAATGATTTTTAGAGACCAAAATGGGGTTTAGCATATGGCTATACATACATGGGAAGCTGATGCCTACTGGCAGAGGGTAAATGAGATTACCAAGAAAAATGAACATAGATCTTATTTATATTGCTGCATGAAAATTATATGATATCTACCATATAGACATAATGGTGACTGCAATCAAAATATGAACTGTTAGAGTATGACCTGAAATAAGATAATTCATGCTCAATGAAAACTCTTTGCTAGTTGTCAATTAATACAGGGCACCATGTTAACAGTTGTTAATTAAATATATTACCTGGACGTATTTGGTTCAGTTTTGCTAAATGATCTTCCAGACAGAGCCACCTATTATCATCAATACTTTTTGGTAGTTTTAGGTTTTGGTGGCTTCATTTTCTAAAACTGTAGGCCATATTAAAATGACAGGCAGTGTCTTACAGAATCTGCCGAGGGTTGAAATACTCTGGTAGTTGCTAGTAGGGATGGGGTCTATACAAGACATCTGGAACATTACTTAAATCTAGATATACATGAAGGGGTTTTCCCTTTAGATTTCTTTAAATATCTGTGCCTGCCAGTTAAACAGTAATAATGATGGTACTGGGAGCATATGACCTTCAGATCAGATAAGAAAAGAAGTGAATGCAGCTTGCAATGGACCACATTGTCAGCAGTGCTTCCAGCACCTTGTTCCATGCCCTCAGGCAGAAGAGCTCCCAATATACTTCCATAAGGTGATGTTGGTTCTCCTTCAGAATTCTCCTTAAGTATCCCCTTTTCTATGGTATATACACCAGAAATGTATTAGTTTAAGGTTATCAAGAGAGATTGTTAATAACTAGAGACCACTGTAAAGGTGCTAGACAGAAGTTTTTTATTCTGTCTTTCCATCTACTTAGAGTTTCTTGTCTTCTGCTGGATTATAAGATTTTTAAGCATGATAGTTTCATGTTCTGCTTGAATTGCACTCTGTCTAGGGTTTGTGGTCCATGACTTGGCTCTCAGGTGCTATGTTAGTATAAATGATGATGGTGATGATAATCTTGGGTCTGTCACTTCAGTGCCTCAACTAACTCTCAGCCTTTGAAAAGGATAGGGTAGGAAACCCAGTAACCTCCTTGTGAGGATTATTAGCAGTGAATCCTGCAGGAATGTGGTGAGCTCTTCAGTGCTGCTCTCTGCGAGTGCTGTCAGATTGTATTAGGAGCTCCCTTTACCCCCTCCGCCTCAGAGAGGCACAGTGAGGGGATTTTTTAGCTGCTTGCAGTGAAGGGATTAAAAATTACAGTAGTGGCAGAGTAGCCATCCTCTGTCCTTCACACTTAATCAGTGGAAGAAACCAAGGGAAGTTGTTTTTTTTTAGATATGCACAGCACAATCCCAAGCTTTAATCAAGAGACATAACGGAAAAATTCCACTATATCCAAATCTGAGGGAATACAGGTATCGTACTTCATCAGGGTCTATTAATTACGTGCAATTTACAGGCTTTAAAACAAAAGTAAATACGGCTGGTATTAGTTTAGCATTTAGCTGACTTAGGTAAAGAAAAACAAGCTCAAAATAACCTTCCTTTAAGTCTCTCCAGGCTTGTCTACCCCATTTTATTCTCATATTTACACAGGATGAAAAAAAATAAAAGAAGCCTGAAACAGAATATTGCAGTGATTCAAACCCCTTTCATCTGAGTGTCTCTCAGCATGTTATTCACCATATCACAACAGAAATGATCACACCCCTCAGATTTAATTGGCAAATCCCATTGTTATGAGGCCTCAACATATACTAAAGTGTCTCTATTTTGCAGTGAGCTTGCAATGTGCTATTCTCTGTTGAACACAATGAATATTTATATTCTCCCACTCTTTTCTGGGAGATTCAGAATTGTTTTGTGGTAGCTGTATCCTTCAGGACTCTTTCATTTTGTTTCCCATTTCAAGTCTTAATATTTTCAGTGATTGTGAAAGTGTGTCTCACCAATTCCTTCTGTCACTGTCAGGTCTTGGTTCCTAGACTGATGCTTATGGTATCTTTCTGGAAGAAAAGCACTTTTTCTTTGATACTGTTGTTTAACATGAGAAGCTGGAAGATGAGCAGTGACAACAACAATAACCATCTTAAAAAGTAGTAATTTCTGTTAAGTAGCACAAAAATAAAAAATTTAACTCTGTGCAAAAGCTATTGCCTCCTCCTACCAATGTTCTCATAATGATTTTCACAGCTGCTCCCTATAATAAGGGTAATTTAGACTCTTGCCATCAGTGTGGGATTTGTGAAGTCATTTTGGTAGAATAAATGCTGTCAGAATATACATATTTTACCTTAAACCGATCCCCAAACTGTTTGACTTTCCTTTGATAATGGGAAAAAAAAGGTGCCACGTATGTGATGTCATACAGAAAATACAATAGTTAATTACATCTTTAAAGAACCTCTGTATTGTGTTTGGGAATATAAGATTGTATTAAATACTGTACAAGTTCTAGAATAATCCCCAGGCAATTTCAATTTTATTTAAATTCCAATTTTCACGTAGCTATCATTGTCCTTTCTGAGGGATACAAGGTTTTACTATTGATTTTACGGGTGGGGTTGTCAAGAGTATCTGTAAAGCTTGAATTGATTTAATGTCAAAGTCCAAATGCCACATTACTCCTCTGGAAATCTAATTAATTGAAATATATGCCATTTTAACATATTTGTAGTGAATGCTGTTAACCAATACCTGTAACAAATAGTTTAGTTTCATTTCCCAGGATAATAAAAATGAAGGGGTTTTGATGTTGATAAAGAACAATCTTATTTAGCCCAGGATTTGCAATGAATGTGAGTTTAATTCTTATGACTACCTATGGATGGAATTACATCTGGATTCTATATGCACAGTGTCTGTTTCCACAGGCATTGTGCAGCCTGTCTTGCTAGACTCTTTACAAAATAGTAGTTGTATGTAGTAAACATGCTCTTCAATTATCTAGAATAAAAGCAGCAAGATTATAATTTGTGAATATATTTGATAAAGTCAATTCTGGAGGAAAAGTGTCAAAACTGAAGAAAAATGTCAATAATGATAGTTGGCAGGGGGTCAGTGTCTCCACATTACTGTTGAGGAATCTTAGGATACAGGGACTGGAAACTAGTTCAAAAGATAGTCAACTGACTGCACTTTAATTTGGAATATAACATAGGGCATTGGTTTTTGAGTCTTATTATAGAAAAAAAAAATCACACTAAGACTTTATTTATGTCAGAACCCTTGTTTCAAAGTGAAACCCTGAAATTAATGCCACAGTAGAAATTTTTAGCCTAATAATTTTTGTGATGGCATTGTGTGATGGCAATGTGTGATCCATTTGTGTGGATTTTGATGTGTAATTATAACATGGCTGGAAACTGAAGTGGAAATTTTGAAGACCCCTGTTCCTGGAAGTCTTTTGCATTGTAGACTGTATGTCACTGTACTTTCTATAAAGTATCAAAGTTGATCTTTTAGATTATCTTTTTTTTAGTTGTTAAGATAAATTTTCTTTTTTTGTCATGAAGTTAATTGTGAGTATATTTTTAATTATACTGAAGAATGTAATTTGAAATACTCTGAGGCAGAATGTGCCATGCTTAAAAAAAATAATAAAACATTTAGAAGATTTAGACATGTTTTTTTCAGGCTGTTGCATCTAAAATGGCATGCCTAAATCCCACAGGCAATTAACGGTGTTGTCTGCCTGCTTCTCATGGGATGCTTTGAAAATGTACACCTCTGGCATAATGATGCAGAGATACAATAGCATCCTGTCACCATCAGTAATATTTATTTTTCCTTCAGACTTGATCATACATACTGACAATTTAATGATTTTTCTTGAAGACTCCAGACTGGTGGAAACTATGTATGTATTGTTTAGTTATCTCATTTGGAAGGTTGCTGCATACATCAATATTCATTAGCCTGCATTCAGCAGACGTCCAACAATAGCTTTGGTTAGAAAAGGTAGATAGTCTCCTTCTTTTGACCAACATAAATTACAACTCAACAGTTGGAGAGGGTGGCCAAGAGGGAAAAATACTGAGCTACATTGTAGTTACTTTGAGATGAGTGCCCAAACACGGCAGTATCATGAAATATATTTCCTATTTCCACATTTCTCAGCTGTAACTGGTGCTGATTGCCTGAAAACCTACTGGTGAGAATGGGGCTGTACTGCTGTAAGCATTGTTGCTGCTGCGTTTGGTTAGCAAGTCACTTGTGGCTTCAAGAGATGCTTTTCTTTTTTGGCCGATGATACTTTGTGAAGTAGGTTTTCTCTTCCCAGTAACAAATAAGAAAATAAAAACAGCTGAAGCAGATTTTTTTCTGTTTGTGAAATAGAAGTGACTTTCTATTAATGGGACCACATGTGCCACATCTTTTTTTAATTTGTGGTTTTAATCTCTCTTTTTCTAAATAACATCATCAGACCCATCAAAATATTTTTATTTTGTCCATATTGAAACAAGGTGGCTTTAAAATAGTGCATATGGAATTTCAAATGAAATGTAGATCTCATTTCCATATTACTGTTTTCTTTACTCTTTTTTTTTTCTTCAGAAAACAGTCAAGGAGTCATTATATTTTCCAGCAAGCTGTCTTGTACACCCTGAAGGGAATATTATAAGATTAAATGCAGAGTAGCATTCCTCTAGCAAGGTGAATGTTTCTCATTACAGAGATCCCTAGTTGATCTCCTAAATATAATTCCCTGTAATAATGTGAAACTTCTGAATTATTTATTGTTTCATATTAGATCAGGAGTATAATTTCTGAAAATAAATTTATTGTCATGAGCAAATCAGCTTATGAAGGTTATCTATAACCATGAAATGAAAGAGAACAGATGCTGTGTTTTGCAAGACTATCTATTGTAGCTACTTTTTGGCTTTTAGGAGGAAGCTAAAAAGTGGATTTAAAAATTGATGAACCATGATTCTGTTAATGTGCAGGCTTGGAGTCATAACACTCTGTGTCTTGACTATTTTATTCATTTGAATAAAAACATCTCTGAGTGAAGATCCATGATTATCTGTGACCCTCTCCACCTGCCTGTGTTGTGAGGATCGCCTGGGCACTCGGAGGTGTAGATGACAGTGCAGAAAGTTAACTCTCAGCACGATACTACTAATGCACAAACCACAGATGACTTGATGATGTTACCAGTACTTTACAAACCAGTGAGGTGCCCGTGAACTTTTAATCGAGTCTTTTCAGAAACGATAGGTGTCTTTTACTTCACACAGTCCCCCCTCCTCTAGATACAGAATGCAGTGTGTTGATGTGTCCAAAGTTTCCAGCTCCATCAGATGTTTCCTTGCCTTGCTGGTGTGCCTTCTGTCAGGGTCCCTGAAGCAGTCTTTCTCAGGTGGTTCTTCCTCATGACAGTTCCTGTTCAGTGCTGAACCTCTTTCAAGTGCAGTTGAAATAACAAAAGGGAAATATTGCTGAATGTCAGGGCATGTCCTTAGAGGGCACCAGTCTTGATAAATATGGAGGTTCCCATTTAGCTGCTTCTGGTTACATCAGACAAGGTGCTTAGGTAAATCTGAGCATTGGAAGGAGGACCTTTAAGATGGGTGGAAACATCTCTCTTGTTTTTCCTGTCACTGCTTTATTCCAATATGTTTGGTGTAAGCTTTCAGTTTCCCCATACTTGAGGAATGGATGGGTGAGCAAATTGTGTGACTCTCTTCCGTTTACCAGGAGAGGTGACAGACTAGGATAGAAGTTTTGGGTTCTCTTGGCAGAACTAGAGCCCTCTTTCTGTACATGTCTCAGCTCTAGCAAGCGGCTTGCGTCGCATTGCATCGTCTCAGGGCATTCCTTGGAAGTGGGTAATAGCTGCTTGTTAACAAGTCCCAAGTACAACTGTGTTTCAGCTCATTAGTAAAATAAACAGTGGTGTGCAAAATCAAACTGATTTTTGGGCTGACACACAGCACTGAGAAACCTATTCAAACTCTTCCACAGAATGACTCTTTCCACAAAACCTCGACTGGTTTGCAAATCAGGCATTTACTGCTCTATATCTGATCAGACACAGAAAAAAACGTTAACTGCGTTAGACTGAAGGACTCAGCAGGTAAAGTGTCTGTCTCCTGTCTAGGACAGAGGTTTAAGGCACAGTTGAAGTTTCAATTAACAGGACCTCGTGGTTTCCTGCTGTGACTCTAATGGATAATGGTTCACATTAAAAAGAACTAAACATAATTTAGCACATTTTGGTGCAGATGGCTGTCTATGTTGAAGAGATGGCCACCTGGTGACTGTATTATTTTTCACCCCTGAAGAATGGTTGCTGAGGTCAAGTCTTCAATCATTGGCAGGGATGTGGAGAGGCACTTGTGCTGTGACTCTGTGTGCCACCTGGCCCCTCTAATTAAGGACTACCATTTTCTGCTTTGATAGCCCCTCTGACTTGGTATAAACAAAATTCAGTATGATTACAAACATTCCAAAATAACAAATGCTTTCTGGATCTGAGAAGGCAAACACGGTGATTTTTAGCTTTGTTTATTCTGTTTTGTAATTAAAAATATAAAAGTGGAGAAAAAATGCTTTGTTTTGCTGCTGCCTTGGAGTATACTTCTGGGAATTGATATAAAGTTGAAATCTGGCCTGAATCATTGCAGCTGAGCTAGAGCAAGCAACTGCAGAACTCCTGTGTGCAGCAGTTTCCTTAGCTGAGTTATAAGTTGCAAAAGATACTTCTAGGCCATTCATACAATAATTTTGTTACAAATTGTTTTAATTATGAACAATTAATTAGTTAGCCAGTGTCAAAAAATGCATTTCTTCTATTCTTGTGCATCTAATTTCTCACTCTGGTAAAACTTTGAGTACAAATTCCAGCGGAAGAGTTACATAATGCATGTGAAAGACCTTTCTTTTTAATATTAAAATACAAAATTATAATTTCAGCATCAAGCTGGGAAATGATTCATTATTTGGATAATCAGAGAAACAAAGATGCACTGGCTTGGGTGTATTATGATCCCTTTTGTGAAATTCATTAAATGGAGCCCCTGACTTCTAGAATCCATATCACTGTTCTCTGTCTTAGGGGGATTAAACTCTGTTATAGATTATATTTCATTCAACCATAGTGGATTAGTTGCAGTTTCTACCTTTTAATTAAACAGCTGCTGTAACTAAACACAAATTTGAATTATTTAAGAGTCCACAGTATTTTAGTCAACTCATAGTGCTTGGAGTGCTTGGATTTTTTAATTATATGAAGCTATACATTTTTTATGATGAAGGCTTTAGTCAGATCAATCGACAGCCACTAATAATGTATCTTTTCTAGAAGGCTAAAGTGTTTTCCCAGAGCATGAAAATATTTAAAGTAAATTAAAAACCAAGGCTATCTAAGAAAATGTCTGTGTCACCAAAATTTGCTTTGTGGCTTTTGACAAAATGTTTGGGGTGTTTTAGTTGTTTTTAAAAGTATTCTATTGCCCTAGTGTGTTGTCCAATTTACAATGTCTGTCTCATTATATCCAAGTGTAAACACTGCAGTAATGTTTAAAAGGTGGTAATTGTGCTAGATTAATGAGCATCATGCTCAGATCAAAACAGTATGATACTGGGAATTTAAGTGTCAAAATGAATATACATTTAGGAGATTTGCTTTGTATGAAAAACTGCAACGAATACACAGAATATTTCTTATGACATAATTAAAGTCAGTCAATCAGTATACAGATACAAAAGTATCTGATATCAGCAAGAATTAATTTGGAATACTGAAATAATTCGTTACACATGGCTTTATATCTAAGCCATTGCTTACTTTTTCCTTTCTTGGAATGAGTGGCTATATAAAATATGAACACTATATATACTAAAAAGATTCTTACAGCAATTACAGAAAAACTCATTTATTTTGCCTTTCATTGTGTAAGTTTATGCTACAGGTTGTATATCTGTCTTTAATTTGTTAAGACACTAATTGATGTAAAAGAGGTTCATGGCTGAATTTCTTGGGCTAAAAATACACATTATGAACAGTAATTCACCAGTGAAAAAGTTGGTGTAGAAATTCCTATATTTGTGCACATGTATTAGCATTTCATATTTGTGATCCCCAGAAATGGTGACCAGCACAATGACTAGAAAGAGACATATGCTGATAGAAGGTCAGTTGTAGGTGTCCAGGAAGACTTTACACTAAAGGGAAAATGTCTAACTTTTAGGTAGCAGTGATGCCAAGAACGTAAGTTAATCTCTTTGATCAATGTGAGGAAAATATAGTGAAGCACATGAAAATACTGTTGACAAAATGTGATTAACGCTATTAAAGCCAAATAGAAAATGACTTCATTACATACATTAACATTTAGTTTGTGTTCATCAGTCAAGACTGAATAGAAGTGCCCACAAAGGAATTGATAAGCTATGGCACATATTATTAAAGCTCAGTGAGCTCTTAAGAATGCTTTTGTTGTCACCAAGGAAAATAATAGTTAAACTTGGGTATTCTCTGGTTATAGTGCCTCACTTCTACAAGGCATGAACAGAATTCAATAACGAGACTGCAGAGTCACTGAGGTTTAAGAGAATGGAACCTACATTCAAGGAAAAAATCCTCAATATATATTAAGCACTATACTTAAAGCAAGGGCCAGGATCAATCTTTATTTGGGTGGGGACAGGAAAAACCAGAAAAGGATAGGAGAAAGATTGTGTTAGGGTAAATACGAAAAAGTCACAAGATAGTGTTTACTTTTTAGTTTTTTGCTTTTACTAAGTAGATAGGAATGAGATAGGTGGTTGGTCCTCTTAAAATGAAGAGTTGCTGTAACGGAGCTTTTCTTAATGGACAATATATGAATTCCATTAAAACAAAACAGGGGAAGGTGTGGAAATCTTGTATGCATTGGATTTTTGGAGATTGCACAAAGCACTGATTAGTGTCAACCTGAAAAACATATGTGTGATCTGTAAAGATTATAACTCAGAAATCTAAGAGAACCTTGTATTTGCTGTATCTAATACGAGGCATTTTAAGCTGGACCTCTGATTTTTCGTATGTGAAGTTGACAATGCTGAACTGCGTGTGGATAGAGAAAAGTATGAGAGGTGGACATAGGAGAAATCCAGGTGGTTTAGGGGCATGCATGAGTTAGTGGAAAAATCTGAAAACTCAGTGGTGAAATTTTAATCAGAAGTGCCTGGAAGTAGTCCTTGGAAATGTGTAATGGAAATAAAGACAGACTAACAGATGATCAGCAGCAAACAACAGATGATTGTCTACGAGCTCGTTCGGAGACGAAGTGGATTCTTATCAGAACCAGTTGATACATTCGAGAGAGAATGAGAACTGAGGATAACGAGGATAGTCCCTGACCTTTGTGATGGGGAGTCTGGTCTCGCTTTGCCTGGACGTGGGCAAGTCCCTGTAGTAACCGAAAGCCTTATTAATGTCACTGGATAGGCAAATGTTTATCCAAGGTCTACAGCTTAGACAAGCAGAGCCTCCATCAGTTATTCTTGCTGAAAAGGACTTTTGTGTCAACGGAAAATGAGAAGATAATGAAAATAGGCAACATCTGCCTGTTAAATTTTTTAATCTACTTTCTATTGTTTAATGAGCAGTTTTTGCCCTTTTATGGGTTGTGATTACCTAGTTAATGCAAACGCATCTATTTTCTAATAAGATATGAAGTAATTACTGAAATGCTTGCCATTATTGACTTTAATACAATTTAATTTACAATTTAAAAAAATTCCTTCACCAACCTGGCAGACAGCTTTCACTTCTTTTCTTGAGCATTAACAAGAAAACAAAGTAGCAGACATGATTGTTATTAACAACTACGTTCTCACAAGTTTATTTTTAATACATAAATCTCTCAGAAGAGCTCAAATTAGTAACTAAAAATCCTTATTTCTGTTTTTCTTACTGTTTTGTTTTGTTTTGTTTTTTTAAATCTTGCCATCTTGTACAAAACAAGTCACTAGTTTGTTGGATTGGTTTTTTAAAATAATATTTCTGTCAGTCTGAGGTACTGCTTATTAAGTTTTGTCTCAGAAACAAAGATTTCACTCAAAGCCTACTGGTTTTAATCTCTAGAAGCCTTACCTTCAGTATTCTGAATGAAGAAGCTCTAGAAGTGGGTACATCATAAAGGTCTTGGAGGAGCAAGCCTGCAGTCTGTGTCACCATGGAATTATTCTCTCACAAATAGTATGTGCCCTCTTTCCTTAACTTCAGAGAATTATGAAGCCATGTTTTTCCAACCACTTCAAAATGATAGTGACACACCTTTGCTGACAATCCCCATTCTGACCCTATTTTACTTTCTTTAGTGTGCTGAACTTGAATGTTCTCTGAGATCCCAGTAAAGTTCAATTATTTCATCAGTCAGGGATTCTGTTATCTTTAGTTTTCCTTGCTCATATAGTAGAATTTTTAAGAAGTCAAATTAGAGGGAGCCTCGGGACAAAAAGAAATAGGGAATTTCTTTTGGGCTTCTGCCAGAGGGCAATAACTTTACACATCAAAACAGGAAAAGTGATTGCTCCCAGCTCAGTTATCTGGGTTCTTGACTGTTTAATGTATGATGAGTCTAAAAAGAAGTCAGAAACTTACATGGCCAGATTTGGAAAGCATGTGCAGTTTTTTGACTACAAAGTTATTCCTTAAGAGATAACCTCTTCTTTGATATTCTGAAATGCTCCAAATGCTTTTCCGTGTTAGTTAGTTGATAGATCAGAAATTACATGCAGAGCTTTCTTAAATCAACATAGAAAATAATTTTATTAAAATTAGTTTAATGTCTGCTAAGAACAATAAAAATCAATAAATATTTGGAATATTAAAATACCAATTTTCATAATTTTCACTTGAAATTACTTTATGGTTGGGATTAGAGAGCCTGGAGTTTGAGTTACGAGTTTGAGGGTTGTACAATTTATAGAATTTCCTGGCAGTTCCTTACTAACTCATAACTGTAGGCAAATGAAAAGCAGGATCCCAAGTCTGAGTTCAGATGTATCAATTCACGTTGCCCTAGCATGGGGTGAGTCTGTGCACTTGGAAGTTTCTAACTTCCAAGCTCAAGAACCTCTACATGTGGGTGGCCTATTACAGAAAGGTGAAATTCAGTGCTTGGATTTTAGTTTTTTCTCATGTTGAAAAATGAACACAACTGGGAATGCAGAGTGGGGTAGTCACTCTCACTTCCTTTTTATCTACCCAAAGGGCTTCCACTTCCATAGAACTAAAGGTAAGGAATTGGCTTTCCACTTGAAACGTGTGTCTTCCTCTGTAACTCAGAAGGGTCATTATTGAAGGATAACAATACACGAATAAAAAAAAAAAAAAAAAGTGCATTGGTGAGTGTAACTATGAATTTAACCAGCTTCTGTGTCTTTTTGCAAGTGCATTATCCTCTGACCCTCTGACACTCAGGTTGCACAAAAGAGATATGTCAGCTTTGGCCAAGCAAAATAAAACTCATTTCTGTGATCTTCTTCCTGCAAGATTTCCTGCATTTCTTTTAATTGAACCTAATTCCATGTATGTGCACTTATATGAAAAGCTCTTTGCAGCGTTGACAAACCAGCAGTTTAAATCCTCAGGAGGTCACCAGGCTGCTATTTGACCCTGCTTTTGTCCAGGACATGCTGTACTGAGGTGTTTGTGTCCTTGATGTAGATTTGTCCTGTCCTCTGGCCTAATCCTCATGGATTTTAATTGCCTAAACTCTCGAGCATTCCCATGGCACGCATATGAATGTTGCCATGCTTCTTGTAGAGGGTAGAATAATCTTGGAATTGTGTTACCTGTAGCTTGGACAGTGTGGCAGTGTTTTGGTCTTGAACTTTTGCAATTGGGTATGAACATGTCATGTTTATATTTATTGGCTACAGGTTTTGACTGAACTCTCCTGATTTTCACTGCAGTGTGGTTTCACTGGTGCCAGTGAAGCTGTGCATGTGGGAATGGCTGCACGGAGGTGAACCAGCTGCATTGCTTGTCCTTTAGCTTGGTAACTCTGTCAGAGAGGACTTTGTTAAATGAACATTTGAAATTTGTTTATCCAGTTTTTGCCCGAGAATACGTTGAAACCAGTTTTTGCCTCAATGACATTGTTGGAATCTAACTTGGGAATCTGCTGTTATGCAATAAAAAGGGTCTTTGGGGAGTGGCGACCTTCAGAGTTTGCGGTCTGCATATGATTTTGGTGTGTGTTTTGGCTGAGCAGGTTATTTAGCCTTTACGCTACAGTTTATATGAATGTAATGGGTTTTTTCACTGAATACCAAAAAACTTAGCATGGGTGTTTCTGTCTGCACTTTCAGATAAAAATCCCCATAGAGTACAATCAATGGAATTTATATGGAAATATTATAATGTTTTTTAACATTTGTGTATTTTTTTTTTTTTTAATGTAATTGCTGAGGCCTTCCTCAGAGCTGTAGAGACTGCAGTGGCTGATGCTCAAACTAGCTTTTCAGTAGTGCCGTTAGGGTTAACCTAGTGCATTACCACAGCAAGTGTATTTTGAAAGGAATGCAAGAAAGAAAAACAAGAAAGAAAGATGACTAAATATTGTTGGCACTTGAATAAAACAAAAAACATAGAGTAATAATTTCCTCAGTCCCTGCAGTCATTCTTGAATTTTTAATATTGCTCTGTTTATTGTACCTTTACATTGCAGTCATGTTGTTTACCAAATAATTTCAGGCCATTGTAGTTGGAGAATGATGGCTTCCCAGAGTCACATTTTCCAGACGTCAATATGTGGTAGGAGCTTCTGGCTGGGTTCTGTTCCTTGTTGATTCATTTGATTGTAGGCTGTCAGGTTTGGGGGATTTTTAAGTAATTTTTTCAATTGTGAGGTTACAAATGAGTCATTCTGAAATGCTTCCCTTTGGGTGTTTTTAATGTCTGGGAAAAGGAAATCTAAAAAGGTCTTTATGTTTTTTCCTCGCTCCTTTATTACCAGATCTGAGAAGTGAAAGCCCTTTTACAATTACTTTTAGGTATCATTAAGGCCCTGTAAATACATTCAATCAAAATTTTTAGAAATCATATAAAGTACAAGCTGTACAGACATTTCAAAGGCAATGTCATATTAAGGTTGGGGTGTACTCCCTTTTTTTGGCAACAGGACCCAGAGAAGCTCATTTTAGGCTTTCTTCTGCCTAAAGGAGCATAAATGACCCCGTCCTGCAATCACAGGTCCATTTGGCCTTGTTCGTGAACGGGGCCAGCAGAAGAGGGCAAGTAAACACTCAGGTTTCCCCACAATACTTTCCAGCTTCCAGCATGGATCTTTCTTTACTATAATAGCTAAATTATTTATGTTGTTGAAGGAGCGAACAATAAGGGCCGTGCACCACACCTCTGGAAAAAAGAGAAAATTACACATACGTGTTCAGAGTAGGAGGAGATACCTGAGCAAAGTCACTGATTGTACTTTTAATTTAACTGCATTGTCTTGATGGGAGACATAATGTTTCTACTTGTCTCTATATTAGACATTGTTTTCTCTTAGTTGCTTTTGACACTTTCTCCTATATTTCAAATGTACAATGTGTGTAGGCTGTATTTTATGCTTCTGCTGCAGCTCTTTTTGCTAAGAGAAATCTGAGTGCTGTGGAGATGGATAGCTAAACTGCGTAATCTCGCTGTAGCGTACTGCATCCTGCTCCTTGTATACCAGGCCCTATGTTCCTTGCTCAATTTTCACAGTCTTTATAAAAGCAATTTTCCTTTGACCTATATAGGTGTTTGCTTGAGTGAAAAAGGACTTCAGGTGCCAGATTCAGCTCACTCGTGGCTGAGATGACAAATACACTGAGAATTCTATTACTTTTGGGTGTTATTGTATGGGGAAAGGTAGATTCTAGTTTTGCTTACGTATTTAATTTGTATGCACTCATATCTTATTGTTAGAGAGACAGATATATGTTAACTGTAAGAAAATACAGAGTTAATACTCTTTCTTTTCTTGGAGTATACATAGGACTGTGAAAATGATTCTGATCCAGTGAGTTTTCTGTTGAATCTATGAATCAGGATAATTTGCTGGAATAATTTTGACCAGTTAAGGCAAGAACTTCTGGACTCTTAGCAGTGGGCTGAGCATCCTTTTATAATGGTGAGAGTAGATGTTTTTTCTAAGATCATAGTTGATGCTTAGATTTTTAGACTGTAAAGGACCTTTAAGATAAGGTAGACTCTCTTTTGTGTAAAGCAAGGAGAGAATGGATCAATGTGTTATCAGTGCCCACCCCTTCAAACAGAAGTTGCTTGATCTGAGTTTGTTTTCTAGGCTAGAGCACAGTACAAAGCATTTCTTTAAAGACGACTTTGGGAGATTTATATTTAAACTTTTGTGAAAGAAATTATGCATGCAAATAGAAATCTATACACTACGAAGTAGAAATCTATAGACTATGTCCATGTAAGTGGAAAAATAACATAAAATTACATTTATAGAATCATAGAATAGTTTAAGTTAGAAGGGACCTTTAAAGGCCACCTAGTCCAACCCCCCTGCAATGAGCAGGGACATCTTCAATTAGATCAGAGCCCAATCCAACCTGACCTTCAGTGTTTCCTGGGATGGGGCATCTACCACCTCTCCGGGCAACCTCTGCCAGTGTTTCACCACCCTCCTTGTAAAAAATGTCTTCCTTATATGTAGTCAAAATCTACCCTCTTTTAGTTTAAAACCATTATCCCTTGTCCTATCACAACAGCTCCTGCTAAAAAGTTTGTCCCCATCTTTCCTGTAGGCCCCCTTTAAGTACTGAAAGGCTGCTATAAGGTCTCGCTGGAGCCTTCTCTTCTCCAGCCTGAACAACCTGAACACTCCCAGCTTGTCCTCACAGCAGATCCCTCTGATCATCCTTGTGGCCTTAGCTCTGGACCTGCCACAACAGGTTCATGTCCTTCTTACACTGGGGGCCACAGAGCTGCACACAGTACTCCAGGTGGGGTCTCATAAGAGCAGAGTAGAGGGGCAGAACCACCTCTGTTGATCTGCTGGCCACATTAAAGGAGGAAATTCATTATCATGTAGTCTAATCAGGTACTGCCAGCTCCTGGTCATTAGTTTTAACATTTAAGAAGGAGAAATCATAGTTCAGGAAGTTGCACCTGCAAGTACCTGCAACTAATCTAGCACAAAGTATTAAGTATTTCTTAAAACATATTGTATATAAAGAAGTGAGCGCTACAAAGAAGTGGTGGACAACTAGGCATGTAAGTCCATCATGAATCCTCATGATAGCAGAGAATCATCCCCAAAAGAACCTTAAAGGTCATTGATAAAAATCTTAAAAATCAATTTTCTGAGCGTCATGGAATAACTGAAAGAAAATCAAAGTGTACTTAATATGCTGAGGTTGCTTAACACTAGATAAGGCTGTTGCACCTGAATATAAAGTATGCTGAAGTCTGACAGAGGAATATTCCTGTAAACTTGCAAATACATATTTAATAATCAAGACATGATGTTGTACATTTACCGTATGAACAAACAGCTGCCACATAATGTCCTCAGTACTGCTGAAGGGGGCCTGTGAATTCTTCTTCATCTTTCTGATTAGAGCGAAACCAGACATAGTCATTATAACTGTCTGCAAATGAATGCTTTTAAATATACCTGCTTTTCCACTGGCTCAAATCTTCTCTGGCTTATTTTAATCTTTATCCATATCTTGGTCAGGCAGAATAAGGATATTTCTTTTTTTTTCTGTAATGGCTCACAGGTACGGGGGAACCTTTCAGCTTAAGGAGAAAGAACTGACCTAGTTTATAGAATGTTATTTATGTCTAAGGGATTTCTCCTTATTTGATATCTGCCATATGATGAAGAATTTTGTCGTAGATGCTATACTTTGATCAGAAGTCACAAAAGGAGCATAAAAGTTGTTATCTTTAGGGAAGATATTGGAACTTTTGTTCTTGTGAATAATGTAGGTAGTTAACAGTACAGTAACAAATACTGGGTATAGCAAGAAACTTTAATACAGATTGTAGAGAACCACTAAAAGGAAGAATCGTCTTTTAGCATCTTTAGGCATTTTTAAGACTCGGTTCATCAATTCAAACTGATGGAATTCAGGTAATTTCCAGGTAGAAGAGGGCCGGTTATTAAAAAATAATTAAGCATAAGCAGTATTTTGCTTCCTCCACTTTTCCTAGGGCAGTAGAAGCTACCTTGTTATAATCTCTGGTTTGGCCCCAAATGTAAACACTTTTAAAACTAAAAATACAAGATATTTATGAGTTTCCTTATCCTTACACTTGAATTCCAGCTGGAAATGCAAGGGGGAACAGAATCAGACATTGGCCTTGTGATTTTCCAACTTACTTTTCAGAACTTGCTCCTCCTTGTTTCATTTGAGCTAGCTCCTTCAGTGCTTTAGATAACCCACTCCTTTTATCCAGAACTGTCAGAACAAATAATGTCAGGTCAAGTCAATACAGTATCTTGTATCTGCTTCTGGGCACCCCCAGTTGTTTCAGAGAATAGGGCAGTAAATCTTGATGTAATTCCAAATGGGCTCTATTCATAATCCATGAGATTTTGTATTTTTTGGTTACCATTAACTATTTCTGCGATCCCTGTTAGCCATATAGCCAGTCTATGCCCCCTCTGCTTAAATTACATTTTAAAATCTAGCTCTCTGGAAGCCTAGCCCAGCTGTTCACAGTGGGGCAGCCACCGTGCTGTTTCATTGCCCTGGTGGCAGGGCTGTGAAGCTGTGTTGAGTCTCCTGCCCTGTGATGAGGGGGACAGGTCCCTGGAGAGAGTAGATGATGTTGTGCCATGGGCATTGTTTCCTTCTATACATGTGTTGGGGAAGAGATTTTTGTTAGATGTGCTAGTTTGATGTTTGAGCCATGCCTTGCTCCTGGAAGAATGTGTTACTTTTTGTTTACCCAAGTGTCAAAGCTGTTGAGTGGTTAATGTAATGCAGTGTCAGCAGCCCCTTTAGGAATGGGAAGTATAGAAACAATAATGACTCTACTGGTGCATGTTCTCCTCCTCTCTTCAGCTAAAACATGCTTCAAGTGAACGATAGCTATCAGGGATGAAGAAAGTCCTTTTTTTTAACCTGTCGATGCGTTGAAAACTGTCTGCTGGGGTCAAACACATGGGAGCAATGGAGGTTGCCAGAAAATTCTTAACCTCAGAAACACCAAATATGTCAGGAAACAGTTAATATGAAAATGATTGATTCAGTCTTTTATATTTCTCATACCATACAAGGCCTCAAAGAAGTGAGATATGGAAAGAATTAAAAAAAAAAAAACAAACAAAAAAAACCAAGAAAACACTAGTCCATTAGCACATGTATCAAAGGGAGAAAAGTTATGCTTTTATATTCACCTGTAGTCCTGTCAGAGAATGCCAGACAATAATTCATCTCTAGCTGCCACATAAAAATATCTTGAACAAATATAGTGTTAGCTTCCCAGAAAAAGACTAATCTTTAAGACAACAGTAAAAAGGGCAAGGAAGAGAGAAAGAATGCTTGATGTATGAGTAATGTGCAATACATTGTACATGCTGGGTTTTCAAACCTGTTAGATTACAAAAGGCATATATGCCAAAAGCCAAGATTTTCAGGAAGAGGCACCTAAATCTTACTTGGCTCTCACTGTGTGCTACTGATTGCTCGGTGCTTCTGCTTCAGGCAGGTACCTCAGTCTGTATTTAGGAACTTAAATTTTAGTTTTTCTTGTATTTTCAAAGTATCGTGCTCCTCATAAATCTGCACATATACAACTGTGTTTGTCTAGTTGACACAGAGGACTTATCGAGAATCAGGACTCATTTGAGTAGCCTGTTGTTGTGGTATTAGGCACTTTGAATCATAAAAAGGATGGAAATGTCCAATGAAGTGGCTGTAAACATGTCTGCTTCAGAGACTGAATGATAAGGAAAAGAACAAGAGAAAAAAGGCTGAGTAATGGCATAATGTCAGTGCCAGACAGATTACATCCAGGAAAGACCCTGGGCACATGTATGTGCTTTCAGAAATAGAAGTGGTGTGAGCTGCTTACCTAGAAAATGTTAAGGGTGCTTGGAGTACAATTCTGTTTCTTTCAAGGTAGCATAGTGGTTTCAGCATGTATTTAACGTGGGGGAAGTTCAAGAGTGGGTACTGATTTCCCACGTCTGTTAACGTATTGAAAATTACAGTGCTCATCTGCATTTCTCTTCATTCTCTTGCTTTCCCTTCCCTCTGGTGTGGTGTGTTGCCAGTCCTCTTGCATGGTTCAGTATATCATCCTATGTTCTGTCTTCTCATCCTCTTCATTAATGCGAGATTTCTGAGGTATATATTTTTGTCCCCTTCATTCAGCCAGCTTGATGCCTCCTATGCAACGAAAAATGTTGGCAAGAGTCTCAAGAGTAAACAGTGGGCTGTTGCCAAGGTATTTTCGTGAAGAGCTTGACCTCATGCTACCAAAATGTATCACACCGGTACAGTACACAGCATGTATTTAATAATACATGTGTAGGATGAGTATTTACTCCCTAGATTTATTTGAGATATTTAGTTATCTAATTTTATTGAGTACACTCATTTGCCTCCAACCATATAAGTGTAATGCAATCTAGTGTACTTAAGTACTTTGAACAAAATCATTTAAAAATATCCAGCCAGTCAGCTGGGTTTTTGAGAAAAAGTGAAGGTGTAATATTCTTAAAATTCTAATGACTTTCACGGAGACTAAAACTGTTTTAGAACCATCAGAGGTTACTGCATCTTTGTAGAAGTGTACAAGGGCTAGATGCATTGCCTCCAGGCACAGCAGATGGAATTGGGGAAGAGTAACCAATATAGGTTTTGCAGGTATTTTTGTGCTCTGTTCCCTTCAATTTTTCCCAGTCTAGTGAGGTCTTTGGGCTTCAGGACTGACAGAAAGGGAACACCATGTTAATACGTAGACTTTTTTTAAAACAAAACACAAACCCATGTGCCTATTTTATTTTTATTTTCTCTAGCTCTGAGGTGTCATCTTGCTCTTTCTTGCTTAGCTGTCATTTCTTGGCCTTTGTTCCTACAAAGAGAAATGCTTTAGTCTTCCAGGCGTTCCTGCCCAAGCAAGATACTACTGGCACCCTGATATTTTTCTAACAGCCAAAACCATACTAACCACCTGTGCTCTTTCTTGCCACATTCTGTGCTAGCAACAGGGCCCTGCAAGTGGAGGGTGGAGGAAACTCTTATTCACACCGCTCTGATTTGCACTATTTTCTTATCCGTGCACTAGAACCTCAAAATTTCTCACTACCTATTTCGCTGTGAGCGTGGAAGTGTTTACAAGAGCAGAATAGGAGAGGCTATGGTGCACATGTTGCATTTATGCTTTTACCCATCTGGACTCTTCCATGGTTTCTCAGTCTCGTGTTTTTACCACTGATAGTAAAAATACTATCATTGCTGGGCCCAAGGTTTTACCCAGAGTATATGTGACATCTTTTTAGTTGTGTGGTATTATCACCAAGTCACCCTGAATCCAGTGCAGACGTTACCTAAGAGCCTGCTTGTGCTCTGCTCCCCGCTACAAAAACCAGCTGAGGAGTACCCCAGAGCTACCCCTCTGGACTCCACAAGCTTAAACAGATTTTTCTAGAACAAATGCTCTATTTTAAGGTTTTGAAAATGCATTGACTTAAGGAGTTGTATCTAACTCTTCTTTCTTCTTCATTAAGCACCTGTAGAAATGCTTTTATAAAATATAATGATCTTATTGCAGGACTTTGAAAGATAATTGAGTTGTCTACCATAAACTAATGTCTCTTATTCATTCCTGTTGAAAGATCACAAATCTTTATTCGGTGTGAGATAGTTCTTATGTAAATTTTAGTAAATAATATACGAATGTATAGGGCAGCTAATGTAGGACTATACAGTTGTTTGGGTTTGAAGAATTGTACACACTTCCCAATGCAAAGGCATAAAGGAGGAGGGAGGATAAACTAGTATTTCATATCCATGCATTGCAGGAAATAAAAGTTACAGCTCTAGTAAAATTCATATTCTAGACAACTGTAGAGCTGAAGAGACAGAGAATCCCAGAGGGTTAACTCCTCCTCACCTAAGCAAAGTAAATTATTTGACTTTTTGAAATGTCTTCTGAAATGTAATAAAATCTGAAGGGGGTAAGGATCTTCATCTCATTAATACAGGGTCCCAGCAAATGTCATTTTCTAAGCTGCTTTGGGAAATGGGATTCTTTTCAGATTTCAACGAATAGTTCGCAGTCACAGTGCATTACTTCAGCAGCACATTTCTCTTCCTTACACATTACATGCAGCACAGTTTAAACAGTAGAGAGAGCTTATTTTGGCTTCATTCCTTTATATGAAGAGAGAGAATTTTGATTTGCTATATATTTCACTGCTACTGTAGATTCCCTCTTCATCTTAAATGGTAGTTTATTAAGATTAAGTGCTTTCTTATGTAGATGTATTGAAAGGACCTTTGATTTGGTTTAAATTAAATTTGATTCAATTAAAATGTAAGATAGGTTGGAGCACTTTCGTGAAGAGAAAATGAAAAGGGCTCCATGAAAGAGAACCAAAGCTACAATAGACATGGAATCAGGTGATTGCTATCAGGTAGGCAGGGTTTGAAAATTGGATACCAGAAACATTACTTTCACTGAAGAGTCTAACCTTGTGGTATCTAGGTGGAGTACATAAAGAATCAACCCTAAGAAATTATCCAAAGTGACTAACTGACTGGGTCAGGGCTCTTTAGCATTCAGCACCACTTCTTGGGCAGGAAGACAGAAAGAAGAAAAGAAACATGAAAGGAGAGATTAAAGGAGGGGAATGAGACAAGAAAAAAAGAAGGATTTGTGAAAGCACTATGAACCCCCTCCTTTTTTTCTTTATACTCTCCTCAACCCACGTTAAATCCATATATCAGGCCACTTGGATGTCCTCTAGACAGGGCAAAAGCAGATTGTGCGAAGCTCATCTGTGCTGAAATCACTACTGGAGACCCCTGAAAAATTTGCCTTGCTGCCGAACCTTTGGATGGTCTTTCACCCTCACATGAAGGGGGTTTACAAGCTGCCATTGGAGTTTAGAGCCTCCATGAGCTGTGTGTTTGGAGCCCAAGCATTTCACTAAAACAACTGTTCACTAAAACATTAGCATCAAGCACCCAGCCTGGGCCAAGGATGCGTTACAGCCCCGAGAAAGGAGCTGAGCATCTCCCTGGGAGCTGGCCCTGAGTTCCAGCCCTGGCGAGTAAACTTTCCAAGGTGGGAGTCCTTATGCCCTACTGCAAAGCTACCAATATTTTCCACACAGACAGTGTCACATTTAAGCTGCTTTTGCTCATTTCCAACACAGGCTGAATTTAAATCAGCAATTATGAAATAGGAAGTATTTTATTTTGTTGTGAACAGCCAGAGCTGCTTAGCCCTCTGCAAAAAGTTTAGAAAAACTTTTTTTTCTTTATCCTCTTTTTTTCTTTTTCTTTGCATATGTATGCTTCATTTCAAACCTGGAAATGCATAAAGGCTTTTGCATTCACTGCCTTTATATAAATATATATGATGTTTTACCATTAAGTCATTGTATAAGTCACTATGATCAGCTTAACAGTGACTTTGGGTTAGCAATACAATACTAATAGGCCACCAAAGAAACACTTTGTTTTGTCAGTTATTTATAAACTATCTTGTCATTTACATAATTGAAATTCTTATAATTGCTTGAGTATGTTTTTCAAATTGTTGAAGTTGAATATTTAATTTCTCAGCACTGCTGTAAAGATTTTATTTTCTTCTTTCTGAGGCAGAGTCACAAATATCGAATTTAATGTTAAAATATTGATTCTAGAAATGGTGATCTGTAAGAAAGCCAATTTCAACATATTTTCTTGATCTAGTGAATTGCAATTAGGTATTTTGCAGTCATTATTTTGTGATATTACATATCAAATGTAGTCATCTGATCACGTTGACTTAGATTTGACAATTTTCACATTTATAAAGTTATTTGAACTTGCACAAATTTTTTCTTTGTGCTGCTTGGTGGCAGTTTATAAGGGTTTGTCCATAATTTGGTATTAGGGACAAAGCATCAATTTAAGGCCATTGTTTTAAAAATATATATTTTAAAAGAAACACAGTGGGATTCTGACTCCATTTGCAAAAGGAAAGAAAACAGTAAAATTAAATTTTAAAAAGGAGCCACTAGATTCAGATATATATATATGCACACTGTTCTTGGAATAAGTGCACAGATACATGCCTTTTTTAGGAGAACTCATAGTATGTTTTCTGAATGCACATTAGGAAGAATAAATAGACTGTGGAAAAATGTATTAGGTATTATATAGGTCCATAATATATAATGTGCATTTCTGTTAATTGATGTAGCCAATGTACGGTATAATAGCTGCAAAGGAACTGTTATGGTGCATGCTGTGAAGGCATATTAAAACAATACACAATAGTAATTTAAATTCTAATAAGTCCTTTAACATACAGCAGTATTGGATCCAATCTCTATGATTTTCTTGTCTCAAAGGGACATGTTGTATGTTTTTATTTCTGCAGTATTAGTAGAAAAGAAATTATGAGACCAAGTACTGCTAGTGTATGGACTTTACTATGTGTATACCTATTTCTTTGGTGTCAGATAATACGAGTTTATTTTAGGTTAGAGCAGGTTGAATAATCTTTATGCTTTTAATACAAGCATCTAAACAACAGTTTCGCATAGTACAGTGTTGTTAATTACTTTGAAGAGTCTTTGCTGATTAAAAAGCAATTGTGTATGATTCTTTTAAGCAACTATATTCCCACTTTTGCCCATATAATTCAATGCATTTCAAGAATGTGAGATGTCCAGAGCTTTTGACCTCAGTAAATGCAGTAACACTGGATAAAGAATTTTTCAATTACCAGAGACCAAAACTTGGTGGCTAGCGTAAAGTCAGATACAGTATCTGTGGCAGAAAAGGAAAAATGGGCACTGAACAATGAGAAAGGTTAATAAACAAAGGTAAATACAAAGGATGTTATTTCCCTTGAGTAATCCTCTGCACTACAGTGTATCTTAAAGAATGTGATTCCCAGAAGCAGTGATCAGAAATTAAACAAATACCACGTGAAAAGTGGAGCTGGAGCTAAAAAAGACAGAACTAATAAAGCAAAGGGTGAGATAAAAGGAAAGATTGCATGGGAAATGTTGTTTGTCGATTGGAATACAGCAATAAAGATAAGGATGAAGAGTGTTTTAAAAATTGTGGTAAGTTCATATCTCACAAAGAAACACTGTGATATTTTTGTAGTTCATATATTAAAAAAAAAATAAAAATCTCCCTTTAGGGATTTACACTGTAAAACCAAAGAACTAATCCTTTTACAGTAGCACCATAAAGGAAACCTCCTAATCCTTGTCAATGACGGTGTATCCAGTTATTGTATCAGTTCAGAATTTTTTGACAAACTCCCCCGCAGCCAGACTTGTCTAGGAACAAGATGGTCTTGGATGTTTTGAAACCAGTTGGAGAAAAGCTGCTCTTTCAGTATGAAACACTGTATAGACCCTTTGAAAGTTCATCTGATGGATTTCATTTTATGCTAAAGAACTGTTGCTACTTAGCTGTCACCTCCCATTTGTCTTGATTGTACCATGGTAAGACTGAAAGTTCAGAGGTGTGTATCAGAATTTAGAGCAGTGGCAATTCTTTGAGCTCAGTTTAAGGTAGACCTCCAGGCAAGATTTAAAAATATGTTTTCCTGGAGCTTTCTTCTCACAGTCTTCAAATCATTAATAATTAGACATGTTGTTTGTGAAAAGCTTAGCTTGAGAATAATTTGTGCAGCAGATTATCTTTCCTGCATGTGACCCCATTCTGCTTTTACTGAGTGGAAGGAGTTCAGTTAGCTGGGTTGGTTTTAAGAAGATAACAGATAATTTGTGCTGGAACCCGAGCCCAATCCAAGGTGACATTTTCAGAGTCCTACTCTGAAACTACAAACCTTATCTCCATATTTGATTTCACAGGAAGAGTGGCCCACATCTGCTGGGAATGTGGCCTGGTAGTAGCAAGCCTGGATAAGAATTTTGCCTTGCTTGGACAAGCTAATTTCTGAGCTACAATACTTGCTTCAGTTTGGAAAGAAGGGAAACGTTTTTGCTGGTCTCGAAAGTCTGTCCTCTGCTGTCACTTGTGTGTCTTGTCTTTTCCTCCTACAAATACTTCTTAACTTTTGATAGGAGCATATTCAGGTTATTTACAGAAAATGTTGGACACAGAACAATCCTTTGTGTCTCCTTTTTGTTTCTGCACTGAGGACAATCCACAAAATGGAGCTTCTTGCTCACATTTGAAAAAAAAACACACCAAAACCCACAAACCTCTTTGCACGTTGTAGCTATTTCTTTTGTCCCTTCTCTTCTGGTCCAACAGAGTTTTTCTGCTTTGTGCTGCCCTGCTGATATGCAAGCTGCCAAGCATTACCACCTCTGTCTCTAAGAAAGAGCTGATATCACATGTGAAGGGGAACAGGCGAGTGCTTTCTACCGAGCGAGCAGCAGAACGGAAAAGGGATCACCATGGCAGCAGTGTTATTAAGTGCAAAGCCTCTTTTCAATCATTTTCATTATATACCAACTCCCCAACTGTATTCTTTTCCCCTAAAGGCGTCAACTATATTGCAAGCTGGCTGCAAGGCAGAAGGTGCCAGGTTCAGAAATGCATTACAGAGTTAGCTTTGAACCCAATAAAAATACGATCTTGTAAGATCTCTGCTCCAGGCTCGAGGCTGGTGCATTGAAGAAGGTGGACACAGTTTATGGGACTGGTCTTAGTTTACACGACTGTTGGGTTGCCTTTCCCGCTCAGGTAACATGTTTTGGGTTTTTTTCTTGTGATTGTCAGTGCCTCTTTTTTTCAGCGAGACACAGCAGGGAATAAGCTCATGAGTGAGACACCTTTGGAGCTAGCTGCATGAAATGCACTTAGATTTCACATAAAGTCCTGGAACTGCAATAGGTTTGAGATAATTACACCACTATTATGCTTGATTGCTTAAATATACTTTAAGAATTCATAAACAAGCATAGACTCCTCATGAAATAATAATGAAATAAACATGGCAGATGCATATTTCCGTTTCAAATTTAGATGAGGTGCCTCTGAGTTCAGTTCATCATTAATTTTGCCTAAAATACAGTATATATAATTTGGCTATTTAGATGCAACAGGCTTTGCTGTACATTCTGGCCTACTCTGTATACATTGTCACATACTCATACTCTGCCCCCTTCCCTGTGTCTCATTGTGTATTTCAGGAAGACTCAGCTGCATGTGCCCATGACTGTTACGCCACTGTTTTTTAGTTACTCTTGAGCATTTTGTTGGCTCAGAATTCAAAGTGAAGCAACTGTGCAACCTGAAGGATATGTGTTACCAAATCCATAGGAAAGGAGTTGATCTCCTTCTGTTCATACTTCCATACTGTCAAAGCCCATGCCAAAATGCAAAACAGTGGGCTGTTTGCCTCCATCCCATAGTGCTCATCAATGAACTTTTTATTTTAGCTCAAATAATAATAATAGAGTAGCAAAAACTCAGCAGTTGCCCATGTTGTTTGCTTCCTTATCTCCTGAAGTTGCCTCCTGGAAGAGATTCTACATTTACCTCTACTTCTGGATTTCTTCTGTGGTAGTGAGTGCAATGAATTACCACTGGAACTTAATTTTGACACTGCTCTCTGAACAAGAGGACCAAGTCTTTTCTGCATTATAAAAGGGAATGTAAAATAACCTTTCTGTTATGCTAGGAACTCTGTGTCTTCTGTTGGTTAGGGTGCATTTTTCGCCTAATATCCCTAAAAGATGGCACCATTTTGAGCAAAAAAGGCAGAAAATTGCATAACAACAGTACCACATGGAAAGCAAGCTCAAGACTGGTCAAAGAAAACTCGAATATGGTATTTCCATGTGAGTCATCTTAATATCTGCACTGATGCAGATAGAAAGAGAAAATGTACTGATGTTTCTGTTTAAAAATGAACAGCACTATAACTGTTCCTTTTTATTTCAAGGCAGAAGTAATTGCAGTGACCTAGTGTTTGATAGCTCTTGGCAAAACCTGTTTTCCTAAAATGGTAAATGGTATTGCTCAAGGAAAATAAAAAAAGGAAGTTTCTCAATGAACCAAGAGTAATGTACCTGTTGCTCTGGCAAGCTTTGTGCATATCAGAGAGCAGAACAGGAAAACTTAGCCATTGAAATTTCCTATAAAAGAGATGGCAATGGGATAAGCAGGTACCCATCAGTAGCATGATATTTAAGTAGCTCAGAATGCTTTGCTTCTGTCAGAATCATGGGGCGTGGAGCTCACCTAGGGATTCTTTAGAATTACCAGTGCTTGAGAACAAAAATTACAGATAATTTTCCTTTCATCTCTTCTCCCCCATTTATGTTTCAAGGTCATCATCATCCCCTTAATATCAGGACCCCTCCCTGTAGCAATATGCTAAGATTACTCTTATTTTCTTGCAGGTAATGCTATGAAATTACCTGCGGTCTTTTGGTAATCTACGCGATCATGTGGATGAAATCATATTTTTCCTAGATATATTGCTGTTCATCAGTAGACAGCTTTTTGGCCATGTTGCACAATGTTTACCGAAAACTCTCTATGAACAATTCTTTAATGTGCCATAAACTTAGTATTTGTTTTAAATGTATTTTTGTGTTGCTTTTATATATGGTAATAAGCTGTGTTTAGTAATGTATAATGCTTTTATATATGGTAATAAGCTGTGTTTAGTTGTCAAGTATTGGGGATGACTTCATCCCATGAGGACAGAGATATTTAAAACTAATGTATATGTAATGTATATGTATATGTATGTATATGTATATATATGTATATGTAATGTATAATGCTTTTATATATGGTAATAAGCTGTGTTTAGTTGTCAAGTATTGGGGATGACTTCATCCCATGAGGACAGAGATATTTAAAACAAATTATGGTAGGCTTGAAAAAAGGGAGAAAAAGAGAAAATCACTATACATGTTAGTAAAATTAGCCAACTTTAATTTTACATTTTAATAGAACAATTACATCTAGTTTTTCTACCCTCTCAATCAAAACAAACAAGTTGGTGCCAGTGTTCACCTGGCAAGTATTCATATAACAATTACAAAATGCTAGAGAAAGCACTACTCTCATTAGTTGAAGAACAAGGAGTGCTGTTAGAATATGGAAAACATTATCCTGTGTACGGTACATTCTGCATCTATTTACCTTCAGAATTTTTTTTTCTTATTATTATTTTCATCCTTCCTGATTTCCAGCACTGATTTCAGGAAAAGTATGTATAACCTCATGAATAAGTGGGCATTCATGTTTAACAGGGGTTCTGAGGCTATGTATAGCACCAAGCAGGATGAAATGCTTGTAACAGGAAAGGTTAATGAAAGCATAGAGAAGTGAAGTTACTTGCTAATGTCACACAGCTACCTTTATGACAGAGGAAGAAGTGGAAGTAAGATTGCTTCATTTCCTGTCAAATATCTTAATCACGGGATTACCTCTTTTCTTTAGAGATGTAACATGGAACATGGTGCATTAACATTTTTAGGTATTGACTTCTAGGTTATTAAACACAAAACAGTCCATATTTTTGAAAGGGCAGAACTAAAAGCACTCAGGCAGTTCTTTTGCATCCTCAGTGAGGCACAGCCGAATACCAATATCTGTAGTGGGAACAGAACTTGTTCAGACGTTAGAAATATGCAACCCAAATAACTGATTTTCTGCCCATCAGGAATTCTGTGTCAGCCTCCATTCAAAAGAATTCTCCAAAACTTTGCAAAGAGACTTCTTAATCACATCAACAGTGCTGAATTCTGCTGAGAAAAAGTCGATTGTGCTTTGTTGCTTTCATATTTTTGTATTTGTAATCCATGGCATGGATTGACATTGGTAATTTCTGTTTCTTGGTGTATATATACACATTCTCTCTCTCATTTGCATGCACAGGCACACAGACATATATGTTCTGTTGTTATCTTGCTCCCCATTCCCAGGCATCTCACTTCTTTCAGGTAGGAAGGTGCAAATGGATTTTCTGATGGTCTAATTACCTCTGATTTTGGTCCTCCAATATCTTACCAACCTGCCTATTGCAAGAAATTGCTGTGAATGGAAATTAGTGTGATTCTGTATAGAAACTGTTGTTGTCAGCCCAGGCAGAAGGAAGGCATGCTGGCTTCACCCTGCAAATCTAGTGATGGAAGAGACGCAGAATAACTGAACCTGATGGGTGGGAGAGGAGAGGGACTTAAGTTGGTAGTAGCTTCCCATGCTGCTTATTTATGTTGGCCTTTCCCCTGTTCTCATGTAACAAGGAGGATGGGTGTCCAGCAGGTAGTTTTATGGCTGGTTTTTGCTGCACTGTTTCTATTGAAGCCCTGGTTTTTGGTTTTTTTTTGGCCAAAGAATTTTAGGGCCCTATTTCAGTTTTTAAGACATTTTAAACATCTAAAGAGGACCAATTGAGAAAGGTCTATAGTGGTTCAAGTTGAAAGACGTTATCTAAGCAAAGATCGTAGTTGCTGTACTCATACTACTTTAGATAACTTCTTATTTAAATAGATTTAGTCTTAATAGGTTTCTGTGCTACCCTTTCAGATTTTGACTTTCACTCTGGGCTAATACCTAATTTTTAAAAGTGAGTTTGCAAATAAAGTTGGCTGATTCCAGGGCACTTTTGACTCACTTCATGCTTGGCAAGCCATCAAAAAAAATTGTCAGGTTTCCAGAAGTGGCATACATTTATATGACTGCCCCTATAAAAATGTGATTAAGATACTTAATAAGGTTGGTGTTTTGCCCAAAGCGCTCTGAATTTCTTTGGCTTAGCACATCTTCACAGTGACAGATCTGGCTTTCTCATCATGTCCTTTATGCAGATTAAAGGTAAATACATCTTGAATGATTGATCAGATGGAATCTATACTCTTTGAATATATAATTTTAACAGCTGTTAAAATATGCACGTGAGCATGTGTTGATATACATGTAGGTATTTACAGGTAGCACAAACCTGTGCTTTTCTGTAAGTGCATTCTCACTTACTCTCCTCGAGCTACCAATCATTGCACAGTCAGAACAGTCTGGATTTCTTCTGCTAAAGAAGGCCTAATGGAGCAATGCAGTTGTTTCAAACTTTCGGTGATAAAACATTTTCACTTCATCTTCCTTTACTTGCCTCCCAAATCCCTGTAATTTACAATGTATTTACAAAAGAACTGAGGTTACGTGACCATGGCTGGAAGCTCTGGGAATTAATTGTGATGAGCAGTCTCTGTATTTGTTTTCCTTCAGAGCCTATATATACTGTTCTGCTTAGATCCTCTGAACATGTCTGCAGTTGACTTCTAAAACATGCCTGTTGCCCATCTTATCACTCAAACACATAATTGTATAAAAGGAAGCTGACACAACTAATTTGGGTCATTTCCCTAAAAGATGTCAGCTGGCAATCTTTGTTTAAGCAGTATGAATGTTATTAATCTTGGTCTTTATTTCGTTTTTAATCTTCAAATTAGATAGTCCCACTTTGAAGAAATTCTCATGGAGAAGTGAAGATTAGGTCCATATCACAAATAGCCAAATGGGTTTATAATCTGCTGTGTAGTTTGTAAGGCAGTTCAAGTTCTGCGTGGTTATTAACCATGTGCGTTTTTCAGCTGGATCATGAATTAACAACTCTTAACATAAATATACATAATATATGCTGTATGTGTAATTTGTCCTTGGTAGATAAAATTCAGGCAATACTTCTACTGCTTTGTCCGTCTTGCTAGCAGTTTTAGGAGGATAAATTGTCAATTGTCATAGAAATATCTGAGTCTTTCACATAAGATTCATAGCAGCAATGAGGTCCATGTTCTCACTTAGCACTTACAATGGAAATTGAGTATTGCAGAGGTCTTGCAGTGGCTTTTTACAGAGGCATGAATTTTCATCCTGTGTCTAGTTCATGTAATGGTGTAAGCAAAGATTAATTTGACATGTCAGAAGTGGAAAGGATAGCTACATTTAGGACTATAATCTTCTCTTATAACATATTAATGACAGTTTTATATCTCTGTCAAAAAGAAAATGTACCTCTTAATACTCTTAGTAGTGGCGTATATTTTATTTATTTTATTAGTAAGACAAAGAACACAAGATGTGAATTGGCATTTCAGCCAATTGTCTTAAAATTACATAGTGTAAGGGTATAATTGTTACCTTCAGAAAGCTTCCTGGGCTTCTTAATGATGCCTAAAGGTTGTGGTGCCACTTGAAGCAATTACTATTGTGTCTTTCACTGCTGCCCTTTAGCATTAATGTAGCAAGAGGCCTAACTGCAAAAGTCAGAAAAAAATATCAACACATTAAATAGACTCTTTCTTCAGTTGTAACTACTGGGGATTTAACTGCTGTCTTTATGAGACAATGGGACTCCAAGGCCAGTCAGAATAACAGGCTTTCATGTCCTTGTTGAAAATCCTTGGTTTTCTGTATTAGCTCGACTTTTTATAATAGGTGGTAAAGGCAGAATGCTGAGATAAAATCAGTTGTTAAAGAAATATTTACTTAACTTCTTAATGAATCAATCCATATTTGAATATTTTACATCAAGGCTTTTGAGAAGATTAATCCTAATATAACTTCAAGGTTTTTTGTGAAGACTGAAGGCAATTTCACTTATTTTTGAATGAAATCTTGAAGAACACTAAAGTGGCTGCCTGGAAGATACCAATTCCAAGGTGCACAAAAACATGATACTGTGAAATCAGCTTCATTTTCACTGGAATGAAAAGTTCTTTGGAAAGAAAATAGAAGAGCAAGTAACCTGCTGCACTTCAAAGTTACTAAGTGCTTAGGGCGTTCATTTGGTGTGAACCAGATTCAAGCCACTGAAAGAAATAGCGTAGGTATTTGAATTTGGGTTTTCTGCATCCCAAATGAGTGTTCTTAGTTTTAAAAGGTATACTGGTCTTTTTTTTTTTTCTTCTTCTTCTTTTTTTTTCTTTTCTTTCTTTCTGTATGTTGCCTGTTTAGGAAATGTGGTGTTCTGCATGCTGAGTGTAGGCAGTTAAAGATGCAGTGGTTTCTTCTTGTCCTTTGATAACAGTCAAATAAATTTTCCAAAGTGAAGTGTGTTTGGATGAACAGTTTTGCCCATCTGTTGAGGGGTTTTCAAACTTACTTTGTTTAGAAGACTGTAATTGCCATGCTGGCATGCTGTAGCCATGTGTGCAGTATTGAGGAGCTCCATAAGAATACGGTGACTTTGTTGAGGAGATACTGATTCTCTTTAGCTCCTTTAGCTTCCTCAGAAAATGTCTCTGGGCTAAATTTTCTTCTGGTATGCCAAGCTGCAAATCCATACAAGTTCGTGGAGCACTGTCTCTTCACCCTTTTGGCCCTGAATGTGAGTGTCCAAGCTGTCAAGGAAAAGAGCACCAGGGATGGGATTTTTTGGAAGCTGTCAGGAAGCAAAAAATATCCATCAGGAACCAAATCCACTGTGTAGCTGAACTGTGTTTTTTCTAGGGCATGAGTAGCCTTCCGCACTGGATAATGCTGGGGCCTAGGCAAATCTTCAGTGTGAAGCCAGTAATATCAACTAAGCTGGACAATAGTGATGTATTAGAAATGTTCATGCAGTGTTGTAACTTGGAAAGGTGGTGGCACCCTTATGTGAGCTGTTTCGGTTTTTTCCCCTTTCTTTGTACTACTGCCTTACATGAGAGAAGACAGCTCCAGAAATATGTCCCTGGTAAATATGTTTTTTAAAATCCTATCTGTCATTTGGTCCCTTTCAAAAATAGATAGAAAATAGTCAGTAGAATGTGATCAGATTTGGGCTTTCTATTCTTAAAGCTTTCCCCAGGCTGTCTTACGTTTTCTTAAGTGGCATAGTTTGGTGGCTGATTATAGGAGTAATTTTGCAGTACGTAACTTCTAACACAGAAAATACATTATATGGCTGAAAATATTCCTAAGAGCACTGCCCTTAGCTGCCATATCTATCTCACAGCTATGCCACATCGGTTAATATTAAACTCCTAGTAGATTTATATTTTGTGTATAAAGTCTGGATAGCAGACAAATACTAAGCTTATCAAGTTTTGGGGGGGTTTTTTGTTTTGGTGTTGTTGTTTGTTTTTTGTATTTTTTTTTCTTTATGAACATCATATAATGTGTGAGGAAGGAGAAGCAATAGGTCAGTAAAAGGTAGGATTGAACCAAATCACATTGTCCGAACTAGGTGGTGTCAAGCCTGCAAAGGGGAAGCCAGGGTGAAGCATGGGTACAATCTGGCACAGCACATGTGTGTCAGCCCCTCCATCAGAACATGAGTGCACTCTCTTTGGTCCAAATCAAAGCCAGAACTCCATGGAGTTACATGCTGCACAAGTACAAAGTAAGTGATTTAGAAGAGTCTGGAAACTAGGTATAAGAAACAAATATGGCAAGAGAATGGGGCACGGAGGTAAGGTGTCATTTGGAAAAGAGGTATGGCACATGAATGGCAGAGCATAAATAGATTCCAGCATCCTGGCATCCACAGTGACATTCTGTCCCCATCACTGTGTTGCTTCTGAAAATATCCTGCCCTGAAAAATGGCAGTAGGTGCATACTGAAGCAACCTGTGCCAAGCTAGATGTTTCATTTTATTTTCATTTATAATTCAGGGAACACATTTTGCAGAAAAATGTCTCAATGGTAATACTCATTACAAGCAGCATGTGCTGTAGGATTCTCATTCTGGGCAGAGAAACACCATGCTTGCACTCTGAATCTTTATTCCAATAAACAACTAACTTAAGCTCTGAACTGAATATTTGTGATTACAAATATGTTTACATCTGGAAGAGGCCTAGAAAATAAAAATAATATTTCCTTTGTGCAGGACAGGTGATGCCAGTGCAATCTAATTATTTAGCACTCTTGCTCTGATATGTTCTTCTTACTACAGTGACACCTGCTGAGATTATATTGGACTCTTACTTTACAATATCCTTTTTCTAAATTAATTACCAATCTGTAATCAGTCAACCGTGGCTGCTGTTTGTAAACAACATCTCCTGTACAACTCTGAACAAGTGAATTAATGCCAATTAATTTCCAGTTATATTATTTAAGAGACAGAATGATAGTTGGGGCAGTAGTACCTCTTGCTGTCTATGAATAGTCTCTTGAGATCCTTAATGTCCAACGAAATGAAAAAGAAGCAGTTTGGAGGAGAGCACTGTCATATGCTGTCTGAAAAATGGTGTCTTGTGATTATGCAGCTGTTTCAGGAGGGGAACTGTAGTTCTGTGTAATCTCACGCGCTGGAAAATGAGCATGATGTCATATATGTAAAGGCTCCCCTTTGAGAAAATTGGTGTATTAATAGTCACATAATGATGTTGTCTCTTGTTACAGGTGACCTTTTCTTTTTAAGCAGATGTTTCAGATATTTTGAACTTTCACATATAAAAATAGATTATAAATTGATTACTTGCAGGGATTTTTAGACCAGTTTGCACAGTTTTTATATGTTACTTCTTCAAAAAAGAGGTAGAGTTTTAAATAGGGAGGTTGCTATCTAGTAAGTCAAAAATGTGGCCTGTGTGGACCCAGATGGATGCTGGAAAGAATGAGCTGCTGCAGAGCCAGCCAGCAAATAAGACTGTGAAAGGATGGCTCCACTTGGGACCCAACCAGGACAGTAAAAGCAGAAGTGCTGGGCTGTGGTGTGTCAGAAGCACTGCCAGGAGGAGTTGGAGAGAGCTTGGGATGGGGAGGAAAATCAATAAGAAACAAAGCCTTACTGCTGGGGATGTACAAATAATAGAAAGTGACAACACAAAATAATGAAAAGGAATATATATACCTATGTATATATAATTGTAAAAAGCCTCGTTAAGATGCTGGAATTTATTGTCATGCTGCCACTGAAAAGCACACTTAGAATTCACAATGATCCTCTTGCCAGCAGAAATGAACTGTGCTCTGGAACAATTAGACCATGCTTTTGTGTTTAGTATTTACAAGGCTGAATTAAGCTGCAAAATTAATACTTTACCCTTTTGCCTTCTGGTAGGTTGGTCTGAAATCATTGCTGGGTCTGTGCTTTTTAAATTTTTTTTCTGGCTGGGTAAAAACAAAGTGAGAGGTTTGCTTTGTAAATGCTGGTCTTGATATATTCATCTCACAAACTGTTTCATACTATTGCCCATCAAGATGTCAAGGATTGGAAAGACCTCAATATCACTGAGACCAGTGATGGGTCATGTTGGTTTGGTTCCTTTGGAGACATCTTCCTTTCCTGTTGTCAGGGAGTTTTCTGCATTTACCTCTTATTCTCATAGGCATTAAACAGCCTTCTGATTCTTTGTATCTTGTGGAATATTTTGCGTACAAAGGGTCCAGAAATATGGTTATCTGAATAGAAACCATATATAGAAACATACAAGCTTGTGCAGAAAGGCAGATTTATTTCTTCTGACTCACTTGAGCCATGACATTAAGTGGATTCCTATTTATTATTAAATTCAGGAATAAAAGAGGGATATGAGCAGGAGGAGGGGTAAGGAGAATGCATCAGAACAAACTGAGGATAAGGCTGATGTTCCTTCTGGTTTTTATTTAAATAAAAGCTAGTACTTGGGAAACAAAGTTTGGAAAGATCCCTTATGTGACTATTGTGTCAGGGAAAGAATTGTGTGGCATCTATTTACTCATAGACAATAAATTATTCCTGTAATATCATGAGTTTTAATATTTACATACAAATAAAAAAAATTTCCCCCCCCCCCCCAAAAAGAAATAAAAATTAGGCATATTTTGAGTTATTTACAGGTTTTTTAATAGTATGTGTATGTATATTTGTGTGTGTGTTTATTCCTAGACAGGCCTATTTCCTAATGTATTGACAAGGTATTCTTTTTCATCAGCCTTTAATATGCTGACACATATATATCTCCTGCTCTATGCACCAGCTGAGTTGTTCTATCTAAATGTAAAGAGTTTTCCTGGCTAGAATACAGTGTACAGGATGAGCTAAGTCTCTTGGGTCTTGCTCACAATCATAAGCTGACACTGATAGCATTTTGCAGATGGTGCTTGGATGGACAAAAGAAGTGAACATATACAGATCTAATGAACGCACTGAATTGGTTTCTGTTCAGCATTTCTCACTGGACTACCAGAGAAAGGAAATTAAATCAACTCACGACAGCTATCTTGCACATCTCACCTGGGAAGGTATGCATGAGGTAGGACAGGCACTGCTTAACATTAATCAGTCTCCTGAAGTCATTACATTCATGAGGAAATGTAATTCACATGTGATTACTTTTTAATTTACTCTGTAATCACATTCCAAGTGAACAGGGCAAGCTTAAAATGAAATTTAAAAGTCAAATACTGCTTTGTATTAAGAATTCACAATTTTTATATGCACTTAGGTTAATAAAGATTTTACAATAACCATTTGTGACTGAACATATAATTTTTTGATAGAAGCTGGTGCCATACTTTGGATAAAATGTATTTGATTTTTGTCCAAGCATTGTAGTGGACCCTAGGAGTTTCAGGATTATGTTTCATACTAAATTTTCATCTTGTTTAAACTTTCTGTTTTTAATAATAGAACAAAACAAAATGGCTGTATCCCAGATCTCACTTTGCATGAATTAATGCATTTTTAATTTCTGCTTTGCCTCTGAGGCAAATTATACG
This sequence comes from Calidris pugnax, assembly GCF_001431845.1. Classification (NCBI taxonomy): domain Eukaryota; kingdom Metazoa; phylum Chordata; class Aves; order Charadriiformes; family Scolopacidae; genus Calidris; species Calidris pugnax. Next base: position 9,979,730 of record NW_015090880.1, read on the forward strand.
TTTGTTATATCCATCATCAGGAAAGGCAGGCAAGATTTCCTAATAACAGAACTGAGTTTATAGATGAGAAATGTGGATGTACAATCACTTCATGGTTCCTCAAGAGTTCCTTAAACTTTTGTTTTGATCCCAATTTCAGTGAATCAATTAAGAAATTCCTGTATGTCATAAATGGAGTTGGGAGCTTTTCAGAATAATAAAATGCCTTGAAATGATCTAAACTTTTTAGCCTTTCTTAGCTCTATGCTTGTCATTGTCATTTCTATGGAATTGTAATTTAACATGATCAGAAGATAGTAGGATGTTCAGTGCTACTGCATCCGAGTATTGCAAGCTAGAAGGATGTCTGGGGTAATATTAAGCCAATTTACCGTGGTTTAGTTTAAAAGGCAAAGTGAGTTCTTTCATGTAAGATTAGGATTTTTGTTTTGTTGGTGCAAATCTAGGCCTCTGCTCCAGGCAGCCCTGCCTGCGGTGTACGAGTCACCTTGTTGTGCTTTCACAGAGTGTGCAGAACATGCTGCTGTGTCCCACAGAGCCTGATCTGCTAATTTCTTTTGCATGGGGTAAGGGTTATGGCAGCAATAGAGAGAGGACAGAAACCATGAATTTACCTCTATAAGCTCACCAAGCTGAGGACCAGAAGCCAGAGCTCACACTGGCAGTGGCTGTTGAATTGCCCCTTTGAGTTTTTTGGGTCCGTAAAGTTGAGGGGTGCACTCCTTTGAGTGGGACTATCCACGCTGGGGGTGAGAAGTGGGTTGGAAAAGTGCTTAGTACAGGAAAACAATTGCAATTAATTTGTTCTGGTTGTGTCCCCTAAAGGAGTGAGAACAAAATACAAAATTTCTTTTTTTTTTTTTTTTATTTTTTTTTATTTTTCACAGTTGGCTCTGTGAAAGTGATGATTTGACACATATGTTCTAACTGATCTCTTGGCAACGAAACACTGTGCATTACAAAGGTAGCATCCACCTACATACAAAAACATGTGGTATAGGATTTTGGTTCATTTTCTGCCACTTATGGCAGAACACTCCCTGCACTCTTTATTTCTGTGCAGAGGGAAAGACAGATTATGAATTAAGCTGGAGGAATTTCTGAAACACATGTTGCCCTCACCCTTCATGAAGCAAGAAATGATATTTTGCCACGAGAGCTCACAGATGTCTGAGTCTACCAAAGGTCTTGTGCCCCTTTGGTTTGCTTAGCAGCACCTTCTAGAGTGAGAAAACTAACAGATAAACCTCATCCTGTGGATCCTCACAGGTTGGTGTAGTCCTAGTCCTAGTCTTCAGAAGTTGCTGGCTCTCTCAGAGCACCACTTGTTTCACTGAGCAGTTTACATGTCCTGTATCATGTGTTACTTGTAAGGGAGGTATCAGAGTAATTAGGGATATTGCTTTTCACTTAGACCTTTCAATGGGAGGGAGACTAGTTTGAATCTGAAGACCTCTCTGCTGTTCTGCTTGCTGCTTACTAATGGTTTGGGGATTTCTAATACCAGAGGTTGGGACACACCTGCAGAAAGGAGAGTGTGCTGCTAACATGTAGATGTAAATGCACATTTTTGTCTTGTGAAATTTTTCAGTCTTTGCCAACATTAATATAAAATAGATCTTTTTGCAGTATTTTTTAGTTGTCTAGAAAAAAACTGATTTTCCATTTTGAACACCCATGATGTAATGTGGTCAATAGATAGCTAAGAATTAGTTTAAGATAAGATGTCCAGTCTGCTAAAATGCAAAATAAACTTTTCCAAATCCTGTGTAACAAAGAGAACTGCAGCCATGGTTACATGACTTTTCTTGGACTGAGTCTTTGACTCCTTCATGTTTAACAGGACAAAGTCATAACAGATGAGCCTTCAGGTCGACTTCTAGTCCTAACCTCCTGGGGCAGTTTTACTTTCAGAACAGCTAAATCAGACCCTTTGCTGTATGTGGGCATTATCCCTTGCTGGCTGTTTGTGTGACTTATGCTATCATGATGTGTTACAAGCTTCAGTACTGAAAAACTTCTGTAAAAGGACAAGTAGAGGCGTTATATATTTCTAAAGCAGATAACCTTCATAAATAAGGGCACTGAGCATGCTGTTGCTAAATTGCTTCTAAAATATGGTGAGATAGTTGGAATTAGGTTTCCCATGTGCTTGATCTGTGCCCAGCTCTTTGTATGGGTTTATGGAGCATGAATAATGAAAGAGACTTTGTACACTAACATCTGGAAAGTCATAAAAGTATATTTATTGCCACCCAAGATAGCAAACCTAAAAAATGCTGTAGACTTGTATGAGTAGCAATAGTAACTGAGGAGGTGAGTTTAATTGATAAAGCTCTCCAGAGTATCTTCTGAGCTATGTCTCTTGTCAGATGATTAACATTGCAATTATAATCAAGATAATTATTGTGGGGTCTTTTGTTCTCAAGGACTGGGTGAAACACAGGTCATTTTCTGCTAGTCTTACTCAGGACGGCATCTCAACAGATGAAGCTGGGATATAAGGCAGGCCAGAGGTTTTATAATAAATAGTTGCTTTGCTCATCCTGTCTAGGCGAAGAGATGGAAATGTTTTAGCAGTTCTCAGTAATATGCAAGAGCTGGAAAAAAAACACCTTTTATATAAAAAATAAAGTCTGTAAGGAGTTGTGGTCAAAATGTAATTGGAAATCATCTACAGTGCCAAGATCTCTATCCCTGAGATCATACAAATTACCGTAAGGAATTCAGAACAAGAAGTCCTCAGGTCATAGTTTTTTGTGCCAAATCTTGGTCATCAGAATGACTCTGCAACATCCACCTTTCTTTGCAGTGAGATCCTACATCTGTAGTATCTCGGGGAGCTTGGGGGAGCAATCACCTGCTGAATCACGTTACTGCGTGATGTCAGCCCAGGTGCTACTGTGCTGGAAACCCGCTGTGGGATTTCTCCTATTCCCGCATGTTCATTTCACTGCAAAGTGAAATGGACATTTATTTTTTCTTTTTATCAGTTTGCTGGGAAATAGATACCTAGACTTGAAGAGTTTGAAACTATTAACAACCTGTTAATTGTAGGGGACTTAACAGAGGTTTGGGTGACTATGGCACTTTTTGTTTTGATGAATTTGAAACAGTCTTCTGCTAACAGTGGAGCTGATGAAATGATTTTCTCCAAAGCTGTTCACTTTCTTACAAATCACATCAATGAGGCCAGTGCTACGGTACGGTGCTCAGCTCTGGTGCTCACAGGTTGATGAAAAATAGTGAGACTGCAGAAAAGAACAATAACAATGAGTCAAGAAATAGAGAAAATGGCAAAGAATGGAGAAGCCATTGTTCAACCTGGTCATTTAATCAAAAAGAAGGCTGAGAAATGCTGTGGCTACTGAGTGTAAGTGTTGTCCTAAGGAGAAAATGGGTTCATGCTAATGGGCTTCTTAGGCTTACAAAATATGGCAGAAACCTTTGAGGAACGGAAACTAGAGGACCAGCTTCACTGCTTGAAATGATCGCACCAGTCCATTGGGGTTGCTCATGTTTACAGCTGAGGGTAACAAACCCCAGAAGTTTGTCCCATAATTCGTTAAGAGACAAAAGCTACTACAAGGCAGTTTCTTGTAACTGTAAGCAAAGATATGCAGGCAACTGAATTTGTGGTTGTTTTTGTGGTTTTTTTTTCACACAAATAACTTATCTGCTGCTTAAAATAGTCAATGAAAAAAATGTTTCTGTGGTTGGTATGCACAGCTGTAGGAAAATGTTCCTTAGATTTGATGTGATAAAAAGAAATAATTTGGATTTTTGTTCCAGAATAATATTTTCTTCTGAAATCAGTCTGATTTAATTAAGCAAGTTCTATCATCACCCGTGCAGATCCCAACCTGGAAATCATTTATTATAGATTGAAGGGATGGTTCTGGTTAACCTGGAATAAAAATGTGGCGTCCTTTCAGATAGTTTGGTGTTTTTTTTGCTTTTTGTTTTAATTTAAAAAAACAAAACTTCTTTTACATTGTGGTTTGTTTTGAAGTTACAGGTTTTCTGTTTGGTTTTCTTTTTTTTTTTCCTGTTTAGCCAGTGATCTCAAGGAGCAACTATCTGACAGCTCTAGACCTCCCTTTCCTGTTTATTTGTGGAAAAAAATAGCAGAGTAGCAGATGAATATGAATATCAGCATTTTCTCTAAGACTTTCACTGTCATTCATAAGCAAAATGTCAAAATGTTGTTTTCCTGTTTCCTTTGGCTGCCTGGACTACACTAGCTGGATTGTAATCTTTCCAGTGAGATTAAGTAACCACATTTCTTTTGGGGGCAGAACACTGTATTCTCTAATAAAACACATCTGGTATAGCTGAAGGATCAGTCATAAGCTGACCTAAATGTGGGTTAGAAGTGCTCCTGAGGGGACACTTCTTTCTTTGGTCCTTTTGATCTTTTTTAAATCCTTAGAAGTTGCAGCCCAGAGATATAGACAGTTCCCACTCCTCATTAACAGCTCTACCTTGCAGATGCAGGGGTATATAGACTTTGCTAAGTAAGTCTTAAGTGAGACTGTTTTGTGTTTACCTTTCTTTAGGTCAGTGTCTCTTCACAGAAACTCTTTTGTTGGAGGGAACAGTCACAGGTAAATGTCAGATAGTTTTGTAAGAAAGACTCTCTTTGTGCGGTTAAATTTAATTAACCCAAATTTGCTTCGAAAGAGTGTTTTCAGTGATTACTCCGTTGCTTGGCAAGGTGTCCCCAGCAATAGTTCTCTCCCAGCAGTGTGACATTGATGAATCCTATCAGATTTATATGCAACCTAGTTACATAGTCGCTGGAACAGAGAGAGGGAGCAAAGTTGTGCTGCTCAGCAAAACTGTCCAGAAGTAGGAAACAAAAGCTGAAGTGATTGATTGTGTGAAGATTTCCGCAAATGATACCAAAATTAAAACATTAAGCTAATGACTTTAAAGAAAATTGCATTGCCATGTGCAATTTATTCAGCAGAGAGAAAGCAAATGTGGTTTTACTAATAACACGAAAAAAGACTGAAATCAAATTGAGCAAAGGAACCTTATTTCTTTCCTTCTTTCTGTCTCCCTCTCCCTGGAGCTTCAAAACTGAGCGGCTGTCAGAATTTTTCATCTGTTTGACCTGTCGCAGGAGAGGTCGGCACTGATCAGTGACTATACTTTTTAACAGACAGAGGGCTGTAATTGAGAATAATTCCTCTGCAATTTGGTAGGCAGGGGTTGTTTCAAACTGGCTTTCAAAGGCAGTGCTGGAATGGAAATATTAGAAACTCTGTAAGTGAATCATTTTTTATTTGTTGGGCTGCCAATTTCTTTTTGGTTTTGTTTCTGTTTTTTTTTTTTTTTTTTTTATCCCTAATGAAATAACTGCAGAATGGAAGGACTCAGATTTTAAACAGCAGTGTTTCTTCCAGAAATGACTTGAAGTGTAATCAATTTTTGCCATCTCCTGGGGTGCCCTGCAGCTAACATAAGAAGGAGCCCAGAAATGCAGTTTTTGCTCCGAGTGACAAGGAGCTGATGGTGAGGGCTCAGATGCCCTGGGCTGGACATGTGGCACCGACAGCTGATGTGCAAATACCCAAGCAGCTGCTCTACCGTGGGCTCGTGCTTGGCAAGAGGAGGCATGGCTGCCAAAGGAAGAATTTTAGGGCTTCTCTGAAGTAGTGTTTGGAATAAATGAGTTTATCTGTGAGTAGCTGTGGTAAGGTGCCCAGGTGAAGGTAGTCCTGGTGCTTCTCAAACCTAAAAATGGCATAAGCACTGCAGCAGAGACAGCCACGTTTACAGGATGCAGGGTACTCTGAGGCTTTGTGGAAGTGCCCTAACTGAATAATTATAATAATTACACATGAAATGCACAGATCAATGTTGGGTGCAAAATCCAAACACAACTGTGCCAGGGCTTTGTAGTGGCTGATAAGAAGCCCAGGTTTCTGTTCACTCAGGCTTCTCTGTGCTGCATTTCATCTCCTTGGGCAGAGCAGCCCTTGGCCAGGCACATCCTGTATCTGAGCCAGTTCTGTGTCCCACAGCCATCATCTTCAACTGAGAGCACCTAGCTATAGTGGCTCGTTTGAATATTGGTGTGATTTTTGGGTGGCTTTTTAGATAATGAGGTTTCAGTATCTTCAAGAGTTCTAAAGGACACATCCTGCTAAACACTGATCTACAGCTTTCCCGCTTTCTGAAAAAAAAAACAAACCAACAGTTTGTCCTTTAGTTTGAAATCTACAAAACTTCGCAACATCTCTAAAGTCCTTTCTTATTTTTTTACATGAAGTACTGTAATATTAATTGCTTTTTTTTTTTTTGTTTGGGGTTTCCACAGCAGCTTACTGCCTTGTGAGAATTCTGTTCAGAGTGGTCATAGATGCTAAGGTGCATATTCATTAGGCACTGGCTGAGCAAACACAAAGGAATATTAAAGAAATAGAAAGTAAAACTTGGAATGTTTGATTCTCTTTAATCTTCCTCCCAACCCAACTTTATTCAGCAAAATAAATCCATTTCTTTGCCATGTTAACACTGTAGAGAAATTTTAAAAACTTCAGGTCATTTGACTTCCAAATTCTGTATAAGAAATAGGTTTGTGCTGCAGTTACATACCTTTACTGTACTTAGACTTGATTATGTAAATTAATACGTTCAACTTGATTATGTAAATTGAGTTGATTTAGATCACAGCCTAGGCTGAGTACAATGACTATTTGGGGTTATTTGGCACGATACAGTATTATTCCCTTCCTCTCCCCTGGATATGACTGCATACTCCCAACAGGCCAAAGCGCAATTAATTTAGAAACATGATCAAATTCCGCAATCATTACTGGATGTTGTCCACAGTCTCCAGAGACCACTGATAAGAACAACAATAGACTAAGACATGGTAGTCTTCTCATCAGAAGTCTAATTACAAAGTTATGCACTTCGGTTCTCAAAGGACAGCCTTTTAGCAGAACTTCAGCATCTTTGGGTTCTCTTTTTGAATTGTATCTATAATTTTATCCATCTTTCTTTCTTTTTAGAAAGCATGAGAAACAGAGGCTAAATATATAATAACTTGAGTCTGGTGTGATGGTATTAAGGGTTTTATCATTGATGGATTGTCTGGTGTGATTTCTGTGAGTGTGTGAGCAACTGAGAAATCTTTTTTTATCGTTTGTAAACAGGCACAGAAAGGACAGGGAAGTGGTTCAGAATTCTCACCACTTCATTCCCAGCAGTGCCCTCGGGACAGAGAAACATTTCTTTGACCTTGTCTTGTATTTACTTGCTTCCAGCAGACTCTAATAATGATCACTTTCATTTTTTTTATTGAATAATAGTATAAAAAAGAAGAGCCAGAGCTCTTGGGCAGATATAGACCAAAATGATCACATAGCTTGAATAAGAGGAGAAGTTTTACTCATAGAATTTGAGAAATTAGCTGAAACCGCAACTTAAGTATCTACCAGCTCTGGACTATTAAGTTTCAGGCAGCCTTTATTTATCTTAGCATTTAGTTAGTTTAAAGACATCTTGCTGATGTGTGATAAAATTCTGTTTTCCTTAAATCTTAGTGTTCTGAGTATAATATACCATTTTTTAATCTTTGTTTTCTCCAAATTGACAAATGTTTATTTATTCCAAGTTTCTTGCCCATCTTCAGTACCACTAGGTATGCCATCCTTCCTCCAGATGGAGTAATGACTTAAAAAACAGCAAGGATATACTTATTTATGCCTTTTGAGGCATCTGTGATCTTGGGAAAAAAATTATAGTGGTTCCTGCATTCAGAATTTACATCTTCTTTTTCTGGAATTCGGAAGTCTAATATGAACGAGTCCACTCACTGCAGCAGAGACATCTAGCAAGTATTCACACTCTCTGACTTTAGCTCCGTCTGCCCTGGTGAGATTGGACTCCATGCATATGTGGGTTTCTATAGGGTGATTCTGGTAATCTGTAGGAATGGGACAGCCAAGGAAGATCGAGTCCCCAGGGAAGTACCTGAGTTAGTGTTCTACGCCTTGGCATTGTGACTACACTAAGATACATGTAGAGGGTACAATACAACATTGACTCATACTTCTAGAAGGTTTATCCATATATGAATAGTTACTTTACTGTTCTTACATTCAAACTATATTTCAAGCTTGAAAATAGACAATTTATAAAAACTTGATTAATGACAGTGAATGTAACGATGTGATTTTTCTTTTCACTAAGAAGGTAAAATTGATTCACTTTTTTCTTTTTTTTTCTTGCTGTTTTTTCTCAAGGGTTTTGGAAAGGATTAGGCAGAATTACTGTGCTGTATAATGATGCATCCCAGCTAATTCTCTGTGCATTCACAGAATAGAGTTCTGCTGGAAATACAGACTGTTAGCATGCATTTTAATCAATGTAAGTGTAGAAACAATTGGGCTACCTGAAATATGTAGCAGAAGGAATGGAGCAGATCTTCATTTGGCACAAATACGAATTACTATTTTTTCAATTCTGTAATTTAAAAACAAACAAACAAAAAAAAGAAACATTTAGTTTTGTCATTTTCTAAAATAAAATATTTTCCTTTTTTTCAGAATAAGATTTCTTTCAAGCCATTTCCTTAAAAGTTATTTTTTTCAAGTTCCAGGCTGAACTGTAAAATTTTAATGTTGTCATAGAGAAGCCTTTCCTGTTTATGATCTATCAATAAATTTTAATCATTATTTTCATTTTCACCTAGAACTAATTTTCACTGTCTTTTTTTTTTTTTTTCAATTTTCTATGATTTAAATATCTGGCTTCTTTTTCCCTCTGATTTATAATGTGTGAGAGTTTATTTTAGTATACATGGAAAGGATATTCATTCTAATTAAGTTTCTTTCAATAGTTTTATGAGAGAAAATTTGCTTCTAGTGCACATATAAACACAGACCCTGTGGAAGCCTGGTTCTGAGGTCCTGCTGTCATGGCAAAAACATTGGTAAATATAAAACATACCATTTGGCCCATCAGTGTCTCCAGAAGGCAGAGAGACAAATGTGTGGGATGTCAAATCATCCTTGGGATTTTGCAGTGCAACTTTAACTGAAGCTCTATTACGTGTTCTGTGTATTTTTATTGGTAAAGCTGTATGCAGAAGTTTTAATTATAGTTTCATCTTTATGCTAACGTGCTAAGGGACACAGCCAAAAAGAATTTATGTTAATCTTCATAAAGATCTCAGCCTGCGTGGACATACTGATCTGTGCTTGGTGGAGGAGTTTGGTTTGATTATTCTGTTTTCACTTCCCCCAAAAAGGGGCATTAGTAAGAAATGATGGCTTCCTTTCCTAGATGGTTATATCCTAAAAGGGTTCCAGTGAGTATTCTGAAAAACTTTTCTTTTTATATATTTTTTTTGTTCCTTTTGTGGGTTTTTATAGACACAAATTTTAGGGGAAAATTTGCTGAAGTCTCATTGCCACTCAGCTGACTTCACAAGTTAAGCTGGAAAAGAACTCAAGATACCACTTGAGCCATAAATGCAGTCACTCCTGTGATGCTATTAAACAGTCTTTGCCTAAAGAAATCCATTGATGCACTATATTCTAATTTACAGTTCTGTGACTCACATTTGTAGCTATCAGCACCAGCTGCCAACACAGTCAAATAAATTCCAGCAATTCAGGGTATGCTGATTTATGATAAGATCCCTTAGAAGGATGCTCAGGAAAACAGATACTGAAAAATATAAATGTTACTGTATATTGCAAAATGATCTCGTGTTCATTCCATTTTCCAAATAAGATTACCAAATAGGCAGTAAAATTATGTCAAGATAATCTGCATTAAAATGGCTATTAAAAGTTAAAGGTGCCGAACTACCTTCTGTAATTTTTCCCTGCTGTTTGTACTAGCACCCTGTGAGGCTTGAAATTGGAATTGGATTGTCATCTGAAATGTTACTGTCTTCTCGTTGTTGTGCTTATAAATGCTGTTGCTGAGAAATGTGTTGAAAAAGACATATTGCATTAAAATCTGCTCCTTTATAATACCATTGTGAGTGAGGCAAAGGTACTTACAATGTCTCTTCCTCTTGAGATTGTTATGAAGGTTTTCATCAAGTGGGTCTGTTGCTGATCTCTCTGATGCATTGATAAAGTCCAAGAAATGAATCTTTAGAGCCATCCCTTTTACATCCCTTTCATCAATTTTTAGTTTTTGTGGATACAGTCATTATAATATTGTTTTCTACATATATGAGGAGAATGGGAAAAAAAACAGTGATCACGAGAAAGTAAGATGAACAGTGTGATGTGCTGAGGAAAGGAGGAGCAGAACCCTGTGTCCTGAGCAGGGTAACGCACAGTAAGGAACCCTTCAAGGCACCCTGCATTGCACTTTGAAGACTTTCTTCCACTAAATCAGCCTTCGTTGCTTTTAACTGGTGCTTGTAGTGGTGAGATACCCTGAAATATTGGAAAGTTTGTACACATGAGAGTAGAAACCAAGAATCAATATCTTAGAGTTGTGGCCATTGGTCATGGTTGTTGTTGGCCAGCGTAGGGCACTGTACAAGGAGGTACATGTTCCATATCTCTTCATTTTGGGATGGGTTGCTGTGGTGGTACTGGTGAAGCCAAGGCTGGTTTTATCTTCTGCCTCCTACTCCATGCCCCTAAACAACAACCTATTCTCATTATGCTGTTTGAAAAAATTTAAAAGGTGGTGTTATGGTCTTCAAAAGGGTTATTCCATTTTTTGTGCATTCTGATTTGTTGTTTCCAGTTCAAAACGCTTATCTGATGACTTGTTTTCATAGATAGATGGGCTATTCTGAAATCATGATTACTGAAAGAATATGGACCTGTTGTGCACTTAACACGGTCAAGATTTGATCTTCCCCCTTATTTCTTGCTGCAGGGTAGTTTCACGAATTTCCCTTAGCCGTATCTGACATATCATCCAAGGAGCCTTTTCCACAATTTATACTAAAAAAATCGCTGTATTAATATATAAGGGATTAGAGACTCTAAGTGTACTAAAAGGCTTTTCAGTGGGGCTCTGATTCTGACTGAGACCTGTCTGCTGCTGTTACTATCAACAGTGAATAGTAGCTATGTTAAGGACCCATGTTCATGGGTCTAATTCTGCAGAAATTGAGATAATTGCTCAGGTGGTGTAAATTGTGGTAGCGCCAGTGTTTGCCCTTTGAGTCACTAGCTTCATGCTAATAAGTTATTTGAGACCAAACCTATGAGACAAGCAGTGACTCGTATGGGAGTATTTGCAGGATCAGATTTTGTGTTTGTGCTCTGAAGTAATAAATCTCCTAGGGAAGAGTGTCATTTTTACATGGTATTTTAGACATAAAATCTGTTTGATGTTTAGGGTAGAAAATTTGATTAAAAATCGGGAATTAAAAATTTTAGCACCTCATAATTTGATGGTACCTGTCAACTTCCAGCCCAGGCTATGCATTTCAAATTCATGGGATGTTTACTTGAAAATAAACGACAAAATTATGTTGTGTGGGTGGTTTTTTTTTTTTTTACTTTAGAATGTAGCTTTTATATCCCTTTATGGAATGTTTTTGCCAGTTCCTGATAACCATCAAAAGAGGATTTGTGTGTAATTGGTTTAACTGAAAAATAATATGCTAAGATGGAGATGTAAGTTGTGGCTTTCCACGGTAATACCTCAGTTATATCGCTTTGGGTTATTCCTGCTATTTACAGAGTACTTCAAAACCACCTACCTGACTCTAGTTTCTGAACTTTTTTTTTTTCTTTTTATGCTATGTGCATTAAAAGCATTTAAATTCCATTTAGTACTCTGTAATCTAACACTAATATTTTGTGTTTTGCAGAAGTCGAAGTCGGCTATAAGGCTACTTTTTTTCTTCTTTAAAGTCTTTTACAATTTCTTTACCTGTGTAGTCTTAGAATACTTTGCTTGTCTTCTCCACCACTTAAATACTTCTGCCACCAGTGTGATCATTTTAAAACTCGCCTGGGCTGTTTTCTCTTTCATCAATCCATGTTGCAAGAAAATGTGTTTGTTTTCCACTGCAGTGCATGTGATAGTGGTGAAATAACTGACCAGAAATAAAAATTTATGGATTTCAGTACTTTTAATGACACTAGAACATCCCTGCCCTCCATCATTAGCCATGCTGATCTTAATATCATAAAACAAATATGACAGGATATCATGACAGGGTACAGGTGGATTAATTTCAGCTGAGAAACTGCCCTTGAACTTGCCTGTGGACAAACCAGTTGTCCTAATCTTCCTGCACTATAGCTGAGGAAGGATTAGCATCCTTTTCCCCCAAAGTAAAATCACGTGAAAATGCATATTGGGGCAGAGCAGCCTCAGCTGGGAATTACTGCTTTCTCATAAGGGAAATCATAAGCATGTGCGGGCTCTTCCAGTGCAAATCACAGCAAGGTGGCCTTAAACAATTGAAGGTGATTTAGGTAAAAGTGTTTTCCTTTGCAGCGAGATAAAACTGGTTGCTTCACATGCCCAGTGTGTCTCAGCTGAAGGGAAGTATCTCACAGCTCACCAGTAGCTTCCCAAACTCTGCCTGAACTGGGTTAATACCCAAGAAAGTGGCTGCTACAGTGATTCAGGGAAAAGAGAAGCCTGTAGAGCAAAAAAGTTCAGCAGAATGTGACTTACCAAATACTAGTATTTTTAAAGTTCCTATATAAATATACTTTTAAGCAGTGTAACCTGGTGCTTGCATTGACAATTTACAAAGTAGCAGAAATTCTTATAAGCCCGATCAGTCACTGCTCTAATTTGCAGCACTTGGAATTATTTCTCCTACATTTTCTCAAATCACACAGTAGAGAAAAAATGAAGAATGGAGCAAATGTGTCCTTAACTCTGGTAAACCAAAAGCACTACTGTCATTTCATGTTGATTCCATTGCAGGTGTGAGGCAGAAGGTTGTATTTTTTCCATTATTTTATTAAAAACAGACCTCCATCCAACTTTCTTGTCAGCACCGTTTCCCTCCACTGTGCCTTAACTAGTGTAACAATATTCTCATTCTTTAATTAAAAATTAGAATTAATCTTTTTGAATTAAGCCTTTTAATTGATAACAGTGTAACACAGCTGCAGTTAAGCTTCTCCTGCTGCTTTTAGCTTGTGCCTTTTTTAAAAAAAGGGTTTGTTACAGAGTGACTTAATTTATATGTATCCGTGTACATGTTCTATCAAGAAAGGCCTGGTAATTTGATTCGGTCACTGCATTTCTGGTATGACCCATTTTATCACTTCTGTAAATTCCACTGAAAGGCTTTGCATTGGTCATACACCTATATATATTGTGAATACATTACACACTGTGGCACTGCTCTCTAACCACTCAGCTAAGGGCAATTTAATGGTACCTTGCAAACAGGACAGATAATCTTAAAGGACATGAATATGCCTCAGTCTCCCAAATCTGGGAGCAGTTTCTCTCCTGCTGTTTCACATGCTCACAGCATAATCTGAGTAATATTTTTGGCTTCTCAGCCTATTTTTAGTGTGCTGTTTGTTTTGCATTTATCTACATAACAAGTGTGGGAGATTATATAGAAGGGAGGAATGGAGTGCCTTGACCTACATTAACTCAAAGCTGGGCAGCAGCAGCGTTTCTGATTTGATCTGACAACACCTGGTTAAGTTGATGCATTATCTGTCCTAGCTGTTACTTTTTGAGATGACACACTGTGATCTTCCTCACCTTCCCCACCCCAACCTCAGTTGCTCAAGGCATTTCTTTCTGTGGGAGATCGTGGATGACCCCTCCCCATGCTATGTAGAAAGGCATTCTGGCTGATCATAGGCAGAAATCATTTCCTTTCTCAAGTAGTAGTGCCACCTATTTTAAAGCCTCTTTTATTTTGTGTGAACTGTTCTAGAGCTTAAGGCAGAGAGAAAAGCTGCAGCAGCTCTGGCTGCTGTCCTTGTGCTCCCAGTGGAGACCCCTCACTCCTAGATCTTTTTCAAATATTCAGCTACTAATGCTATATGCCTACATTTTCCTTACTATTCAGCAGCTGTATTTTAGCCAGCTTTATGTTTGGTCATGCTAGTCACCCATAACCTGCTTTGGAGGACTGAGGATGTCCATATTAGCTCTGCAAGAACACTAGCAGGTGAAGCTTTCCACCCGTTTTATTGCCAGAAAAAGAGAAATTAGCTTCACTGCTTGTATGCTAGATGGGCTGTGGTCCCAGCCAAGGGAAACACGTAGGCAGACAGCTGAGAGTTACAGACATGGATTGTATAACTGGCTTCTTTCAACAAAAAATACAGGCTTCCAGCTCTGAGGAGTGACCAGGTTGTGAGCACTGCCCTTTGAGAACGAAGCTCAGCATTTCTTCTGCAAGTGCTTAAATAGACAATGTGCCAATCTTAATCTTGGCCTAGTTTAGCTTTATTTGCCTTAACCACATTTGATTTGTGTGAATGGGCTGTTTATTGCTCTTAGAAAAGGCAAGGGTAGTATTTGCCTTGTGTTGACATATCAATGTACCTTTGACTTTTAAGATGTTCGTAGTTTGTTTTATAAAGCATCTGTCTGTGCTATTGGCACTCCTGTAAATGTAAACACTACATAGTGCATCATACCAGATCAACACCCTCCTACACAGAATAAAATAGTGCTCCATCTTAATGAACAACTCTCCTCCTCATTTCACAGCCTTCACCTAAAACTGCAGCAACAGATCAGCCGTATAGTGTGTCTGAAAAGTCAATTGTATGTGGACCAAGGGATTGGAGGGGTTTCTGCATTCCGTCCTTTACTGCAGACCTCCGTGTATGCTCATGAACTTTCTTAACTCTCCAGAAAGAGTGTGCAAACACTTCTTCCTCTTCCAGTCTCTCTTCTCCCTCCATGTCTCTGCTATATGTCTCATTGCCTGCTCTTTTATTCCAGATGAATGCCACCTCCTCAGCTCTTTGTGTGTTTCTCCTCTTTCTACTTGTGTGACAGCTTCTGGGTCCTTTGAACACCTGTCTTTGTAAGTCCTCCTTTTCCCTGCAAAACTCTCCTTCTATTGATGTTCTGCTCCTATCTGTTGCCCATCATTCTGTACATCTCTCCACATATTTATTTTTGTGCTGTACCCTTTTATGTGTCTCTCCTCTAATCTGTGCAGTGAAAAATCCATTGCTTCTCTTCCTATTGATAGTTGTGAAAAGAGTTGAAAACCGGAGAGATGGGGTGACAAGTGTGGGGATCCTCCTCATCAGACATGATCTGTTGACTTTTTGCTCGTCACGTGGACATCTCCTGGGTTGACAGTCTTGGCACCGACCTAATTAAATCCAATTCCCGTAGTAAATGTTCTGTTTCTCTAGTTTGAGCTGTGTCATGGTGCACCTCTTCTCTGAATATAAGTTACAGCATATCAGCATTATACCTACACATACTCTCCCCACTGTATGTTCCCCATCTCTTCCCCACAAACGCGTGTTTTCCTATGTGGCCTTAGGGAGTTCCCTCTGCCTTCCCAGATGTTTCTTCCTTTCTGAGATACATTGAAAGCATGTACACGCTGCTGATTGTCAAGTGGCTGTCTGAGCCTTGGGACTTCAGTGTAAGTCAGCATTATTTTCTGTTCAGCTATTGTGCTTTGGGCAATTTCTAGTGCTTTGTTCCTTCTAGGCTGGTTTTGTCAAAGATCGTCTTTGGGTTCTCTAATAATTTCTATCACAAACTACTCCTCGTGTCTTCAAGATCGGCTGCCCAGACTGCCTATGAATACGGTAATCGCTGTCCTGGCCAGGCATGTATTGTACTTAAACTGCTGTGCAATTGCTAGCAGCTTAAAACTATGTTAGTTTTTGTCTTGCTGCTGCAGCTTCTTGAAAGATTTGTTACCGAGAGTATCAACTGCTCTCAAACTTTTAATGAGACTGTACAGTGTGCATTTTTTCACCCTGCAAATTTCCAGCCCAGTGTTCCTTACCATATTATCCTCAGTGCAGCCTATGAAAGGGTTTCTGTATATTAAATCCAGTCCCCCTGATCTGAGCTATGCTGTGTAATTTCACTAATGTTGTAGTCAGATTCTCTAATGTACACTTAAGGTGATTAGAAATAGTTTAGTGTTCTTTCTCTGTCTCTTACCCTCTTTATTTTTTCTATCACCGTTACCCAAAGGAATTAAGAGCAAACTGCGTACGGCAACCCTTGCCTTGTTACATCATTGCTTCACATCTCCAAATTCCCTCTATAATGCATTCAATACCCTGTAATTATTCCCACTGTAACAGTAGGAACACACTTTTGGTAATTCCAATGCTCCCTTTCACTACTAAAGTAACATTAGTTTTGTATTTAATATGACAGTATATCTAAGTTTAGTGTATCTCACAGTTTTACAACATTGGCATTCAGTGTACTGAGATTATCCATTTTGAACTGCTGCATATTAATGTTGGTTTTGTGTGTATGAACTTTTGTTTTATGAACATGCTGCAATGCACAGTGCTGAAATTTGTAGATAGGCATAACATAGCATTTTGGCTATGCAAGATAAAATTTGAGACTGTAGTAATAGCACAGCTTTCTGACAAGTGTAAATGCTGCTTGGAGAGAGTGCAGCAGAAAAGCTGAGGAGACAACCGGGAAGATTTCTCCTGACTGTTAGGGGAAGTCGGCAAGAGAAATCTTAATCCTTGTGTCAGACACTGGCTTTTGTTTTGCTGTTTAAAAGAATTACTAAGAGTGGGTGCATCTGCCAAGACTCCTGTTCAGGCTGTGGTTTACAATTGCTGGTAAATATTTAACCCAAACCCGATGGAACAATAATTATCCTGTGATATTCCTCTTCAGAGCAATGTTGTTTCTCCTTTTTGGCAGCAGCCTAGTGAAGTCCAGCCTATGGGAGGGATGTATGGGTATGGCAACAGGATGTCAAAGGAATAATGTGCCTCTATACATCACTAGGTTTCTTCACTATTTGTTTTCTCAGAAGTGTCTTTCACCTGTGTAGTGGATGTTGCAGAACACTGAGGACTGAAAGCTTGTCAGGCCTTTCAGTCTAGTAGAGTAGATGAATCATAGAATGGTTAAAGTTGGAAGGGACCTTAAAGATCATCTAATTCCAACCCCCTGTTGCGGGCAGGGACACCTCCCACTAGACCAGGTTGCTCAAAGCCCCATCCAGCCTTGTCTTGAACACCTCCAGGGATGGGGCATCCACAGCTTCTCTGGGAAACCTGTTCCAGTGTCTCACCACTCTCACAGTAAAGAATTTCTTCCTAATATCTAATCTAAATCTACCTGCTTTCAGTTTAAAACCATTACCCCTTTGTCCTATCGCTACACTCCCTTGATAAAGAGTAATATGCCACTTGGAAATCTAAGCATGCCTATGAAATTAGTACAGTTTTATTTTTCAATTAATTGATAGTGTATCATTTTGGCTATCTTTACTCCACCTGTATTTCTCACTAATGGCTCTTTTGAGGCTCTACTGATGAAAAAAACCCACTACCATCCCAGGATAAAAAAGTAACATCCATGCCATCATCCACCTCATATTGATGCTGTCTTGACTGCCAGCTTAATGGCACACACTAGGCATGTTCCCTGCTTTTCTTGTACAGAAGTGGTCTTTGACATTTCTAAAGGTTTTCAACCACTTTTCCCACTCAGGTGAATTGCATTGCTTTGGGGTGAAAATAAACCATTGAAAAAATAAATTGTAAAATTTGATTGACAGAGCTTCCTTTCACAATTCCTGTGTTTCCAACTCCTCCTCCGCAGGAAGCAATTGTAAAGAACAATCTCTACCTGGCACTTAAAGACCTAGAAGCTATGTTTTCACCCTGACTGCAATTTCCAATCCAGGTTGCTTTGTGGGATCTTCAAATCACATTGTGAAGGCTTAGATCACATTGGGTAACCTCAAGGATGTTCAGCTGCCACAACAGTTGATTTAACAATTTTTCAAACATTTCCCTGATGCTAGCCTCCTACTAGAGAGAAAATGACATCTGTTCCTTATTAAGTCTGTGCATTCCTTTTCTTATCTCTTTCCCCTTTCTGTGTAAAGGTAATGTCGAACATCAGCATGGGCAATGGAATAAGCTATTTTTCGTGTAGGGTCACTAGGAGCATTTCACTGCTTAGGTCGTATGCACGCTTTCACCTGGTGTTGCAGAATATCCTGGTACATAGTTCCAATCACTACCTAAGGGTTTCATGTCTGATAAAATTTGCTTGATGAATCCCAACGTGTCAAGATGGTCTTTCTAGTTTGATTTCTGCAGGGCTTTTGGCGCTCTTCCTTAGAAGCTTTAGAACAGCATTCATGTTTTATTTTTTTTAGAGGAGTGAGAGAACCTAACTGTTCAAACTCAAAGTGTTTTCTTAGAGAACAGTATCAAATGTTAAAGAAGCGCCCTCTGACCTTTAAGCTTCAAATGACTTTGTGTCCAATTCTACTCACAAGTTAAAGAGTACAGATGTACAGAAGTTGAACACAAATAATTCTTTCAGTGGGGTAGAGAACAATGTGTGCAATCATTTTATTTTCCCTTGTTATTTTTGCTTTTTTAACTGAACATGAAGTAGTTACAACTACTACTTAAAGAATATATTTTATTGGAAAAATAAGCTGGGGCTGTAAAACATTCCCAGTGATGTGATTACCACAGTGATTAGCTCCATCTCCTAAAAAGACAGACAAGAGGATGCCCCTTTGTTTTGGATATGGAGAAAGTATCGCTGGATTAGTGACTGGAATAGGAATAGATCTGTAGTAGAAAATATTTTGTGTAATACAGGTGGTTTTGGAAGGTGTAACACAGGTGGAAAACATTTAATGCTTGGAATTGTATTAGAGTGAATCTACCCTTTGGACTGCGGCTGGAAGATCTCTCTCTGGATAGCCGAGAAACATCGGTTTTTCATCAGTCATTGTATATTTCTCAAA
Organism: Calidris pugnax; assembly: GCF_001431845.1. Taxonomy (NCBI): domain Eukaryota; kingdom Metazoa; phylum Chordata; class Aves; order Charadriiformes; family Scolopacidae; genus Calidris; species Calidris pugnax. The sequence goes on from NW_015090880.1 coordinate 9,998,637, forward strand.
GTAAAGATCATGCCTTGTTAAAAGTTCATAAAGTTTGGTGATGTCCAGAGAGCATGAAAAAGACATTTTGAAACATCTAAACTCAAAGGCAAAAGACTGATTTCCCAATGCATATAAATAGCTGTAAACATTAATTTTTTAAGACTCTTGGCAGTAAGGTCAAACAAGGTTTCTTACTCGGTGTTTTGATTGTCCTCTAAGTTGTCAGTTCTGACAAAGGAAGAAGGCAGCTGGAAAGGAGAGGAAACAAAAAGCTCACAGACTCAGCTCACAGACATTAAAATGAAAGGCACAGATCTTGTCTCAGCTCACAGACATTAAAATGAAAGGCACGCATCCTGCGAGGGAAAGCAGAGCTCTGCTGTTGCCTCGCAGGATGCTGAGGTAAGTTGGGAGCAAACATCACTAAAGAATGTTTATTCACTGCTGGCTTGCAGGTAGCTCTCTGGAGTACTTTCTGTACAAGGTGTAGAAATCCAAGCAATATGACCTTCTCTGAGACATCTTCACAGAGAACTCTTCAGTATAAGCCTCTAAAGGCAAAATAAATAAATTAAAGGAATTCTCTAACGTAAGCATTTCTATACCTGCTAAATCGTCCACTAAGTCCCTCCAGGACGCAGGTGTTGGTGTACATTATCATGTCTGTCAAACAGGAATATCTAAGGCCTTTGTATGGTTTCTTCTGAAATTAAAGCTAGCTGAGTCACGTCACCACATGTATTTATAAATATCTTTTAAGCCTATTTGCAGGTATATTGAACATTTAATGCTTGCAGTGACTGCTCAGCATCAAAAGGCTGCATATTCAAGTCTTTTTGCAATTCCTTTGTATTAAATGGACCCTTGTGGCAGAGTCTAGTAGAAATCAGGAAATCCAGTAAAGTAAATGTTTGTTAGGTTTGAATTTATTATCTCAGAAAAGTTTGAAGATAAAATAAATAGAGTGCATTACTCTGAACTTTCATCTCTCCTTTCATCCACACGCATACCTGCAGTAACACTCGCACGGTGTTTCTCTGAAGGTGGTCTCTGCTTTGGAGTTGAGCTAATAGAGGAGTTCTGTGTCCATAAACTCACAAGCTGTTGTCTGTACTTGCTGATGGCTGATTTGTGTGGTTTATGGGACTGGATCAGGGTCGTAAGTGAACTTGGTCTGGGGCCCTTAAAATTCCATTCAGGATACTGCAAATATGAACATCTTCACTTTGTGCCCCTTTATAGGGAGGCTGCTGTCCTTTGGAGTTCATGCCAGATACCTGTGTTGTGCCTGAAGGCAGAGGGAAACAATCAGTCGAGCCAGAGGTAGTTTCAGTAGGTCTGCATAGGACATGCCTATAGCTCTGGGCTCTCCTAGGACACAGAGAGAAAAAGAGGTCCTGCCCAGAGAAGCAGAACAGAATTTATCAAACCCAAACATTTAAACATGTGTTGGGGCTAAAATTGTTTAAATTTGTTGTTTGGTTCCTTCCAAAAAGGGGTCAGCTTTGAAATGTTATTCAGTTTATGTTAAAAATAAAAATAAAAAAATTAAAAAAAAATACAGAACCTTTATTTTGAGTAGATGGAGTTGTGTGTTATGGGCAGCATTTCCACATGTGCTCACACACATACACGTGATAGAGAATCAGACTGTTTGAGCACTCCTGAAAATATGGCACACAGTCTTGTTTTCAGGTGTTTTCTAGAACTGTGGAAACAGTTGGATGAAGAGCATTTGAGTCTCTTAAATCATGGAGTAGAGAAAGAAAAGGTATTAGCTAGACAATTTTCCACCCCACTCTTCAGACAGCATTTGGAATAAGGAACCAACCCAAGCTCTAAGAGGGCTGCACGACTTCTGTCCTTTGTCAACAAACATGACAATTAGATTTCTTCTTATTAGAGGGATGATATCATCTCCATTTTAGTTTGTACTTCCCATTCACCTGCTTCATTCTTGTTGTTGTGTGTAGATTGCAGACTCTAAAAGCAGGAATTGTGTTTTTCTGTCATTTGGTGCCTGACACGATGCTTTCTGCCATAGTAGGAACAGCACAGGGATGGCAGAGGTAGAACTGACATGAGTAGATCTTTAAATATGGAATGGCAATAGGTTTTATTTGTTTCTGACCTGCACAAGATTCTCAGCTCTCCACTTGGTAGGATACAATCACTTACATGTTTCCCAGAAACATTAACTCTCTTGCATTCATGTTTTCTGGCATATTTTAGGATTGAAGTCCATGTAGGAGAGCACAAGAAGTTACACAAACTACTGAATTCTCCTTCCCTAACACGTATAACAAAATCAGACAACTCCATTAAAATCAAACTTAGTTAAGAAAAAAACCATGGAAAGAACTTCCATTGTGACTGTGTACTAAGTCCCAGCCTAGAGCTATTTTCTATAGTTTAATTATAAATTCTTGCAAACTGGGACTTAGGCTAGTAGCAATGATATGGCAATAGCTGTGCAGCAGTAGCACAAACGGTTTCATTAACGTAAATAAGAGCAGTTGAACTAATGGAGCAAGGTCGAAGTAGACTCCTTTAACTGGGTCTTTACTTTTGATCACTGAAAACAACCGAAGTACAGATGGGATACAATCTATGTGCCTGAAAGCACCTGTATCCTAAATAATTAACGTGACATTTACAAGACTGTTTGCTTACTCTTTTCCTCTTTTTTCTTTTTTTTTTTTTTTTTTTTTACCAATTACTTCCAATAACGATAGCAAGTAGGTTTCTACTCCTGACTGAGTTAGTGATTATAATGTCAAAGGGGCTTGTGTAATGTCTTCTGTGTCTTAATAAACCTGTCAGCTGAGGTTACATTGCTTTCTAATTTCCACCAGTGTAACATGCCGCTGCGCAGCTGGGGAGAAATGGCAGACTCATGAGCAGGCAGCCCGCTGTTGTGTGTATTTTATTATAAGATTGTGTCCTGATCAAAACATACAAAATGGTTAAGCTCTAAATTTACAGATTAATTCTACATGTTAAACATCACTCTGCTGCTGTCTTTTTGTGTGCTTAGTTTTGACTGTTTGATCTGTATTGTCAGCCTTTTGCATTTTTTTTTTTTCATATTTTCCTTGGCAGAGCCTCATTTGAACATGCAGAATATAAATTCCACTTGCAGCAGGGCGCAAACAATTAGTAATCAATAATAACAGCAGCCAGTAAATCCTAATTAATTACTATGGAATATGTGTATCTAGTTTGTTTCCTTGATTTGTCTGTGTGTGTGTGTGATGTTTTAGAGCAAGCTAAAGCAAGAAGTTGTGGGAGGAGAATCCATAGCTCTGCAGATGGCTGGAAAGAAAAGCATCTCATTAGTTAGGTGGATGCAGTGGGAACATTAGATTAATGGTTGCACTGTGTGAGTTCAGTCCCTTATATTTACTGTACATAATGATTTGCTTATATGTAAGTGAGGCCTTGCAAAGAGGTCTGTGGAGACAGTGCATTCAGATAATTGTGGTTTCTACCAGGCAACTCTCCCTTTCACTGAAATTTCCAGGAGATCAGCAGGGAGTATTCAAAGGGGAATCCTAGGCAACTGTTTTTCGGGCTTCCTGTACTGGTGCAATGGTTGCATTCCTCAGATTTGTGTCTTGGAAGCATCTTCAAAGGGGAAAAGCTATTCTCAGAATTGCTTGGCTCTTGTAGCTGAAAATACAACATGGCCAAACAGCAGCCTTCCTGCTCAGTCATGGGCTGCTGTGCACCAAGAAAACGTGGCCTCTTCTAGGTGCTTGTCAGTCCTGTCTTCAAGGTTCCCTATGGCCTGAGCTCACGGTAGCAAAATCTTGCCAACAGCCCTTGTTGGAAAGACTTAAGCCCCCTTGTAGACCCCTCAAAATTACATCATAAGAGCAGGAGCCATCTTTTTGTTTTGGACAGCCGGTAGCACAGTGCAGTTTTGAGCTGCCAGCAGGTTGCTGGGATGCTTCAGAACAGCAAGTGCCAGTAAGGGTAAAGTCAGCTGTCCTGAACAGGGACCATTCAACAGATTCGCCCTGAAGCTACCAAGTCCCAATCATCTTCTTCAGACAACTGGTGTAAGCATTTGACCTGCTTTTTCTACTGTAAATGTAGTGGTATGTGCACATGATATTATCAAATTGAATGACTGAAGAAGAATAATTCTCCTAAATGAAAAAGCAATCAACCACTGCATGCTGTTTTCCCCACTGAAAAAGGGACACAAAATGTTTGCTATGCTGTCCAATGCACAATCAACAGTAATGTAAACACAGTGATAAGAGAGTGCTGTGAGTCCAGGCTAGCAGCTGAGCAGACCAGAAAGCCAGAAAGTTCCCAATTCAGTCAGTGTGCTGTTGCTCGGGACATCTGTCTACATCCTACATCCTTTTTTGCTATTTTCCTTCCCTCATCAGGAATCACTGTCACTGGATATTTCATTTTTTCTTTCTTGATTTAGTCTGTCTCCCTCTTTCCACAAGCATAACCTCTATCCTTCCCTGGCACGTTCCCCCACCCTCTTGCCACATATGGGTTTCTTCTTTCTTTGTCTCTCCGGGAGGAATCACCTTGCCTGAGGCTGTCTCCTCTACCGGGCACCAAGGAGAGAAGACCAGGTTTTCCCCCATCATAATTTCCAAATTAGGATCTAATTGGCCACAGGAAAGAGCAGTGGTGCCTACCGCAGGGAAAGTGCAGCTCTGAGTATACGCCAAAGGCTGGCCGTGCATTCAGGCTGCATTGGGGGCTGGATTCTGAAATTCAGTTATTTGTGACAAATGTGAGAATTTTTTTTTTTTCCCTGTTCTTCTCATTACGTTTTCAAATTTGCATTGAGGAGAGCTAATTCATTATTAAAAGTGGCTCAAGATTTTCTCAAGACATATGGGAATTATTGGCATCTGTGTGTTTAAGTAAGCAGGTATTTTACAGCTTGAAAATAGCATATGCCTGAGGTTTTAATGTAACAATTTAGTTTTGAAGAGCTGCAGCAGCAACACAAGTGTCTGTAACTCACCTACCATATGCTATGGTGTGAGGGGACAGCAACAAACACTTATGTTACATATCCTGTTTCTTTGCTGGAGCTGGCTAAAAATGTGTATTGAAATGTGTTTGGGTTTGTAAAATGGAAAATAACATCCATTTAAAAATATTTTAATAATAATCAGCATTTTAATGGGCTGAGTTTAATATAGTGATGAAAATTGCCACACTGTGTACTGTACAAGCTGGGTTTATGTTCAAAAGCATTGAGTCCAGTGGATACCACCAGACTTCTGTATCTTGGTCAGTATTACTGGCAATTCCATCTGGAAGCCATTATTCCAGTTTCCATGTTTTTCAAGGCTTTCGAGTTCGCATACATCGATCATGATTTAAAGCATTTGTCCTTTATTTAGTTACAAGAAGGCACAGCTGTTTGCTTGCTTCTCCCACCAATCTCTTTTGCAGAGTAGCTGTCTCAGAGGACTAAACTTACCTTGAGTCTCTCTACTCATGTAATTCACCGTATGTTTCGGGAAGGCATTTTCCCAAACATTTCTGGTACGCATTTTTCTCCTAATTAAAAAACACAAGTAGGGTGTACCCCTTAAATAAGGTCGGCAACGACAAGCATTTAGGATTTCATTTTATCTGATCTTACCAGGTTGATTAAGATGTTGAAGGCAAATTTGTCCACTTTTGACTTGGAGCCTGACTTTAAGGTATAAATGCTGCCATTTGAGTTTTGGTAATTTATTTTCCTGCTTCTTTCTTTCCAAGTAATTTTTTAGAGAATGTAAAGGGCATTGGCCCAAATACACACCTTAGCTGTGACTATAATCTTCCCCTTAGAAGAACATTGGCTGACAAGGCTGCTAATGTGTCACCTTCTAATAATCTGATAATTATAAATGATGGGAACACAAGCGTGGGGTAGTTGAACAGCAGCACACAGCAGGCATTGCTGCTTGATGATTATAGCACAAAAGGGCGGGGGGGTTGTAAGCTGCAAGTCCAAAGGCCACCATACTTTAACCACCTGAGGCATGCTTTAATTACCCTGAGAGGCACAGCCTGTCATGTTCTATTGCTATTATGAGTATATTATGGGAATAAGGTGTTATTTATACATCAGAGAACTTATTGTAGATTATGTTTTGCCTTTTATGAATTTAGAAAAGAGGTTGAGTTTTGTCAGTAAATCTGGCATTCCATTCTTTCAGGGGTGAAAAAAAGTATAATTCGTACTTTAATTAACTTTTTTTTTTTTCCCTAGATTGCAGCCTGTTTTGCAACTAAGAGAGTGTTATTGGTTTGGAATTGATTTTGGTGTCATATGTTGTCATTTGACAAAAAACAGTTTTACTAAGCTGTTTGACATTAGAACAGCTGGTAATGTCACTTTTGTTAATGTCTTTAACCACATTTTTAACAAAACAGCAGATGCTCATCACAAAAGCCATTTTCCTCTTCCATCCAAATGTGTAAAATCAGCTAACTTACTGCTTCAATTAAAGCTGAGCCTTCTAAACAAGAGAACTGACCTGAAAACAGACAACAGTTTTAGGAATGCCCTTCAAGGATTTATCTGGTTAACATTAAGACCATACCTCCACCTATGAAATTTCTTTTTTGGAGAAGTATGTTCTGCAATACATGTGGCTGCTACGAAGAGAGCCCAAATTTGTTATGTCTGAATTTTGAAGGATCTCTTTCAATACTGAAATCTTAGCAGCCACCGAAAGGACGTACCATTACTATGTATACAGAACTACACATTTTAGCATTATTGTGGCCTGTTTATTAATATAAATGTAATATTTTACACTGAATAATTCAACAGCTAAGAGGAACTGTAATCTGGGATGTTATATACCTCAGATTATAACACATGTAAAAAAAATTTGTGCTTATAAAAATGTGCTTGTATTTTTTTCTGGTCACATGAAAGAGGATTTCCACCCAGAGCTGCATGTAAGTGCATACTAACAAGTAAGAACTTCCCCAGAATCCGCTTATGTCTTTTGGTGAGTGCAAATTTTATACGTATTTGATTTATGGTGAAAACAAAGGTTAACATGCATTTAGCAAACACATTGCATGTAGTCCATTTTTTATGTTATTCTTTGAAGTTTCTCAGACATCTGAAGTTCACTTACATTAGATTTCAATTTGGCTCTTGCTGTCAAGGTGACAGACTCATCCTCTGTGTCATGTTTTAGCAACACTTCATAAAATCCTAGCTTGGATGGTGAAATGGAAAATGGCTTAATGGGAGGATTATTTAACCCTTTCAGACATTTTAATAGGAAGAAGTTAAAATGAACCTTTAGAAATGGTAGCACAGTAATTTAAAAAAAATATATATTTTTATTGTAGCAATACTATCTTCCTCTCTTTTTTTGATTTTTAAATATTTTCTTTATTTTTAGCTGATGGTCAGTTCCAATACTGTAACTGTTACTAGGCAACAATTAAAAATGCTATCTCTACAGCTTTAAAATCCTATTTAATACATAGAATATGTTAAGCTTACATATGCTTACCATAAAAAAGAAACTATTGGGTTCTTTTTGTACGTGTGGTGATAGCAAAAGAGACATATACCTCATCACCAATAACCACGTAGTTCATATTCTGAAATCTACCATTTAAAAAAACCTCTACCTCTGTTAGCAATCCCTGATTATACAAATTTGTTAAACTTTGTAACAAACTCTTATTGATATAGAACAGTAAAATTACCAGAGCTTCACTTGAATGCAGAAAACCTTTTTCTAATTTGTCCTTTTTTTCGATAATCTTATAGATTCAACAAGTTGAGTGACCAATTGCCAGAAACTGAGCCCAAATTTCAGGTTCTGAGCACTTACTATGAATTGCATCCAAACCATCTACTCTCTTACACTCTAATTCTGTGAAAACTTGTACCTCTTTTACTTCTTGAAGATATCTTACTGACTAGCTAGAACTATTAAGTTAAATGATAAATGGTTGATTTAATAACATCCGATGCAAAATTCCAGTTGATTTACTGTATTTAGAGTTTCACCCACTCAGACAATTGAAAAGTAAAATGGTTTTGGCTATATTCTTTGCTTATTATCTTGTGGATTTTCATGAAGTAGAAAATACTTCAGCAAAATTCCAACTGCAGCTAAAGTGAATTTGTGTTGATAAAGGACTGATTGTTTAGTTTCACTAGCTATTTAGGAAAGCAATATAGCACAGTCTACAAAGTGAAAGGGTTTAGGAAGTTACTGTAAATGTCACATATTCTTGAGACCTTCAGCAATTTGCTCATACCTTGCTTTATTTGAAAGTTGCCTATGTGAAAGTAAGATCGGGTCCAGATTTTGTTCCAGTAGTGTTTTGGTACACTGCGCTCTCTTACTTCAAACGTGTTCTGAAAGTTTTATCAAGTACTGTAAAAATACTCTGTTTACTGCAGGTGATATTTCTTGATGCATATGTGAATAGCCTTTAAGTGAAGGGCAAAGTGAAATAATTCGTCATCTAATAAATTACAGGCAGTAGCTCATTTCAGTGGGTATAGAGCACAGCATAGCAGCTGAAATTTTAAGAGGAGCTGGCAGATTTTACATTACTTTATTCTGAGTTTATCAAAGCATGGTCCTCCTAGGAGGGGTCTTAGGCCCCTTATTTTCACATTCCACTGGAAAGTTTCTTCTCAATATTTCTCTTCGCTACTGGCTACAGTTTATGCCACCCTTGTCCAAACCATTGTGGCGCATTTCTTCAAGTCTTCCTTTTTTTTGGCCCAAATAATAGCCCTGAATGCTGACTAGTTTTTTCTACTCATGGAAATCATAAGTCATATGTTCCTTTCGTACCTTTCTTTTTTTTTATAGTCCCCTAAACAGAGCAAGTTTAGTTGTTCAGTGATCCCAGAGCTGGCTTTTCTGGGTAGATTTTTCCAGCAGGCTTTATGACCACAGAACTCACTCTCTTCTTGCTCTTGGACCCATATCCATGACTGTTTTCCTCTGCTGCTTTAATTAATTTGAAGTATTGCACTGATCTCTGAGTTTTCAGCCAATCTCCAAGAAACACTTCTTGTTCTTGCTCTGAAATAGAATTTGCCCAAAGCTTTTTAGATGATGCTGTGGTGTATACGATAGCTCTCACTGCTTCTAGCTCCTGCTATGTGGGAGCTTACTCTTTCTTTCATTTTTTTGCCAAGATAAAGGACAATCAGTCTGTTTGGGCAGAGAATTGCTTCAAGGAACCCTTTAATGTTTTCTCCAGCAATTTAAGGCTACACACACTTAAAATATGCAAAATGTGTACCATAGACCTGTATAGAGAGAGCTAGATATGGATGTTGACACACTGTAGCTATTTTACTATCCTTTCATTAAAGAATCCCTTCTATTCTCTAGAGAGCATGACCAAGGTTAATAACTATCCTTCTATTGACTTCAGCTTGTGTCAGTTCAACTCCTGCTCACTACCTATATGCTATAGAATAACCTGATTGAGTTTACTGATGGGTTTTAATTTCAATATCAATATTTTTCTTAAGACCTACAAATAAATGATATTGGAAAGTTGGAAATGAAATCCCTAAAATACATTCTCCAAAAGAGTCAGTTATTAGTATCATCCATCTTTCAGTAATAATAGTAACTCAGAAGTCATGAAATACTGAAGATTAGTAGGCCCAAGACAACCTTGAATAATGTGTTAGGTGTATTCAGGGCGGTTATCGAATGCAAGCTGGTGAGCCAAGGTGAAATTTGCCGTAAATGATTGCCAACTGTTTCTTTTGTATCTTGCTCTTGGAGGTCGAAATTAATTGAAGTTGTTTCACTGAATTTTGATGAAAATTACCTTTTAAAAAGTTGTTATTTGAGGACAATTTGGATAAATAACTGTTAAGTATCTAGGGAAAAAAAAGCAATAGATTTCTGTAAATGATAATGTGCATGCAGAGTGTTGGTAGTTGTCAGTAACCATAATCCTTCTGGGTGATTACCCATGCCTGAGTATAGTTGAATTGTTGAACTGTTAAAACGTGCCAAACATCAAAAGCATGAACTTGGTTTAAAAAAAAAAGTAATTTACATAGTGCATAAAATAACTTTAAAAGCGCATACCAAAGTAACAAAGAAGAGTTCGGAAATTCTTTAGTTAAGATTGCCTGTGCAATTGACTGGAAAAGGCTTCCTTTTCTTCACTTCTTGGATGCAAACACAGAGGGGATGTTCCCGACTGAAAGTCCCTTAAAATTTCAGTCTACTTTCTGAGCTGGCAGAGGGTACCTCGTCCATGACAACAAACGTGTGATGGAAATAGTGGTGTCAGGATTTTTATGACATCAGTTCTAAGGCCTATTTTGTTCTGCAGCCCTCAAAAAGTGCAGATTTTCACAACTGGAGAGGGAGGCATGGTACAAAGGGATGGTGGGGACAGACAAGAGTTTTCAGCCCCTGGTGCAGCCAGAATCTTCATACCATGAAACAGTAGGTGCAGGCAATGACTGTGTGGAGAAAATAGACGGCAAATTTAGGAAAGTCCATATGTAGGAAGTTCCTATGTAGGCACTAGGTGGTGGTTCATACAGAGTGTAGGAGGGAAGGAAAGAAAATGGGACTGCATGTTCCTTGTGCAGATTGGGTGATCTAACAGAGAATGAGACATGCTGATTTGGTCTTTCTCCATACAGTTTCTCTGACAGGAAAAGTTCTAAGGTGTGTTGTTGCAACGGTCTCTGTTGTGTACTGGGCTGTTGTGATTCCAGGTTTGTAGACTTGAAATGCTTTCGGGGCTCCCTTCTTTGGAAGACTTGAGAAGCGCTGTTTCACAAGGACACGTGCAAGCATGCCAGGGATGCTTCCAAAGAATACATATATATTGTATTCCAAGCTCCAGATTTTTTCAGATATTCATTGCCATGTCAGTTACTGCTTTTAAGTTGTCCAATCCAGTCATCTCAAAGACTTTCTATTGCAATGGTCTCTATTAGAGGTGACAAACATTTTCACTTGGTAAAGGTGAGATAGAAACTGTTACAAGCAGGGCAAACTGAATTCTGGATTGTGATAACATGAACTATACTGGCTGCTGTTATGCATTTGTCATGACATTGTTGTGATGTTCTGTTTGTTTCGGCAACAGTTAGACTTAGTGCTCCACTGAGGAGTGCAGAGGAGAACAAATGTCTGTGTTGAACATGGTAGGGAAAAATATATAATGAGTGCTGTTTGGAAAGAAAAAAGGTCAAAAAGAAATTAATTTTCTGAACATGCATGAATATTTGCATTATTGTGCTGAAAATGGCAGTGCTAAGATGAGATTTTACTAGCTGCTTAAGAAAAACTTTATTATATTACATCTGGAACCTCCCAGACATTCGTAGCACAGTGTTGCTACGTGGGCATGTCTTATCATCATTACCTATGCAGTAGGCCAAATTAATATCAATAATTTCAATTCTGTGTTTGCAACCTTTGGTATATCAGAGCTTGCTAATGTGGATCTTTGGTGAATGACACAACAAATAGCTTCTTTAGCAGCTTGCATAGCCAGTCTGTATCTACTGTCTGAATTCTCAGTATTTGATTCAAAGTATTTTGATAGATTTAACTGATAACTCAGCCTGCAAACGCTCTTCACTGAAAAGACAGATTCCCTTTTGCTGATCAGTTAGCAGGACAAGCAACAACCTGCTATCCTTCTGTACTTCAGGAAAGTCAAATAAATTGCATACAATTTTTTTGAGCTGAAGTTTTCCTTGATCTGTGTGAATTTAGAGTTATTTTGTGAAATGACGAAGTTGAACCAGAAAATACTGGTTCACGTAGATGGGCGTGTTTCAGTTGAAACCTTCCTGGATCAATGAACTTTTCTGCATAGGCAGTGCCACTGGAACTGTCTGATATGGCCAAAAAATATAACATCACTTTCCCAACTGCAGGTGCCCATGAGTCACAACTTTACCTTTTTGCCAGCTCCAGTGCAGATCAAATTCATATAGGATTGCAAAGTAATTCAGGTTGTAAGGGGTTTCACATCTTCAATGGGATCTTCAATTTGTCTAAGCTTCAATGACAGCTCATCTCTTAGTAGACTGCGGAGATCTGGGAGTTCAAGGAAAGGATGTTTTTCATCTGTCCTGCTGTTCATGACATGAATTGGGGATTTGTGGGTTTTGTTTTGTTCTCAGCCAAGAATTGTGAGTATAAATGAAGGGAATAAAATACATGTGACACCACACAGGAACGGGAGATAAGAGGGATCCTGAAGGAGGAGGAAGTACATGTGTACCCAGAGATGAGATGGAGTCAGAGACTGAGAGATCCAGGGATGGGCTGGAAGATGTTGTGTGTTAAGGAATTAACATTATCTTTGGCATTGGGGAGAGAATGAGAAACCCTTCCTGGTGGCAGAGAGAAACCCAAAGGTGAAACAGAGTCCTTGAAAGGAGAACAGGAAGACAACTGAAAAGGCAGGACGAGTGTGAGGGTGTTAAAGAATGGTGAACTGCCTCTGTCCTGGGAAGGAGGAGAGACAAGCTATTCCACAGCCATGGAGGAGGTGTTATGGAACCCTAATATACAATAGACATTATATTGAATTTAGATCTTGGAGTGCATAATGAATGCATTACTCACTACACCCAAAACTGGTGTCGCATTTTGCTTGAATAGCAAGTAAGACATTTTTACATAATGCAGCTTTCTTGTTCCAACCTTTCAGCTAAATACTGCAAAATAATGACAACAAGAAGATAGTTTCTGCAAAGAAGCAGAAGTATTTTATGACAAAAGCAGCATTTGGAGTAACATTTTAGAAGAGCACAGACACTTTTTTTTCCCTTGTCATTCTCATTAAGGCTCTGAGAGACTTTTTTGTACCATGTCTCGCTGTTGGAATACCTGTCTCCAAACAGCTTTCTGTAGTGGAAAATCCAATTTAATCTCAAACAGTTTTATCAGTTCTGCACTACTTTTTTCTCCAATTGGAAAATAAAATAAAAAGATCATATGTCAACTTGACTACAAGGTGTAAAGCTTCTGAGCTTGCATTAATAAATTTATGCATCAATTATATGTTTGCACATTCATATATGTATAGCTGAAGGCAGCCTCTTTGTAGGCTAAGGTTTATTTATGCTGCATAGAATATATTTTTTCAATTTCCAGCATTCTTGAAAGGCAGATTTTTTCCAGAGATTGTCCAGCTTTCAGGTCTTCATGAGATGAAACTTAATTTCTTTTTCAAGGATAAGGAACCTGAGAAATTAAATAAAATGTCCGCCTGGGAATGCTATATGCATTTATTTACTTTAATTTAAATGTTAACTCATTTTTTCACTGTGTGCTCATGCTGATGCAGAGGGGTTGCATGTGCTCACTCATGCTGTGCCTTCTACAAACTGGGGTGGGTTTGGAGAGCCATAAGGCAAAGGAAGGGTTTACAGAAGCCTTTTGTTTTAGCTCTGCAATTCAGAATATATTTAATCAGGGAGGTCTGAAAATTGCTACTCCTGCTTTTTTCTGAGTTAGAAATAGAGACATCTCTGTTGAGGCTCTTGCATCCATGTGCAGCCTTCTCCAGGGTTCTGATTATGCCTAATTGGCTTAACCAGCCTCACCTGGAACCTCCACCCACATCCCCTCAGCTTGTTGCTGGGGGCTCCATTTAAGCTCAGCCCTGAGCTGTGCTCTGGCTCTGCCTGTCTCCAGCCTTGGATGGATTCTGGTCTGTTGCTTGCTGTCTCCAGGCTGGTTGGTGAACCCTGGAAGGAGCATCTGTTGTTGCTGCTGTGCCCAGATGCTGGGGGGCTGCGTGTGGGTGAGGTCTCTGGAATCACCTTTCCTGTGGAGCAGCTGCTCCCCACTGGTTATACTGACTCAAGGCCAACGACTTGCCTGTGGCACCTTGCCGCTTCCAAGGAATGTCATGCCAGCTCTGGATTTCGTATCCCTCTCTGCTTCCTGGGTCAGGTACGTCCATCAGCTCCAGGGTTTCCCTATGGCTGTGTTTGCTTCCCTGTGCTAGGAATGTGCTGCAGAAGGCTGGAGGGGCTGCCTGTGGCCTGGCTCTGTCACCTCTAGTGCCAAGAGATCACTTCTCATTGATGTGAATTTAAGAAGGAAAGGTAGGCTGGAAACAGAAACCCTATTTCCTTTTTAAACAGCAGCTGTGTAGTTGTACCCAAAGGAGAGAGTGCTTACCTTGGCTATGAAATAATGCCCATAGCTAAAAAGCTTTCGGCATTGTAAACGATCACACATTTCATTTCAAGGCATTTTCTCTTTCCTTTGGGCAGCGCTGTACAGCTCTATTCCTCAAAACATGACACTAGTTAATACTGCATAAAACACTTGAAAATAACACTAATGCAGCAGTAAGAATGAAAAGTACCTCAAAGTCAGAAAATACCAAGGGCCTCACTTCTTCTGGAGCTATTCGCTTTGCTATCCGGTATACTCTTACATATTTTATGATGTACTGAGGTAACATGCTGCTAAGATGTTTGATAAGAACTGGGTTTATAAAAGAAAGAAGAATAGAGAAAAGCATATGAGGCTTCAGTTAGGATTTTGGAGTGCTGGAATTTGTCAGTTCTTGTAATAAATGTTGCCCCAAGACCAAGTTGTTTTACTTCTAATCACCTGTTTGAAAATGGATATGAAGCTTCCTCGGGAGCAACTGTAAAATCTCCGTGCTGGGGGTTGGCACCAACCCCCTGCTGCTCTGCCTGGGGCTCGGCTGTGGGGAAGGAGGCTCTCTGGGGAGATCCCGGCCCTGCTCAAAGCTCTGGTGGGTGTGAGAGGGACAAACACTGAGGACTAAGAATAGTGAAAATGTCAGAAGGGGCCTGAAGCATGACATAAATATTTTTTCTGTCAGTTTTGCCCCTGGTGCCTGCCTGTTAATGCAGAAACTCTGCCAGTGGCCTATGCCGGTTCTTCCTCAGATCAAGCAGTACTGTCTTCCACAAAGAGCTCCAATCAGCAGGCTGAGCTAAGAGCAGGAGCAAAAAAATATGACCTAAATAGTGGTCAAAAATGGTTAATAAAGTGAGCTCAGGGCTGTCCCAGGGATGTGGGAAGCTGTAGCTCAAAGGGTGGATTACAGTCTGTAGTCCTGGACAGTGTGGGGTTTTCCGTGTTGAGCCCAGCTGCAATGGGGTGCATGCCTGAAGTGGTAGGAACAAAACTCTTAGGTAGATATTGTGTTTTTCTGTAACAGATGTTGGCACTTGGGGCAGGTGATTTGTTGCACCGGATGGGAAATACCAGGTGAAGAGGTGCGTCTGGCAGTGCCACCCCAGTGTCTAGGTTGTGGGGGCTTCTTCAAAAGGGAGCCCGGGGCCCGCCTGAAAATGGCGCTCTGTGGGCTGGGTCTGCTGGCTGGGCAAACCCCATACAGCAGTTGCCAGGAATCGGAGCCTTCAGTGAATAAGGGTGTTATGTTATTTTCACTTGGATATTAACTGATAATTAGTATTCGGTGTGACCATGTCTGCAACACGGCATGTACTCCATTTACTGAGAGTCCTTAACAGCACCGGTGGTCTTTCACCTCATCATCCGAGGGACATTTGAGGTAAAGTGGTCTTTGCTTGCATTATAAATGTTTATTTCCTGCCTTTACTGTTTCTAAACTTAATTTATAATGATCTGCTGCTGGTTATTATCAAGTATAATGTGCTCCTTTGTAGAAAATAATTAGAGTAATGTATTAGGGTTAGTTGTGTATGTGGGTGTGCAGGTTGTCATTAGTTTTGATACAAAGGAAAAATGGAGGTTAAAACAGTAATGCAGGTGATATAGGCAAAAATATTCTACAAGGCTTAGTTGGTTGAATCTTCACTTTATTTTTTTTTTAAACACTGCTGTAAACCATGCTAGGTGTTAGAGCTGTACTATTATGTATCATTCTGAAATCTGTGCAGTGCCTGATTTGAGAAATTTTCATACAAGCCTAAGATGCAGAAAAGGCTGTTTGAAATAAATGCTGGTGACGGATAGACTTGCTGTAGTAATATCCTTGATTTTCACAGCTTTAACGGTAAGTCTACTTCGTCTGTTGCTGTAAATACTGTGTATGTTAAAATGATCAGCGTTAGGAGACTTTCAATGTAAGAGCACTTAGTAATTTCTTAAAGGTGATCTTGCACCATAAGTTTTTTTGAAAAAAATGCTTTAAGATGTTTTGTATGATTGTGGAGGACTAAGCAGAAAAACATTCTGTATGGTCCCTGAATAACAGTATTATTTGCACGCTAGTAATCCGCCTGATTGCTGGGTGTCACTGGAATATTGTTATTTTCCTTTGACATATACAACAGACGTGAAAAGCAGCCCTTGATGTAGATGGTATCAGTGCGTTTAGCTGTCACACCTGACAAAGACCAGCTGAAGCAAATGAGGGCCCTTAGTTCAATGAAATGCATCTGTATGCATCGACAGTCAAATGTGTGTATAAGTCAGCTTCTGCTTACTCCTTTGGCCTTCACACTCACCTGTAAACTTAGCCCATGATCCCACACCCTGCTCTGCATGGGTAGATCATAGAGAGAGATATTTTACAGGAGCAGATCAGAAGCCAAAGTGAGGACTCCTGGTTTGTCACTGTTATACAGTAGATCTTATTACCCTCTCATGTCCTGTCTCCTGGTAATAAATGTATACCTGATTGACTGAAATTATACTTAAGTAAAACTTGCTGTAACCAGTTAAAAACAATAATCTCACAGGCAATCAGCACCTTTTTTGGGTTTTCCTGAACTATTTTATGGATCTAATATGTTTATTTAAATAAACTCACAGTTTCCTCTGCCCTTTCTTTGTCTAAAGGGTTGATATCTTTCTCTTTTATAGCTTATAAACATTTGGTATGTTGGGAAATGTGTACACTTCAGTGCTTAGAAACTTCAAAAGAGATGTTGTGTTCGCATCAGTGATCAGCACTGAGTATCAAGTAGTGTTTGGGAAAGAATCTGGCGTATCCCTCCGTGACTTATCTGGGAAGTGTGAATGGCATTTAATAAAACAGATTTTGCAGCAAATGACAGGCCAGAGCCTTGAAGCAAAAAAGTACTTCTGCCTTGTGCCAATCATTCACTTCCTTCCAGCTCAGTGATTTATCCCATGTAAAATGTTCTTGTATTTAAAACTGGTCCATGCTGCACCAATAGTAAGTTGTCAAATCCCTCACAGAAGCAATCTCATAAAATATGAGAACTTGAACACTAACCAGAGTTGGGTTGCTCATTGCCACTTAGCCTGCCTGTCTTCCTGCAATTATTGGCAGACATTAAGACTACTCTCAATGAGATATTACTTTGCATCTTTTTTAGGGAAATAAAGTTGGCTTTATTTGTGGAGTTGTAGGGGTTTGTTTGTTTGTTTCAAAGATACATAGAGCAAAGTAGTGCCATGGAAGTTGATGGCAAAGTTTACTTTGACTTAATCTGTTCAGAATTTTGCCTGAAGGGTTTTGCACAGGAAGGGTAGCTCTGAATTTCTGGTTTGGTCTCTCGTATGATGAAAGACATATCATCTGTGTGAAGGGATTATACAGCCATGGAAACATTCTCTTGGAAAACTGAACAAGCCATTACTGTAGTAAGACAGAAGTTGTGATAATGTCTCCTGTTGCAGTTTGATCTACTTAGGGCATATCTTTCCTCTTTGGGATTCCTTGGAGTGAGATTTCGTCCCTTTAGCTGTATTCCCATGTAAATCCACAGCCAATCCAAAGACATATCTTTACCTTCCCTGTTCCCCTGTGCTTACCCTGTTTTTAGCTCCAGTTTTTATTTCATTCCACTTGCCACATTCTCCCTTATATTATTCCTAGTAACAATAGGCTTGTTGCCTAGTACACCATCCAAGTTTAAAATTGTAGTGTAGACAAGCTGCTTTTGAATGTTAATATGCACTGTGTGCTCTAAGAAAGCATTAGTATTCTGTGTACCGTTTGCTTCGACTAATGAAATTATAATAAAACCATAGTTAGCCTTATCTAAACTAAATTTTAACACATTAAATATCTATTAATCAATGTGTTCCTTTCTCTTTTCCCCAAGAACTGTTTTTTGCAGGACATACCATAAACTACTAGTTAGCTAAGTGGGAAACCATGCTTCCCATTTTAGCTTTCTTTTTTACATAACCCTTAGTGTAAACATTGCTCTGAACAGCTTTTCAGAGTCTAAATCACACTGCTAGTTACATCAGCATGCTCCATCACAGAAAAAAACCTCCTCATTCTTCCAAGGTCCTATGTTCTTTTTTACAAATCATACTCATTTTCCATGAAAAAGTGCATTGCAGAATATTGTGACATTAAGCAAGTTCAGTTGTGTTTTGCAGTTGTTAATTACCCTTACAAGGTGGATAAGAAGTCTGTGGGGAATTCCTTAAAAGAGAAGTGCTTTGCCCTTGGGATGTGTATTACCATATGGAAGCAGGCTTATGTTCTTAGTTAATTATCTTTGTTGTTTCAGTTCATTTAAAGGAAATGTAATAATTTGTTGGTTGTTAGTACCTGTGTATTTTAAAATGGGAAATTGTTAGAATAATAAAGACCCCGAGGGGGATGCTTACAGTACTCCAGAAAGACACTTTCAATAATTTTTTCCCAAGGCATTAATTTTTCTAAGAAGAACTGACAAAAATATTAAACAAAGGTGATATACAGCAACTTTGGGAAAGTGTGTTTCATTATTATTGCTATTTTTTTGCCGATGGTTCAAAACTCTTTTCCAAATAATAATCACATTCCTATTTCTTCTTTCTGCAAGACTGGAATCACACTGATTTTGATAGCTTTGAGCAACAAAATATCAAAGCAATAATTGAAAGTGGGTAGGGTGATAGTACTTAGTCTTGTTTCATGGAAATGTGAAGGTCATGGAAATAGGCAAGGGAAAATCTCACTATTCTAATAAACAAATGGATATGGGTATGATCCAATTGAACAGAGAGCCTGGGATTATTCCACCCGGCTGGTGACAAGATACTCCTTCTGTCATGGTAAAATAGAGTTCTTTGCTTTATAAGGTGCTAGAAAGCTCTTTGTTGTTCAGAGGGCAGTGAGCATCCTGCAGAGCTGTGTGGGAAGCCAGTGATTTGACTTTTCTAAAAGGCTCACATCTGTGGTCAGGGCTGAGGCCACTCTTGTTTTGCTGCTCCTACTGTAATTATTGCAGCACACTTCCATTAACTTTTGGCAATATTTGGAAAAGCATTAATTTTTATTCTTTAAGGTAAAATTAGGGTAATTTTTTCCTCTCAGTCAAACTAAAATTGTAGTTTATTATTATTTGTAATTTGTAGCTTTTGCTAGTCAAGTATTTTTATAGACGCTTATGAAAACAAGGGGTCAAATTGAAGAGGTTATTGCACTGATTTGAAGTAGTTGCTTTGGATTTACCTCCATGTGACTGAGAGCAAGAAGCATCATCTAAATAAAAGAGTAATTATTTCCAAAGCACTTGGAAATTAGTAGGTTTATAGCATTTCGTTCTCTAGAAGAAAACAAAATCAACTCTAAGCATTTATTTTCGAAGCATTACCTTAGGAAATCATTGTGACTCTCCAAAGCTGAAATCAAGAATTGTTGGGAAAGGTACTACGTAGGTCCCAGATTTCACAGCTACTCTGCCTGACACTGGGTTGCAATAGAAAGGATAGACCTCATTTAGGAGGAAAAGAATTGAACAGTTGGCTTCTACTGCTTCCACGAACACAAGGAGTCTATGACTAAGATGTTCTGAAATGGTAATAAGGACTGAAGGGGGATTAAAGCACCCAATTCCTTCCTGTGTCACTGAACAGGTAAATCAGTGCTGTGTACTCTTTAGGGCATAGTCTGCTCCCCTGGGTAGCTGGATACTGGAAAAACAACTAGACCTTGCTTTCAGTGTTTACAGGCATGAGTAAACATGTTCAGATGTGTTCCCAGAGGAATTTCTTGGAGCTTGGAATGGACTTCATCTAAAAATAGTTACTTAGATTCTCTTTTCAAATTGCAGCAATTTTTTCCTCTGCTTGCTACAGACATTGCTTTAAAGTTAGGGTAGATCAGAAAAATCACCTAAGAATGTCACCTTCTTTGCGAACAAACCAGTCTCGTGTACATCCTGAGCAACGTGCGCTGCCTTTGTCACATTTGTACTTGCTTTGTATTCCCGTTAGCCTCACGGAGCCAGTATTGCACAAGCGTAATTGAGGGCAAGATTTGGTCAGGAGAATCTTGTTGCTGCTGCAGTGTGAACCAGAAAGAGCACAGCTTGACTTTCATATGCCTGAGGTTGAGTTTGCAGAAAGCTGAGCAAACTTGCTCTGGAAATGCCAATGACCCTCCAGAGGAGAACTGTGATTTAATTTGGTGAAATGGCTAGTTCTGACAATATTGACTAGCTCAGGTCAGACAGTGTCTAAAGCCAGCATTTCCTTGCAGTAGCTGTTGCCATTAGGAAGCTGTGCCCAGTGCTGAGGCCAGCAATGTTACTGTGTGATTCTAAGTGACCGTTTTGTGGGGATGATTCCTTTGAAAGTTGGTATGGACCTTGCTTACAGTGAGGCTGAGGTGGGATGAGTAGAGGTGTTTCACCATTGGTATGAGTAGTAAGGCATCTTTAGTAAAACAAGTTTTATTTTGTGTTTCTCTCCTCTGATAATTTGTCATATTAGGTTATTAATATCATTCAGAAGAAAAGAATGCAAATATGTATTATGTGGAATGGAGATCATTCTGCTGTTTTTGGGGAAATGCTTTAGGTTGCATTTATGTATTTCACGTTCCCTAATCCATGACTGCCTTATCAAACTAAGATTTTTGCCAGACTCGTGGGGCAGGCATGTGAACTCTGTGTCTGAAAATAGATGCATCTGGTTCTGTACTGTGGTTTTCATCTACTCTTTTAATTAAGTGTCTTTACACACCAAGAAGCATCCTGGCTTACGTTGTGAAGTTGTTACCTGCATGATTATATTGCTGCTTGATTTCCTTAAAATCTACTTTTAAAAAATCAATTGAATGTAAAATTATGCTGGTAATACAGACATACAATTCTCACTTGTCGTGAGTTCTGATTTGAGATTGACTGGTGGTCATTTTGCAGTGCTTTCCAGTTAAGTTGGCAGAAGATAAATATATATTTTGAACCACTATTTTAAGCATCACAGCTACAAATGAGAGTGCTCGAGGCTTGCAGTTTAAGTCCCTTAGTATGTCCTAGTTTATGGGTGGTAAACCAAGCACAGGCTAAGTTTAAACGCTAGCCTGCCTTTCTAATTTGGAGAGAGCAGCCTATCTTGGTGTTTAAAGATTAAAAGATCCCATCTTAACTTGTAGCCTTTGGTCATTTTATATTCCTTTTTGGTCAGTTGGGAGAATAGAAATTGATTTTCAGAAATTATTTGGCCTTTTGTTTGTAAGTTTCCTGTCAGGTGTTGTTTACTTTCACTAAGATGATCTAATTTCATCCATAGTAATGTAACCATGGAGAAAGTAAGGAAGAATAAAATGCACACAGCATTTTCATGTGAATGTCACCCCAACATAGTGGAATGGAAGATAGGTTGGGTTTACAGCCAGGAGTAGAAAAACAGAGAATTTGTTTGCTGTACTATTTTGTATTTCTGTCAGGTAATGTAAAGGGTTGGTGTATGCCTCTGGTCAGAAGCCAGTGATGTGCCAAATGGTGCCCAAGCGACAGTTACATAGTTTAATGCTTCTCCATAGCAGCCTTCTCCCCAGTATGGCTCCTGCTGGTAGGTCTGTCTGGATCATTACTGCTGAAGTCAAATTTTGTGAAGTAGTCTGTTGGAGATCCAGCCCTTGGAGGTCCAGCTGTGGGCAGCTCAAGCTACTGGTTCAGAGTAGGGGGAACTACTCTGGGGTGAAATATAGTCCTGAATAGGTGCTGAGCAGATAGCCAGCAGCTATACATGTGGACAACTTAAATATTTTAAAAAGGCTCGAAATAGTAAATAAGCACTGTTCTAGCCCTCCCCACAGAGATGAGGTCTGGTTAAAGGTTAAATGACACTTATTGTTGTTTGGACTGGCATCACCTAGAATCTCTTTGTCTGGTGTTGGAGGCAGCAGACAGAAGAGGAGGCAATATAGCCTTTGTCAGCATTGCCCACAGTTGAGTTCAAAGGCTGAGATGGAGAAAATAACTGTCATTCAAAGCCATCCGGCCATTCATCTGTGTGGACTGGGGCAGTGCAGGGTGTCCTTGCTATGTGCTCAGCTGCCTCTGACAGCCTGCAGGTTTTTCACTTTAGAGCAAAAAAAAAAAAAAAAAGAACGACCGCAGCGCGAGGAAAAAACA